>NC_082599.1:9182785-9485771 GCF_030936135.1 Gavia stellata
TAGGGGAAAGGAGCAAACAACATCCCAGCTTTGAGTGGAAACCAGAGCTGGTGCAACATCAGCATTTTTCATCCTTATCGACTGCACGGTGGGCTGCAGTGCTTCTTGAAGAGGCATTTTTTTGAAGGTAGAAGCACTGGAAACATTACATTCAAACCTCATTAACTGCATAGGATTTATCTGTGATCCAATAGACCTTTGTTTTCGCTGTGATGATTCTTATAATTATATAATTTAGGAGTAAATTGGGATGGGAGAAAATTTTCTCACTTGCTTCTAGTGGCAGACTGTAAACAATTTATCATGCAACACAGCAATGCCAGCCAGAAACTCAGCCCAAACTTCCCCAAAAAAATCTGCAGTCTCTGGCTGAATAGCTAACAGGTGGAAAAGCACTGCATTTTCCTACATTAGGACTTTAAAGGTAAAATATCCTTCATTCCCTCACTCAGCACCTTCAGAAAAGAAATTAAAGAGGAAGAAATCCCTCTCTGAAGCATTTCACTGGGTGCAAAGGCTCGCTTTGCCTGCAGAGCCTCTGGGTTACCTGTTCTGGGAACTTCTGTACCAAGATGTTTTTAAGAAAAAGTTAGAATGCCGCAGTTTTTTCTAAAGAAGCGTCAGCTGGTTTGTGGAGTGAATTGTAGGTGTTTACATTGAACATCTCTGCAGCTGAGACACCCGATCTAGGCTCTTTTTATAGCTTTTTTTGCAGAAGATTAATAGGCACTTCAGGGCACAATTTACCCAGCCAGCTCCAGACGCCCACTTTGGGAGGGGACGCGCTGCGTGGGCTGCGTGGACAGGAGGATCTGGGTGAGCAGACCAGCTATAGATATCTCTTTTCACCCAAGGAGACAAGGAAAGCAAAGAAAGTATTAGATTTGCAAAGGAAAGACTTTTAAGAAATGAACAAACCCCTCAGTTTTCTACCAAATTGCTTGCTGCAGCTATAAGCGGAGCACAGACACTTGCTGTTATATATTTATTACACTTTACAGCGCCAGGAAAGCTTTTGAGTGGTAGGTTGCCATCTGCTGCCCCGAACGGTTATTTCCTCCCTTCCCATCCCTTCCCAGCGGGCAGCTTTTGCCAGTGGGGGGAAATTTGGAATATGTTTGGATCATCTGCAAAGTGAAAATATTTTCATCCACGAAACAAAATTTTTTGGGGTAATAGAAAGCGGAGTGAAGAGTTTAATCTCGCGAGCGCTGGCTCAGTAATGAAGAAAAGCTTGTGCAATGAATGAAGCATCCCAGAGAAGACGTACAATATTTACACACAGACCGGCTTGCAAAGAAGATTGGATTTTGTATAATTTCCAGTTTAATGCCAAGACTTGCTGCTAATTCTGCTAGCGCCCATCTCCATTACTGCAGAAACAATCATCTCCACATCTGTGAGTCAATGCGATGCCCTGTGACCCTGAAATATAGTCCCAGCACGTCTTTCTAAAATCTGTGGAGTGAAGAACAAATTAAAACACACTGTCGGCTCTCTCAGGGACTGGAACTTAAACCTGTGAGCAAGCTCTATTAAGTCCAGTAATAGACACCAGTCATACTCAGCCACACAAGGGAAGTAAAACGGGATGAATAGCACACCATCAGCTCCGGCACTCCAGCAGTAATAAGCATCACGCTGGGCTCACTGCATTGACTAATCCATAATTTATTTGGCTTCATAAATATCAAAACATACCACAGCTGTTAGTACTTCAGTGCAAAACCCGCAAATATTGCTTCAATTATTCAGAAGCTCGTTGCAGGAGACAGTCAACTGCTTCGAAGGTGCGATTTTAGAAGGTATCAATTACTCGGGAGTTTCAGCAGTGCAGTTGCCAGCCGGGCCCCCAGGGCAACTGGCACAGGGAGTGCTGGGAGCACCAACAACAAGAAAAATTGCCTCTCCCTCAAAAATAGCCTAAAGACTTGAGCCCCACACAGGGAGGGATGCATGCAGCTCAGTGGCAGCGCTCAGAGGGGCTGTGTGCAGTACCCTACACCCTTTGGAGGGGTCTTTGCTTCAGCATCTCACTCGGAGGGGCTGCTGAAATGATCATTGAAACCTCAGTCGCAAAAGCCTGCATTCTTAAATTTACCCTCTGTGCAGGACACAAGCCAGACTTGCTTAAACGATGAAGCCCAGCAGTTCAAATCACCTCTCAGAATCACAGAATCACAGAATCATTAAGGCTGGAAAAGACCTCTAAGATCATCAAGTCCAACCATCAACCCAACACCACTATGCCCACTAAACCATGTCCCACAGTGCCACATCCACATGTTCCTTGAACACCTCCAGTGATGGTGACTCCATCACCTCCCTGGGCAGCCTGTTCCAATGCTTCATTGCTCTCTCAGTAAAGAAATTTTTCCTAATATCCAGTCTAAACCTTCCCTGGAGCAACTTGAGGCCATTTCCTCTTGTTCTATTGCTAGTTACATGGGAGAAGAGACCAACACCCACAAGCAACAACCATTTGAAGCCATCCTGGGCTTTTCCTCCTGCAGACATCTCCCTCTCCCCACAGCATTTGGGTGCCAAAGACAAGACCAGAGACTGTGACTGGCTGCTTGGTGGGTTGAGGTCAGGGTTAAAATTACCAGATGGCACAGTGACTAATGCACGGGCATCAGGTCCCACGCACATCATTCCTGTCACACTGCAGATCCCCCACTCCACAGGGGTTCATACATTGCGTCCCCTCTGTTTAAAGCCAGATTTCCAAGTTGGACTGATTCAATCACAGTGACCATGTGCTAGTTTGCTGGACGTGTTTTATGGACCAATACGTTTTTCCACTGAAAAAAAGATAAAAGATCAGTTTAATTCTAACTTCTCTCCTGTGCTATCCTCCTGCAAAGAGCTGAGATCAGGAAAACAAAATGCTTGAAGCAGCAGATGGCACCTCGCCAGTGCTCCCCCATAATAAGGTTTATACGCAGTGGTCATTTGCTACTGGAAAAGGAGAATCTCAAGGACAATTAGGTATTTGCAAGCTTCAGGAAAACAGGAATCCAGCAGGAGACAATGATGAGGTTTCCTATTGAGAGAAGACTGAGATAGCAAAGAAGCCACATGGAAAAGTTTGATGGCAAAACACAAGAGAAAAGAAAGCAGGTCTTGTTCATTGCCCTCTGCAGGGACTTTTCCTTAGTGCAAGACACAAGGTGGGAACACCAGGTACAGGGTAGCCTGACCAGGCTCTGTCCCCATCATAGAAGGGACAGGAGAAAGCATGGAGCACCCTGAGAAGGGTCACAGCATCTGAGGTATGGAGAGGGACCTTCAGAAATGAGAGCAGAGGAATAATGTCTCAAGTGATAGAATGAGAGGAAATGGACTCAAGATGCGCCAGGGGAGGTTTAGGCTGGATAGTAGGAAAAATTTATTTCCTGAGAGAGTGGTGAAGCATTGGAACAGGCTGCCCAGGGAGGTGGTGGAGTCACCATCACTGGAGGTGTTCAAAAAACATGTAGAAGTCATGGCACTTTGGGACATGGTATAGTGGGCATGGTGGTGTTGGGTTGATGGTTGGACTTGATGATCTTAGAGGTCTTTTCCAACCTTAATGATTCTGTCATTCTGTGAAATGAGCCGGGGGGCTCCAGGGGCAAGGGAGGAAATCAAGCTTCAAAATGTTGAAATAGATAAAAATCTAGGAAAGGTTTGACACAGGACCAGTCCCTGTCACTGAAATGTTACAGATTTTTTTTTTTTCCTGCTGCAGAGGAATATCTGCTGCTGTTGAAGGAAATTTCTGGAGCTGCTTTGGATGCACACAAGTGCAGCTCCTCCATGCCGGACTGTGCTCCATGGCAGGGAGTGCTTGTGGGAAACATCTACAACCCACTGACCAGATCGGGGTGCAGCCAAGAAAAGCAGCACAGTCTCACGGAAAGTCACAGTCACAGGGATTATGGCCATCGCTATTCTGTAATGATGTAAAAAACCTCCCTCCTCTTATTATAACCTTTCCCCTCCAAAAGTAACCCCAAAGGTTGTCTCAGTGCAGAGACATGGCCTGATCCAGTGTGTCCGAAGTGTCCTTGTGCTCTGAGACAGTCCTTCCACCATCCAGGTGCACCATCACAGCAGTGTCACCATCTGCCTTACCCACAGAAGAACCATGGAAGGGTCCAGCTTCACAGGAGGCATCACTGAGGGCAAAAGAGGGGGCAAACCCCTCTATCCAGAGGGTCTAGAGAACAGTCATATGGCTGCTCACCTCCAGGAAATCCTGACTGCAGATTTTGAGAGTCATCTACAAGCATGCCTGTGGTTAGACATCTCAGTGCAATTGGCCCCTTGGCTTCTCTGTGGCCAGTGGAGATCTAGTACCAATTCAGACTATACATCTTGCTTTCCTTTCTGGGGCAGCCAGGGTGTGGAGGGAAAGGGAAATCCCAGGGGCCAGCCAACCATCACGAGCTGAGCCCAGCATGGAGCAGCACAGAGCCCAGATGCATGCGTGGGTTTGAGGTCCCCGTACCCTTCATGAAACAAAGCAAAGAATATTGTCTGGAATAGAGGTTAGTGTACCCCAGGAAAGGGGTTTAGCCCAGCCAATGCCTGCAATACCTTTAGTCAAGCAGGTGCGACGAAGTCAGATAAAATGCAAGCATGACCAGACTTTCAGCAAATCCCATTTGAGGATCTGAAGCCAAACTTTGTAAAATAAACCCAAATTTATTTCCATGTCTGGACATTAGAGACCCACTAGCCCAGCTTGGTCCACTCCATTGGTCCAGAACTGGGAAGCTGCTTTCCTGCATCTCCGAAGTCTGTAGGAGGTTTTTATGATCTTTAATGGGAGCAGAGCAAACTCCTGGTGTTTCAACAAGGCCAGAGCTGTCAAAAGGCCTTCCAGGTCTCCGAAGTCCAGCTCTTTTTTTTAATAGATGACACCTTCCTGGTGCCATGACTTTTGCAAAAAAAAACCAAAACCCCTTTGTCTGTTGTATTTCTATTAAAGGGTTTGCTGAAGCAAAGCAGGGCTGTTCCCTGCAGTAAGGGAAAGGGCAGCCTGGCAGGGAAGGGCACCCGCTGCCAGGCAGGGCTCCTGCAAGTGAACAGCATGAGATTTTCATGCAAATTTCCCACCAGGGCATCTTGAATAAAGCTCCAGATTTCCCTGCCCTTAATGAATAAATCACTCAGCCTCGTTAGTGGAGTCTCCGGCACGAGGGCAGCAAGCATCACCTTTGCTGCTGAGTTGACCAAAGAATTAACGTGACCAGAGATAAATGTTGCTCTTAAACTTGTGCTGGAGAAGACATGAAAAACACGTTAGCTCATAATCTCACACACAGCGACGCAACACGGGGATAATTGAGATATAAGTGTTGCTCAGGCACCAACTTCAGAAAGATTTTTTTCAGCCTTAGTAGGCTAACAAACCATTTCCAAAGCAGTGAAGCACTTCAATGTTTGGTGGGTTTTTTTGCTATGTATAAGTGCTCCCCAAGTCTTTTGGGAACTGGCATTTTCTTCTAGGATGGCATGTGCATCTTGGGGAAGCTTTTGTACAGCGCCAAAACCAAAGGGGCTCTGAAAATGGCCTCTTGAAATAGTTCTGATAAATCTAATATCAGGGGCTGTGTGCTCTATGCACAGCCCAGGGAGCAGCCTGGATCAGCCCCACACATCCTCAAAGCCTGCAGCAAGGGGATTGCAGGCCCTCCCCATCCTCCTTGAAACCAGGTGAGCACAGCGTGCTCTGCTTTGTGCCCCATCTCCTCTGGGCTGGTTGGCCTCAACCCAAGCGCACAGCCACCATGGGCGGCTGATGGGGCTGATGCCCGCTGCCTGGTGAGCTGCAGGAGAGGCGTCTCAGTCGGTGTCCCGTGAACTGGCATAGCCTGGGGTTTTGTGCAAGGCCAGTAGCTCAAGCATCTCCCATAACACACTTCCCGTGGCTGTCGTACAGCCCAGTCCTGCGGGAGCCTTTCTCACTCTGGGCTGTGCTTCGTGAAGCTCCACAAGCAGGACCTGTGACGCTGCACAAAAGTGTCGTTGAAAGAGGGATTGTCACATCCACTCAGATGCCCATTCGCAGTCCCCAAGAGGCACAGCTCCCTGGTTACACCGTCTGGCTCTCCCTCCAGCTCTGCCTTTTCCCTCCTTTCCATGACTAAAATAAAACGAGCAATAGAAGTAAACTTGCTGGAGCTGACTCACATTTCAGAGCGGCTGAGGGTCTCATTTTCCTAATCAGGCACTTTGGATGGGGCAGTGTGGCAGCAAGAGGTCCAGCTCCCAATTCATCCCTGGCTCTGCACGTATCAAGTGAGCTCAGTCCTCGCACAGGGCTGGTATGGGAAGGGAGGAGCAGCATCAGCAGTGCTGGTTCAAGAGCAGAGGTCTCGTGTTGCTGGATGTGAATGGGCCTGGTCCTCCTGAAGACGGGGAAGACGTTTAGGGTGTGCAAGAGATCATCCAGCGCATGCCCATGCAACAAAAAAGTGCCATTGTTGAAGCGAAAGGCTTCTTGTACAACCTCCCCTCCCTGTTCGCCCCAGCGATAGGCAGGTCAGTGCTCCACCATTTCATTTCACAGGACACTGACCTGCCTTAAGGCATGGGCATTGCCGGGGAAATCCTCCCTGGAATTTCAAATCCTCCAAATGCAGCTTTCTGTCACTCTGAGGCCAGCTTTAAATTTTCACTTATTTTGTACATAGGAGTGTTGCCATTTCTCCAAGTTCAAGTCATATCCTGGCACAGACATTGCTTGTCTGCTGAGCACTCCAAGGCTACAAGGTTTATGGGTTGGTTTCCACACATAGTAGCCACAAAGCAGAGTGTTGCTGTATTTGTGCTGCAACTTATTTAACTTATAAGTAATAATATTCTTTAAAGAGAGATGGAAGACATGGAAAAACCAACCCACCTGCCACATGTCTCCTTGGGACCGACCACTTGCTCACACTTTAAGAAGTACATTTGGTGGCATCTACCACTTTCAGTCTGTACCACACACTTCAGGCCCCACAATTTTGAGCCAGGGATTCTCAGCACCTTCTTCACTGCAAAAGCTCGGTAAATCCAATGCATATATATTGAGTCTAGCTGTGATCAAGGAAAACATAAATATGGAAAGCCTACTACAAGAAATGCAGACTAGCAATTCCCGGTGTTTCAGTCAGTATATGAACATATGGAGGGTGTCTGCTTTTAAACTTCATAACTTTCTCACTCTGTAGAGTACTGTAAACAGCTGCTTTTCTGTGTATGCCTCTGACAGCTTTAACTTCAATAGTATATAAAGGGAAAGAGGCAAAAACCTCTTCTGTCCCCAGCCGAACACCTCCCTGTGCACAGTCAGCTGGAGCAGATAAACACTGCTCTTTAAAAGCATCACAAAACCATCTGTGACTGCTGGATTATGGTTGTTTGACAGTTCAGTTGATCTGGGTTATCTGGGGTGGTGTCCCTACTGCTGGGACGAGCCGAGTTCAGCACTTCCAGTCCCACGGGGCTGCTGCCGTTTGTGCTGCTAACATCCTGTTTCCCAACACGGATAGGAACACTTGGAGTAATGAAAAACAACAATACAGATTCAGGCATCATTCCTGCTTTTGGAAAAGGACCAGCCTAAGATCCACACTAGATTACCCTGTCACACTGTGATGCAGAAGCTCATGATTTACACTCTGAAACAAGTTGAATCATACAAGTACAAAGTCCCTCAAATGGCTAATGGAGCCCTCAGGAGCTGCTGAAGAGAAATGTTTGGTATTTAGCTGGATATCAAGTTTATTGAGAAGACAAAGGAATGACAGACCTCAGCTCTGCCTGCTCTCATGTTGTTTCACCTCTGGAATTACTCCTGCTGGGACCTTTCTGCTCCTTAAGCCCTGAGCAGCTTGTGCCTGCATCCCTACAGATGGTAGGACCCCCAAAATGTTGCACAGGGACGTCTGGCTCTGCCGGGAGCCAAAGGACTGCTGAAGTTGTCTCCTGCTTGTTGCACCCAAACTTTCCCCCTTCTACACCTCTGCCAGCCTGCAGAGGTGGAACACAGAGATGTGGCCCACGAGGTCTTGGGGACACCTCCACAGGGATGGAAACCACAGCAAATCCAGCTCGGGTTGAAGCGGAGCTGGTGCTCTTCCTTTGGGCCATCCTCCCCTCCAAGCAAAACAACTTCATCTTGGTTTCCATGAGAGCACTTAAATGAGATGTTCATCCAGAAACTAAAGAACATTTTACAGCTGCGAATCACGATTGTGTGAGACAGATAATTAGGCAATTAGAACAATTAAATGTTAAAAAGACACCATGTCTAGAAATGAGGGCAAAGAAGAAAAGAAGACAGGAAAATTCTTGCAGGTTTTTTTCTCTGGAAGTTTTTCAAATGGTGCTGATGCAGGAAAGAGCAGCTGGAGAGAAGAGAAGGGAGGGAGGAGACAGATGAGACACTGAGCTGTGGGCCGTAGGTTTTCTTGGGCAGGGCATCCAAAAATGAATAGTTGTCCCTGTGAATTTAAGGTGGGATTTCCTAGCTGGTTGATTTCGCTCATCAAAACCATCAATCAAAAACCTACAGAGAAAACCAGTTACACATAATTTGGGCTTTGGGGCCATTAAGTGACTTTTTGCAACATTAACATTTTGATACTGTGGTAAGCCAGAGTCACTGTTCAGAGCATGGTCTTGCCTCTGGGCATCTCCCTGGGGAGCCGTGTTTCCTATCAGGCTGCAACAGCCTCTTCTTCTTCTGGGGGATAAAATTTGCTTTGTCTGCCTGGGGTTTTTGAGTCTCTCGTGTCTCATACATGGCTGACCAAAATGCGCTCTTATCAGAATTGGATAAAACTGACCACAGAGTTATTTCTGGTCTTTGCATTTTCCGGGCTGTTAATTTTCTCATTTGCACAAAACCTTCAAGGTGAACCTTGGCTTGGAACAAACCTCAGTCCACCACATCGGGAAAGTAGTTGGCTGCATAAGGTGGGTCTTTTCTTTGCAACACTGCAAGGATTTAATGTTTACGTCTATATTTGCAAGTGGCATTGCCCCAAGACTCCTCTCTGATGAGAACCACTGTGGTAAGTGGAGGCAATTGGGATTATGGTTCCAAAAGCATATTCCTGAGGTGGACTGAGAGGTGAATGGGTATGCACCTGGTCAGTTGTCTCCACCCTTCTGAACATCTTCCAGCTTTGAATGGACATACTGGCTGCCCATGGCCTGCATTTCCTTATAGCACGAATATGCGGCGCAAGCAGCATTCCCTGTGCTCATGCAGGCCTTGGTGCTGCAGCTGTGGCTTCATGCCAGCAGTGTCCCTGGGGCAGAGCTCTGTGCTGGCTGTCCCCAGCTCTGGCCACCGTGCATGGGTGGATGTGGCTACAGCTGGGTACGGTAGTATGCTGGTGGGACTTCAGAGAGGTCCCCCTGGAAACAACAAGAAAGAAGTCCTCCTTCCCTTACAAAGTAGCCAACGTCTTGGGTGAACCAACCAAGAGAAGGTGCATTTGCAGGGCTAAAGAACTCACGAAGTTTAACACAGCAAACACCACACAGCCAGCTCGTCAGCTGCCCTGCCAGTCAGCCTGCCAGGAGCCACTCTGCTTCTTATCGCAAGGACCAGATCCGGTACCAGTACGGACAAGGGACTGTGGCTCTCCAGACTGTAACTTTGAGAGATGCTCAAAGATTGCCCCACCTCTCTGGTTGGGGACTAGATTTGTCTGACTTGCTATCTGGAAAATCACATCCAGAAATGTGAAGCTAAAGGCTGGTTTTTTGGTTTGGGGCTGTGATTCAGGTAAATGGGTGCAGCTTATAGCTCTGCTCCCAGCTTTCTGGAGATCCTTGACCTCTTTCTGTCTTGTCCAGGCACTGGTCCCCCCAGATGTGGAAAGCGGTTCTGATTCTCCTTGTCAAAGCCCATCAGGTAAAATCACTTTGGCACAGGTAGATGTTCCTTTCTTCCTGCAGCAAGAGCACAGGAAGGCTCAAATTGCTGACGCTAACGCTCGAGGCTTTTTTCAGCATTTATCTCTGCCTTGCACATTGGGCTTTCCAGCCTCCCATCACCCAGTGCAGAAAAGTGGGCACTTTCCCAGCCTTCTCGCCCTGCTCCACATCTCCACCTGTGCCTGCTAAGGCTGCCCCCCCCTCCACCTGCCCCTGCCTCCGCATCCGTGGCTCGCCTCTCCCCTCTTGCCTTGGCTTGTTAAACCAGCCTTTCACAGCTCTTTGTACCACTTTCGATGGAAGGAGAGAAAAAAGCAACTTTTAAGTGCAAAAGAGCCTTTCTGGTTTTCACTGGCTCTGTTGGGTCTTGCCCTGGAAGAATCCCTGATGTTTGGGAAGCCTTCGTGTCACTGCAGCACATTCCTGCCGATGGGACCGCGGCGCAAGGTGCCATGGTGCTCATCTGTCCTGCCACCACACCAGCCTCCAGGCTGATCTGAAATAATCCCTTCTTAACCCAGCAGGCAGCTAGAAAACCATTATGAAGATTTGCTTCCCACTTTCTGCGTTTGGCAGCAGAGCAAAGGGGATGCGCAGGGCAGCTCTGGCTCCTCTCTCCCCCGTGTCTGCTCCCCGGCCCCTCCTGCAACTGCCGTTGTTTTATATTTTACCTTCACTCTCTTGCATTTATCCCAGCCAAAACTCACTTTTAATTTTGATTTACAAAAATTATTCAAAATCTTTTGGTGAGTGTTTGCCAGCATTCAGGGGCATAGCATCTTCTAAGTGAATCTGTCCATCCCTTTCTCCCCCTCACAGGAATCAAATCCTGCCCAAACCTCACCATACAGCATTAGACACTCCCCTTTTACTGTTATTACTAAGCACAAGTGCCAGCGATGTCTAAGTTTCCTATGGGATTCCTTGTCATAATCAGGTTTTGCAGTGATGTTGCACTTTCTCAGGTGTCTGCTAACACACTTCTTTAAGCGTTTGAGGTGCCCATGCTGTAAACACTTTAAAAAGTAACTTTATCTATTCAAATTAAATGTGTAATGGCATTAAAAAAAAAGGGGGGGCAGGGGGGGGGCGTGAAATTTTGACCTTATTGAAGCAAATGGGAGTTTTGGTCACTGACGTCAGTTAAGCCAGGGTTTCACCCAGAATTTGAGCGAGGGAGCTCAGATGAGCTGATAATAGAAACAAGCCAGCTGTGAAAGCTGGATCTGCAATCTCAACCTGAACTCCCCCGCTCTGCAAAGATTACAGCCTCTAATTGCTGTAAGAATAGTCGTCTCATTGTCTATGTCTTCTGCAATTCCATTAGTGGATGAAGGACGCTTCTGATACAAATGAAAGAAAAAAAACAAAACACCAAAACCTACACCTATTATCCTGCCTTATGCACTTATGAAATGAGAAGGAATGAGAAGGTTATTACAGCAGAGAGGAATTAAGCTACAATGCTGATGCTCTGTCTCACTGAGGGTTTACAGAGTGATAATTAAAAGAAGCACTTTCGGCATAAGAGAGCTCTTCTGCTGCAGAGGAAGAAAAAACATTTCTGCTCATTTTAATCAGGCGTTGATGGATGGCGTTAATCAGTTACGATAACGTGTCAGCACCCCCATCGTCCTACGGCTCCGCAGTTCTCCCATAGCTGTCGGATAACCCTGGCACACTCACTTTCAGCCTGGACCACATCCCACATCACTGGGCAAACACACAGTGGTTTCAGTGGGCACTGAATGCAGCCCTTTTCAGATCTATTAGGACAGGGAAATGCCAACCCTGCTGTTTATTTATTTAAACATTTCCAGCATGGCTTTGAAACCCTTGCCGCTTCGCAGACATTAAACCCTGGCATCTCTGTGCACACACAAACAAAGGCGAACCCCTTCCCCCAGGTGAGGTTGATCCTCCCTGTGAGCATAAATCACTGGAGCAAATTTCAAAGCAAGTCACGCAAGCTGGACACATATCTGCAGCAGAGATGGACTTGAAGGACTTGATATGGTGAGTGCTTCTTTCCCATATGGTCCTCGTCCACCTCCACAAGCAGCCTGGCTTCGGGAGGCTGCAGAGAGGACATCAGGAGCAGTGCGGGGCTTTGAAGGTCTCTTTGCGCCCACACCCACTGCAGCTCCGGGAGCATTCGTCCCTGGGAGGCTGGAACTCCCCTTGTCTCCACGCTACAGGCGGGGAAGCAGAGCACAGCCGGGATAAAGTGTGTTGCGCTACGTTCAAAGCCAGCAATACCAGTTGCACAAAGCAAGACAACCTGGGAGGACTGGAGATGAGCGGGGTTACCCACCATGCAACGGCAGGACCATGCTTAAAAGAGTCTCCAGTGCTACAGCCCATGATGGACATGAGGGCTCAACCCAAAACCTGCTGAAGGTCACTGAATCCTTCAGAGGTTTCCATCTGCTCAACATCTTTTGAGGCTGGGTGGAAAAAGCAGTGCAAAAGGCGCAAAATTGTGACTGATAGGAGTGACCTCCACTGTGCTCAAGTGCAAATAGTGGGAGAAGGTAAAGAACAGCACGAACATGGGGGCCTGAAACCCAGACACCTAATCTTGCTCCTTGTCCATTTATCCACAGCGTTATCCTTGAAGGGTTTGAGAGGGTTTGAGTCAAGGAAAGCTGTGAAGGTGTGCAGACAGTGAGAGAAAGCTGAGCCTGCTTCTTTTGCAGCATGTGCTTCTGGACTTCAGCAAGACTTGGAAACGATTTTCTTGTCCTCCTGCTTGTCCAAAATCAGCAAGGGACTTTCTCCGGCATCTGTCACCTTGGGACATCATGGGCAGCTTTCATTCTATTTTAAAGCACGTCCTTAAAATACAGGGAGAGAGAACAGCCCCTGGACATGCTTCATTAGAGGGTCAAGCTGGGTCCCAGAGGCAAAGCATTGGGTACGGTGCCGGCAGGCTGCAAATACACGTGCCCTGTGGTCCCTCTTGGCAGCCCTCATCCTGCGGGTGCCAGAGCTCAGAGCTGTGGCTGTGGGGCGGCAAAATGCAGGATAAAATGGTGTTTCTTCGAGTGAAAAAGAGCCTTCCAAGGAGATAGATGTTATTTTGAAGAGTGGGGCAGGAAAAGCCATGGGGGTCTTGCTTTAGTGTGCTGCTCATTGCCAAAGGCACTATCCAAAGGAAGAAAAAGTACCATTGGAAAGCACAGGCTGGGCAACCCAGGCTCCGGGTGAGTGCCAGGAGCAGCTCTGCATTGCACCTCAAGGCAAAGCAAGGTTTTTGGAAAGGACTGGAATTCTGGAAAGCTTTATCCTCCCCACTGCTCCACTCCCAACCGCCTTCAGCAGCAGACAGGGAGAAGAATTAAGTGATTTGTTGAAGGTAGACTCGAGCTGGCCGGGTTGTGCCCTGGTGCAGGTGCTGGGAGCATGAGGTGCTCCTGGCAGTGCTCATGGGGATGCACAGCTGGCTTGGAGAAACATCTGCCTGGCCCTGCCTGCTGCTGGGTGACAGGCCCACGTGCCCTGCGCTGAAACAGGGCACTAAGGGAGCTTAAATACTGCAGTGGTATGTTTGGACATAAATAAAGGTAGACTAGACTGAAGAAAGGAGAGAGGCATCATTCCTGAATCTGGGCACGCCAAGCTGCAAAGCTTTTAATCATGCATTAACGAAGTACATACATGCATGGGCAGCTTGTGGAGCTCATATGCCTATCCCTGCAGATACAGTGTCCAGCTGCAAGTCCACGATGGCACAGTGGCAATTTTGGAAGGAAGACCCTAGTACTGAGACCACCATGAGGTTCCCGTCCTACTGGGCTGTGGGAAGGTGGTGGATACAGGCATCACCTAAATCTGAGCAGAATTGGGCACCTCCAGCATGTGGTTACAGCCATGACCTTGTTAGCATCGTGACTGTCGCTGGGACTGGAAAAATGCAGATAACGAGCAGAGCTGCTGTCTCAAAGGGGATGGATTTGTGAGTGCTTGGTTAAAGTTTCTAAGCAGAAGTAAAGCAGAGAGATACAAGGGTAAGAGAAGAGAAACAGTAGAAAAAATGCCAGTGCTCATGCAGGTTGAGTTTTGGTTGGTTCAGATCTGGCTTTTATGGGACAGCTTCTACTTACCATGAAGGAAAAAAAGTCACAAACCTCAGTGTGGTTTTGACTTTTAACCAGCTCTTAAGGAAACCGTGAGTCACAGCTTTGTCATGTTACTTGTACAACCCCATGAGGACTGCAGATGGCTTCCCTGACTCACCTCCCAGGCAGCAGACAGTGCAGGTCCTGCCTTTTCCCCCAGCCTGGGACAGAAGGTCATCCAAAGCTCTGGGATACAGAAGGTTGATGCTAAATGCACCCACCAGAACTTTCTGTCCAGCTCTCTTGTGTGCCCAGGGGTGATGAAGGAGCCAACATGCTGTCCCCAACCTGCAGCTGCATAGCAAAATGCATCTTGTTGGGATGCAACTGAACTTACAATACCAAGTGATAACACTGCACATGTGTCCTTCCCAGGGATGGGGGAGGAAGAGGGACTCACAATTGACAGATTTTTAATAGTCTACTGCAAAGTGCTCCAATGCAAGAGCTATAGAGACTACAACCTTGAAGCATGGGAATAGCTGAGAACAACCTTTGTTTTTATGTAAAGTTTAAACAACAAACAACCTAAAAAAAAGCAGCAGCAAACAAATGCAAGGCTGCTGGCCAATGCATGTGATTTCAAAGGCTGAATTTTTGACTCTTTTTTTTTTAAAACCAAGGCTGAATCTCTCTCAGAGTTATTGTTTAGATTACAGTCTTGCTCTGAAAGAGGATATATCTACCTCTCTGTGCCAGCAACGAAAAATGTTGCTATTCACATTTCATTGGAGGTGCTAGAAGAAAGTAAGCGTCGCCTGTAAATAACCTGCCTCAATAATTAATTGCCAGTACAGACAGCACAATAGAAAAGCTCCAGAAATAAGTTATTGCAAATACAATTTCAAACTAACAGTGCATGAATAGCTTTTGAAAAAGCCTCCAAAAAGCAGACCCTGAGTTTCAGAGAGAGGTGAAACACCACCAATCAACTTGTCTCTGCTTTCTGAATGAGAGGTCTCAGCCTATTCCACTTCAGTTGAGGCAGCACATAGCCCAGAAATGAGCCCCCATCAGCAGCCCCTGGTTGGCAAAGAAAAAAAGGGGTTCAAAGTAGCAGGGATGAGTGAGCAGTGGCATGGTCATAGGGAGCAGAGAAGAGGAGGGAGAGAGAAATGTGGTGGGTGGGTGGATGAATGGGTGGATGGATGGATGGATGGATGGATGTGGTGGGTGGATGGTTAGATGGATGGAATGGATGGATGGACGGATGGATGTGGTGGGTGGGTAGGTGGATGGTTGGAATGGATGGATGGATGTGGTCCATGAGCATGGTCAGAGAGAAGTGCCATGGTACAGACAGAGCAGCCATGTGATACACACAAGCATCCTCTGCGCAGGGAAGTTTCATCCAGCAGCAACGGGAAAAAGAGGAGGATGAGGAAGGCAGGACCTCTTTAGCCCCTGTCAGGGAGCATGGACATTATCTGCACCCTCCCCTGAAAAGTGCAAAGTATGAGGCACATGGAGAAGACAAGTTTTAATGGGGCTGGGCTACCGGAAGCTTGGTCTCACCAAAGGAACATCTCAACAGTCTGTTCCTCAAACCATGCAACCACAGATACATCCCAAGCTGTCGGGAGGGCCAACAGGCAAGGGCTGAGGATACTCTTTGGCACAGATTTTATGCAGGGCAAGGCACTGGCATGGTTACATACATGGCTGTGTACACGTACATCCAAAAGCCAAACTCTTTGAAAAGAGGTACAAAAGGGAAGGATATGGGGTGGTTGATGTCCCAAGCCTGTAAGTGTTTAAGAGGCATTTGTACAATGCCCTTAATAATATAATGTGCTTTAACTTTTGGTCAGCCCTGAAGTGGTAAGACAGTTGGACTAGATGATTGTTGTAGGTCCCTTCCAACTGAAATATTCTATTCTATTCTATTCTATTCTATTCTATTCTATTCTATGTTTCAGGACAATTCAAAGCTCACTTTAAGTTATCACTAGCAAGCAGGGATGACAGTGAAAGGAAGCAGGGAGGAGAAATTGTAAACAGAAAAGAAAGAAAAAAATACACATCCAAGTGAAATTTATAATTCCCATATAAATGAAAGGAGAGGTAATGATGCACATCAAACTAATGAAATTATCCTGCAGACTGACTACTAGCTAATGAAATTGCTTACTTAGCATACATTAACTGAGCTGCAACTGGCATTTCACTGCACACGCATTAGCCAAAACTTCCCATCAGCAGCGAGAAAAATGCCACAGGGGTAGAGCTAGACAGCTTTATTTTACACTATACCCACCACCAAGTGCAGCCAGAATCGGAGGTTAGCCAAGGCATGGGGTCAGCTGCAGGTGAGGCTGAGGCTCAGCTCTGGTTTTTTGGCGGCTCCAGATCAGGCATGCTCTGATTGTGAACCGAGGAAAATGTTCTTCTGATCTGACAATGCTGCTCATGAGAGCTGGAGCACAGAAGTCAAATCAAATTTCTTCTGGTTCACGGGTAACTAACAGGACTAGTTTGTGGCTGGAACTTCATTAATTAGCAATTTTGCTGAGGACAGTTAAGCTCTGTGAGGATACAGCTCTCCACAACTGTATGCTAATAGCTCTAGGACAGCAGATCAACACACCTCTCGCCATGCACACACACACCCACACCCCAGAGTGTCTTTCTTACCCTTAAAGTGTGATGGACTCCAGATGAGAAGTTAAGTTGCTTCAGGTTTTAAACAGTTATAGGTATTTTTTTTCTGGAAGCACCGAAAGTCATAGGTTGGAATCACCTGCAGAAGACCTCCTAGTAGTTTGAGACAGAAACAGGAGGTAAACAGCAGTCAACCATGCTGGGAAGCCCAAGAATTAGATGGGAAAACTGTACTGTAGCCCGTCCAGTATTGCATCCTGCTAGTGCATGTCTGCTCTCCCGTATCACCACAGTAAGGTTAAATGCAAACGTGCTGAGTGGAGCCACATCTGTGTTTTCCCCTTGCTAGGGTATTTCATGGTCTCTGCCTCTTGGCTTATCTATGGGCACAACAAAATAACACCAACCACAGCTTGACACCATTCAGATGGGCAGAAGGGCCTTCATAAGGCCTCCAGAGAGCAACCCCCCTAATGGCAATTACTGCTTTTTAGAAAAGGATTAGAGGTTAATGATAGAAAAGTACCCACGCAGGAGCTGACAGCTGCTGTTATGGAAAATTCTCCACCCTGGTTTGCTTCAGTTTGGTTTTAAGGAGCCTTTGGGAGCATGATGCTGTCACGATGCTGAAGTTCAGCCGTAGATAAGTGCTGAATCACACCAAATGTTTCACTTAAAAGTGAACCTCATTCGAAATTTAACAGGCAGATGGGATTAGATTATTTTTTCTGAATTTTAGTCAGATAATACGCATATTTCCTTATCAAATGATGTAATTCTTAATCAATACTTAAAGTTCTAAAGTATGAAAGTTAATCATTAAATTTTTGGCATTTTTTCCATCCTTTGCAGCTAAATTGCAAATTATTTTTTGTGGGCCTGCTGTTGAATGAGACAGGTGCCATGGTGACAGATGATGCAGAGAAGGTGGAGTTACTGAATGCCTTCTTTGCTTCAGTCTTTACTGCTCTGGCCAAACCTCAGGAGTCCCAGACTTTGGAGGTAACAGAGAAAGTCTGGAAGAAGGAAGACTTTCCCTTGGTTGAGGAGGATCAAGTTAGAGACCAGTTAAGTAAGCTGGACATCCACAAGTCCATGGGTCCTGATGGGACGCACCTGTGAGTGCTGAGGGAGCTGGCAGAAGTCATTGCTGGGCCACTCTCCATCGTCTTTGAAAGGCCCTGGAGAACAGGCAAGGTGCCTGAGGACTGGAGGAAAGCCAATGTCACTCCAGTCTTCAAAAAGGGCAAGAAGGAAGACCCAGGAAACTACAGGCCAGTCAGCCTCACCTCCATCCCTGGAAAGATGATGGAACAGCTCATTCTGGGTGTCATCTCAAGGCATCTGAGGGAAAAGAAAGTTATCAGAAATAGTCAACATGGATTCACCAAGGGGAAGCCCTGCCTGACCAATCTGATAGCCTTCTACGATGGCGTGACTGGATGGATAGATGAGGGGAACGCAGTGGATGTTGTCTACCTTGACGTCAGCAAGGTTTTCAACACCATCTCCCACATCATCCTCATAGTCAAGCTTAGGAAGTGTGGGTTAGATGAACAGACAGTGGGGTGGATTGAAAACTGGCTGATAGATAGAGCTCAGAGGGTTGTGATTAGTGGCACAGAGTCTAGTTGGAGGTGTGTAACAAGTGGTGTTCCCCAGGGGTCAGTCCTGGGTCCAGTCCTCTTCAATATATTCATCAATGACCTGGATGAAGGGGTAGAGTGTGCCCTCAGCAAGTTTGCTGATGACACAAACCTGGGAGGAGCGGCGGACACACCGGGAAGCTGCGCTGCCATTCAGCGTGACCTGGACAGGCTGGAGAGTTGGGCAGAGAGGAACCTGATGAAATTCAACAAAGGCAAGTGGAGGGTACTGCACCTGGGGAGGAATAACCCCAGGCATCAGCACAGGTTAGGGGCTGCCCTGCTGGAGAGCAGCTCTGTGGAAAGGGACCTGGGAGTCCTGGTGGGCAACGGGATGACCACGAGCCAGCAATGTGCCCTTGGGGCCAAGAAGGCCAATGGCATCCTGGGGGGCATCAAGAAGAGTGTGGCTGGCAGGTCGAGGGAGGTTATCCTCCCCCTCTACTCTGCCCTGCTGAGGACGCATCTGGAGTGCTGTGTCCAGTTCTGGGCTCCCCAGATCAATAAGGCCAGGGAGCTGCTGGAGAGGGTACAGCAAAGGGCTACAAAGTTGATTAGGGGATTGGAACATCTTTCTTATGAGGAAAGGCTGAGGGACTTGGGTCTTTTCAGTCTGGAGAGGAGAAGACTGAGGGGGGATCTTATGAACGCTTCTAAATCCTTAACGGGTGGGTGCCAGGAGGATGGGGCCAGGTTTTTTTCGGTGGTGCCCAGTGACAGGACAAGAGGTAACGGGCACACACTTGGTGATAGGAAGTTCCATCTAAACATGAGGAGGAACTTCTTTCCTTTGAGGGTGGCAGAGCACTGGAACAAGCTGCCCAGAGAATGAAAAACACAATGAAAAATCTCAGGCAGTCTGGAAATCCTGATCCCACCACACACCTCCCCCAAAAGAGTAGATATCTTACAGGGAGGGATCATCACATCGGGGTTCAGAGGGTGTACCTCCACAACATACACCAGAACAGACCCCACAATGAACCACAGGAAGGGGGATCCCAGTTTCCCAGGCATATTCTTACATCTGTCTATATGCATTGCCTAAAAAAGCCCTTCTCTAATGCCAAGTGATTGCTTCTATTGCTTCTTACCCAATCATTGCTGAATAACCCCCCCTAAATTTACCGTGTTTTCATGGTGGGTGAAGCAATCCTCATCCACAAAAGCCATAAAAGGTCTCTGGGACAAGAGCCGCAACATCAAACTGAAAGGCCCATGAGTCAAAGCTCTGCTCCAACGAGTAGCTGAAGCATTGCAGAGCAAGAGAAATGGTCTCCAGTTCCCACAGACCAATGTTTCTTCAATCCCAACCCTTCAAGGTCAGCTAAAGTTTTCAAAATGTACTTGACAAAAGTTGTGCAGCTTTAGCAAGCGGCCACCTCTCCGGGGCCCTGGCTCATCTGAATAGCATGCCGTAACCTTCAGCCTGTCTTGATGTCTGATTCCCTGCTTGGATCCTATTATCGTTACTCACTGGGGAGACCAGGTATGTTTGAAGGAAGCCAAGTCTTCCAGCTTGTCAGCTCTGAAATATGTTGCCTCAGGCTGCCCAAGCTCTTGTTATTCTTTATTCAGTATGTGGGCTAAGGCTACCTACAGCTTTCACCCTCTTTGCTGCGCAGATGGATTTATCTTTTGACCACTGCCATTTACAAAGAGGGGAGAGTTGTCTGCAACATCAGACACATACAGCCTTTAACCTTATGAAACAGAGGGCTATTCAGGATTACAGTGCCTCAGAAGTGACAGAGGGAGTGTTGTCCAGTGAACCTCCAGGGGAGGTTCAGGCTGGATATTAGGAAAAAGTTCTTTACTGAGAGAGTAGTGAAACATTGGAATAGGCTGCCCAGGGAGGTGGTAGAGTCACCCTCCCTGGAGGTATTCAAGGAGCGTGTGGATGTGGCATTGTGGGATGTGGCTTGATGGACATGGTGCTGTGTGGTGTTGGGTGGGTTGTGGCTTGTTGTTGTTGTGTGGTGGGTTTTTGGTTTTGTTTTTGTTTTTTTCCAGGTTGGACTTGATGATCTTACAGGTCTTTTCCAACCGTAGTGATTCTGTGATTCTGTGAAACCTGGCAGTAAAGCCAGCTCAGGCTCGCTGCTGGTCTGCAGCTGGATGTGCCTCTCTAAATCACCCCAGTTTGTTCACTTTTCACCTTCAGTCATCTGTCACTCCCTCCCTATCTCCTCTCACAGTCTGTCTCTAAGAAAAGAAGGGTTACTGTTAATCAAAAGCATCACCACACCCAGGCCAGTATGTGTCCTCCTGATGGTGGGTCACTGGGTTTGGGATTCTGCAGCCTTGTGTCTGCATCTCTGCAACAGACCACTTCTGAGATATACACCGCCTTGCACGAGCACCCGACACTGCAGCGCCTGAAACATACGCAGGCACCGCAGGATGCCTCTGTGCGTGGACGTGTCAGGACTTCAGAGCACAAGCCGATATGCAGCTAATAGCAGGGCTAGGAGACAGGGGGGCAGGCTCACCCAGATTGCCTCCAGCACAGGGCAGTTTTTCTGGCACCATCCTCCAGAACTGTTGGCATTTGGCCTCCCCAGAAGGAACAATGAGGGAGATGGACCCCAGAAGGGACTCAGTGTGTACCCCTGACCCACAGCGTGCACTCTGGCAAACACACGTGCACATTTGGTGGCAACAAAGCCAGGAAGGGAGGATGTGCCTGATGCAGTCAAGTGGTGCCCCAAGCACCAGCCCTGGGAGCACACCTGATCTCCCACATCCAGGTAAATGCCTTGGCCACGGCCAGGCTCTACGCTGGAGGAAGATGTGGGTGCTGTCACCCTCTCCAGCACTGGTATGGACTCAAGGAGAAGCATCATTTGGACATCTGAGGCCCGGGCTTCCCTGCCTGGGCATCCGTGCTTGCCACATGGCCCAGGCTTCCGCAGGCTGCCTCTGCAGGAGGGGGGTGCAACTGGGTGAAATCAGTTCGTGCTGCAACTTGGGTGAAGTCAGACCCTCAAGCTGAAGTGAGAGCTTCCAGCTGGTTGGCAAGAGGCCCCCATGAACATCTATGTACCAAAAGCCAAGCCAGACCTGGGGAGGCACTCCATTGCTGCAAGGATGGTCACAAGAGCGGTGCACCAGGATGGGGGTACCTGCCGTAGAGGGGGTAGAGAGAGGAGGACCCCAGAGAGGGGTCTCTAAGGAGTGAGCAGGCCCAGGGACATGATATGAGGATGTCACTGTCCTGTGACACAGGGCCACCAGTGCCACTGGCTATTCCTCCCACAGTGGGAGCTGCCAGGGGGTCACTTCATTCCAGGTTGTAGGAGGAAAGCTGCATTTCCCAACAAGGCAACAAAGCTCTTCCTCGCACAGCTCAGCTGGGAAACGTTCCTTTTAGAAAGAAGTCTTAGGAAAAGAAAAACCTTTTACGTTCAATGGCTGTTTCCTTTGCAGTTGCTTTAAAACCCACATCCAAGCCTTTCCCCGGCTTCGCCGAGCGCTCGGACACCGCTCCATCTAGTGGAAGTCTGCTGCAAAGTGCCACCTCCGGCAGCACAAGGACCCCTGCGAGACCAGAGCTGTGAGACACGAGGGCTGTGACACAGGGAAGGCTCCAGGCCAGCCATGGCGCAGCCTTCACCCCGCTGCTGGGGCCAAAGGACGCAGGGAGCCAAGCTCTGACCTTCGTTTCTGCTGCAACACCCGCAGAGGCTTTGGGCAGATGGGGAGGATGCTCACCAGAGCTGGCAAAGGCAAAGCAGGAATTAAGATCTCACCAGTCGCCTAGCTCTAAATGTCTTCACAAAGCCAGTGAACTCGCAGAGCATGTGCTCCTGGTCCATCTCGATGCTGGCAAACTGCAAACCCATGCCTTGCTTGAGTTCAGGCAAGGATTTGAGCAGAAAGTTCTCCACCTTCCACAAGCGTGCTCCAGTGGGCCACTCGCTGCCCACTCCTTCCCGCCCCTCCCATTTTGGGGATGCACCTCCCTACTAAGTTTAGCCCTTAATTTTCAAATTTCCTCTGATTTTTGTTAAAAATTCCTGAAAAAAAACATATAATTAAATCAGAAAGAAAGTCTTAAGCCCAGGGTAAAGCAGGGTAGTTACAACTCACTGGCTGCTCTGTAACTTCCCTCACCACGCTAACAGCCAAACAAACAGGTTAAAGACAGCTTCAGCCACAGAATCAGAAAATTTGTCTATTCCACTACAAATAAAAAAGAAGAACTGGAAGAAATCACATGAGAAAGAGAGGGAAACTGGGATGTGGGTTTACTCACATTTTTGGCTAGGCAAGGCTTATGCAATTGTTCTTCGCAGGTGTATGTGTTGATTTTCTTGTCTGTCCTCCTCCCTTCCCCAGCCCTGCCAGCTCCCTGACCCACTGCTCAGTGTTAACGGAGATAACGGTCCCAAAGACACTGAGCTACGAGTTGCGTGAAAACAGGCACCTGCATCAAATGATAGCCTTAAATGTCCTCACTGAAAGACTAAACATTTACTGCACATCTGTGAAGTTGCACATGAGAAAGTCCCTGGAAAGCAGGTGGTGTTTGTTCTGCTGTTTTAGAAACCGTTTCTTTCTCGTGGAGTGAGGAGAGAGATGAGATTAGCTTTTACCTGGCTAAGTACCATCGCTCTAGTTTTCAACAGGAAGGGAAAAGTCAGACAAGTAAATCAAAGTCATGGATGCAATTTCACGTTGGTGCAGAACTGAGATTGCTGGTTCCGTTCATAAACTCCCTCTCCTCACGTCCCAGGCCTTGCACAGATGCAAGGGCTGCTAGCTCATGGTCAGCAGCGCTGGGTAAAGCTCAGGCTTAGCATAAAAGGCTCAAATTCACTGACACATCTCATGCGGTACCCAGCATCCTGGCATGGAGGTTGGTGTCAGTGTTTAGAAAGAGGTTTCTAATCTCAAGATGCTGCTGTGCTGTTGGAGGGGAACTACACGAGGACAGCAGAAGTGACTCAGCCTGTCATCGCTGTCTGCACTTTGTAATTATAATATATAGCACTTTCCTCAAGGAGCCGCACGCACATTAATGAAGTGAGTCTCACACCAGCCCTCCACGGGAAGCGCTGGGAGCCCCATACGACCGCTGGGAAAACTTGCAGAGAGACACAGGCAGGCAAGAAGTCTCAGCTGAGGTTTGAGCAGGGGTTGTGCAGCAGGGATGGGGATGGGATCGGATCCCCCAGCTCCTGCTCCACACTCGCATTGTCGAAGGCAGCCACCGTGCCAGCAGCTCTCAGAAGGCAGTTCAGTCTTCTCAGCTGAAGGCTCAGCACTTCAGCAGGGACCCTCTTCCAAAACACAGCTACTTTGAGTGCCATCCTGGCAAAACTGTAACTGGAAACAACACCAGTTGGTGGAGTCATCGGCACGATTTTTTTTTTTTTTTTTTTTTTCCCCAGCCCTAAAAGTGGCCTGGACTTTTGTGTTTCCTGACCGAGAAACGCCTCACACTGTCTAAGCGCCCTTGGGGCGAGCAAAGTTAGGACGAGGCGCCCTTTCTTACAAGAGAGATGGGCAGGGGGGTGACTCCCGCAAGCGGGTGGCAGTACCACCCCCTCTGCTCTCCCTTGGGAAGGGATTCCCTGGGAATAAACCCCTGGAAGCTGTGGCAGCTGGGATAGGGCGGGAATAATAACTTTCCTCATTCTCAGAAGAGGAAAAACCGGGGGGTAGCACCGTGCCCCGAGCCGTCTCGGGGGGAGACGGGCGGTGCGGGCGGCAGGTGGCAGCAGAGGCCGCGCTGAGCGGCCGCCCGGCCCCGCTGGGCTCCCGCCGCGCTCCCGGCCCCGCTGGGCTCCCTGGCCCCGGGGAGCTTTTCCCGGTAAGACGTGTCTGTCCCGGTAGGACGTGTCGCCAGGGCAGGCACCAGGTCCAGAGGTCAGCAAACAGCTGGAGAGGACCTTGTCACTGGGTTTTCTTTTTTTGCTTTTTCTAAACGCAGTCATTTCTGGGACCAGCCACGCACAGCGGTTTAGGGGATGCACACCCAGACCTCTGTGCTGCTCCCCTGCAGTGAGTCCAGAAGGGCCAACTATTTCAGACATGGACTGTGAAAGCTGGAAGCAAGGAGGATGCAACTGCAAGTTCCCACTGCAATATATCCCACTTTAAAGCTTCTCAGCAGTGAAATGTATTCTGTGTTTTCCCCTCTTCCTTTCTGCATAATATGGTGTTATGCAGTGAAGGTTCCTTGCTGCAGTGTCCCCTGGCGCCTTCGCAGAGGAGGCTGTTGGCCTTAGTTCAGCAGGCATCCATAAAGACACTGCTGTTTCCAGCCCAGGCCTATAATAACTTTTAGACTCTGCAGGTCACCCTTGGTGAGAGGTCCAGGGATCTGGATCCAGGTATCAGCTCTACGTGCTGTGATTTTCTGCCCTTGCTGCACAGCACTGTCTTTTTGAGACCTGAGGTCCAAACAAATTCCAGCACTTCCTATTTCTGTGGCTATTTCAATTTCCTACCACAAAATAAAAAAAAATTTAAAAATTAGTCGAAGTGGGGGTGTAAAGGAAGAGACTTTTTGCTGGTGTTTGTGATCTAAGCTCAAAATGCAGGGACTGCCAAGCATAAATACAGGTTCCTCCCCTAGTGGCATTTTCATGGAGATGACCACAGACCTTAATGACTGATGCGATGAAGAACAATTGACTTTATTATTTATTTTACTGTTACCTTTCTTCCCGAGAAGAAGGTTTGAATTACATTTGGAAGACCCTGTTTAATCTGGCTCCGTTTGCCTCATCGGTGCTAATTTTGGAGCACATCCTTTCCTCTTGTGGGGAATCACCTTCAGCAGCTGCTGTGCACTTCCCAGTTCATCTGAGAGTGCGATCCCATCTGTACTGCGCACAGAGCTGCTGTGCTGTGGGTGTCACAGTGTATACTTTGAATACTAAACAAGCAATAACTCCAGTTAATAAAAAACAATTCTGGGTGACTCTGAAAACCGAAGAGTCCCCTCGCCTCTAGAAACAGGACTACTAAGGGACAAGATACTTGGCAGACAATAATTTTCATTTTCCTTTTTAGGTTGAACGAGTACAATGAGCTTTTTAATTCATTTACATAGAAAGAAGCCAGATGGGCCTGGGTTCAGGTAGCCAGAAGTTTTGAGGAACCAAAACTGACTCTGAAACCCAAATAAAAGCGAACAGCTGCAGTGACCCAGATGCTGCTGTGCCTCAGACGTACAGGGTGGGGGCTCACTTAGAGACTCCAGATGTGAAGTGACTCTGCAAAGATGTAGATAAACAGAATGAATCCACAACTTTTTGAAGACACAAGTGCCAGCCATTCCCAACCCCCCTGGAAAGACTCCTTCATTTTTACTTCAAAGATGCTCGTTCTTGTGAAAGTTGATCTTGTTATTAAAGTCAGCCTTATTTACGGCATAAGCCATAAATTGCAACAGCCTTTATCTTCATTTTCTTCTCTCCTATTTTCATTTTATGTTTGTATTTTGCTAGGAGACTCTGTCCTTGTGGCTGTCAGCATCCTTACAGTTACAAAACTGCTTCCTGAAGCAGAACTGTTTGAAGTTTGAAGTTCTGAAAACATAGTTTAAGGAAACCTTAATGTGACCTGCAGCATCTTCATAAAAGACTGGGAGCAATCTCTTAGGCACCGCAGCAGTACATTTGTAGGGGTAAAATTACATATGAGTATGTTTTTAACGTTTTTATCGTAGCTATATCACACTAGTAAATTGTAGGGTACAAACTGTGTGACAAGACATAATTAGGAGCACTATTTATTTTAATTAAGGTGTATTATTAGATACAGTATTCCAAATCCCCAGAGGTGCAGAAAAAGGTCTCTGAAGGAATGTATGCAAAACATCCTCTCATCGTACGAGAAATCTGCTTCATGTGCTGAATCTCCTGCGCAAAACGTACTCACAGAGGAAAACAATTTAGGAAATATTGCTGTGCTGGTGAACATGAGAATTTCAAGGGGAAAATACTGCTGTAACTCAGGGATTGGATACGTGGCAGAAGAGTCTCGCACCTCTTGACTTAATCCATATTGATGGTGAACAAGCTTTGCTGCTTGGTGACTTGGGGATGTCCCTTGCCGGCTGCAGCTGACCTTCCATTACCTCTGGGCTGGCATCGGGCTGTCACAAAGGGGCAATGCAGGGAAGGTGAGCTCTGCCCACGCGAGGGACGCGTGGACCTGGTCTTGCAGGTGAATGCTCTAGGGCAAAGCCACTCGTGGCTGACCCGGCCATCCGGAGCTCTGTGTTTTGTCCCTTTGAATGCATGTTCCCTATAACGAAGAGGTGTTTTCCAGTGTTTCTTTTCCAGGCTCAGAGAACACAGTTGTGTCTGCACATCTTTCACTGGTGCCAAACAAAAATCCTGCCTAATACAGGCTGAGCTCAGAGCTCAGCTGAAGAGGGTAGACACTGGAAATGGTGGTTTTGGTGTTTTCTGATGTTTCCAGCTGAACAGAAAAACAGATAAAGGCAAAACTTCACACCCCAGAACCTCTCCACCCACCTACATCTGGTTTTCCACCTGCTGAGCCTACCCTGGACACTGCTCCCTGTGTCCTGTCTGGATTACAGAATCACAGAATCACTAAGGTTGGAAAAGACCTATAAGATCATCAAGTCCAACCACAAAAAAAAAAAAAAACCAAAACAACAACAACAAAAAAAAAAAACAAAAAAAACCCCAAAAACAAAACAACAAACACACACACACCCACAAACCACAAAACACACCACAACCCACACCAAAACAACCCACCCACACCACACAGCACCATGCCCATCAAGCCACATCCCACAATGCCACATCCACACGCTCCTTGAATACCTCCAGGGAGGGTGACTCCACCACCTCCCTGGGCAGATTATTGCAGTGTCTCACCACTCTCTCAGCAAAGAAATTTTCCCTAATATCCAGCCTGAACCTCCCCTGGCGCAACCTGAGGCCATTTCCTCTTGTCCTGTCGCTCGTCACTTGGGAGAAGAGACCAACACCCACCTCTCTGCAACCCCCTTTCAGGTAGTTGTAGAGAGTGATAAGGTCTCCCCTCAGCCTCCTCTTCTCCAGGCTGAACAACCCCAGTTCCCTCAGCCGCTCCTCATCAGACTTGTGCTCCAGACCCCTCACCAGCTTTGTTGCCCTTCTCTGGACACGCTCCAGCACCTCAATGTCCTTCTTGGAGTGAGGGGACCAAAACTGAACACAGTATTCGAGGTGTGGCCTCACCAGCGCCGAGTACAGGGGCACGATCACCTCCCTACTCCTGCTGGACACACTATGTCTGATACAGGCCGGGATGGTGTTGGCCTTCTTGGCCACCTGGGCACACTGCTGGCTCATCTTCAGCCGGCTGTCAATCAACACCCCCAGGTCCTTTTCTGCAGGGCAGCTTTCCAGCCACTTGTCCCCAAGCCTGTAGCGTTGCCTGGATTGCAGCAGACATCCCCGGCATTGGCCGGTGTGGTGGCCCCAGGTTTCCTCCCGGTGCCCAGGCTGCTCTCTGCAGCTCCACGGACAAGAGCTCCCAAACCACCCAGTGCAAGGCATCTCCTCAGGCAACACTGCTTTTGTATAAAATGGTACTACAAGACCAGCTTAGCTAAAAAGTCATTTACAAGGAGAGGCAATAGCTGAAAATGGAGCAGTCGCACTGAAGTCTGAACTCGGACAATCTTTCACCCCACAACTCAGATTGCTAAATCCCTGTCTAGAAATCCTAAACCCACAAAAGAGAGGTCTGAAGCAGGGATCAGGAGGAGCCTGGTGTCGCAGCAAACAGGCTGAAGGAGCCTGGCAGGCAGCACCCTCCTTCCACTGTTTCTACAGAGAAGCTGGATCTCACCGTCCTGATTTATTCCCATGATACCTTGCCTTGGAGATACCACACAGGGATGACGAGATTTGTCCTGGAATGCCCTTATACTTGGGGTTTTGAACAATATTTCAGAACCACTAGTCATTTCAAGCCACTTCAGGAAAGTTAAAATAATTAATCACTACCATTTCCATGAGCAGAAAAAAAAATGACAAGAACTATCTCTAGAGAAAGTTTCCATCCCTGAAGACCAGAAGACTGATTCCTGTCTCCTCACAAGCAAGATCAGAAAGAAGAAGATCTCTGAATTTTAATGCACGCTTCTGCATGTGATTAAGCCCATACGAGAAGATGGCAGTGGTGCTGCTGCCTGTATGGACAACTGAAGATTCATGTTTGCAGGGGAAGGAGAGGACAGGCAAAGGTTACAGCAAGATCCAGGGATGTCCTTTACAGTATCTCCTTTGCTCTCAGCACACATGGAAGCAGCATCAACTGCTGCTCCGCTCTGGGTTAATGCAACGACGCATGGCCGGTGCAATCCCACCGCAGCACCACTGCGCCAGCCTGTTTGACATGTTCTTTGGTGTTGATTTATGAGTGGGGAAGAAGGACCTGCCAAGAGGAGCCAGTGAGTCATCCTCTCTGTTGCACTTTCATGTCTATAGTTATTATTTTCTTGCAAACTTTCTATTATTTTCTTGCAAACTTTCTATTATTTTCTTGCAAACATAGATACTGAGGGGTCAGGCTAACCAGCCTAGCGTGAAGTCTCCCTACACCAGACACATGATCTCATGTTATCTTGACTCCCTCACCTTCAAAAGCTGATCTGATTAATTGGACTCAAAAACCACAGGCGTCTACCAGGCAGGTGCCAGAGCCTGGGAGGGAGCCTTGGCTGGATGCAGACTGAGGCAAGGTGATCTTCGGAGTCATCCTCAAGTAAAATAAACAGTAAAACATGGCAGATGAGCTGTTCTCCAGGAGTGCAGCAGTAGCCCAGCCTGGGCAGCTTTTGGTTGTGTGAGAGGCTGCAAAGGGTCAGCAACAAACACTATCAGGGCACAAGCAGGGATTTGTCCCTGGGACCATCTGAAGGTAGCAATTAAGCCCAAAGAAAAGTGATCTGGTAAACAGGAATTATTTTTCTGTGTTATGCTGATGCCATGTTTACCTGCAACGTTCAGCTCATTCCACATTTATTAACGCTAAAACAGGAGTAAAAATGCTTCAATGGTTTTCTCCCTGCTTTTCCCGGGAGGGTTTTTCTAGGGCAAGGGGAATCCCACATATCCCATGAGAGGAGGCTGCTCCTCAGCTCCCCGTCTCCCCGCGCCTCTGGTGTGAGCACATAGTGTTCCTTGTCTCCATCTCCTCCTCTAACGGAGGGACGAAAATCAATCGTATTGAAAAAGGAAAGTCAAATTAACACAGTCCATATTAATGGGCTGCTTATTAAATGGAGAGGAAAGCCTTTTCACAGCAACCTATGCAGACGCACACATCTGCAATTATCTTTTTAAATTCTAAATCAAAGCAAATTAGCAGTCTAGTGCTGAGCAGTAAACATGATTTGATTAGGCATTTCATACCCAGGATACAACAGGATTTTTTTGAAGAACTCAACTACGATCATCAATCCGGCTTTCTCTGGGTTATGAAGAGCTCACCACCCAGCAATGACAGCTCAGCACACAGGGTCAGATTTTCAAAGCTTTCCTTTCAGCCTGGCACTGAGTAGATAACTAAGATTGCAAGAGCTGGCATCTCCGCAGCTCACTGTGCCTTGGGAGGCACCTTTATTGACAACTGCAGCTCCAGCTCCTGGAGTCACCAAGCGCAAGGTCCTGCACCTGGGTTGGGGCAATCTCCAGTATCAGTACAGGCTGGGGAATGAATGGATTGAGAGTAGCCCTGCAGAGAAGGACTTTGGGACACTGGTGGATGAAAAGTTGATGATGAGCTTGCAATGTGCACTTGCAGTCCAGAAAGTCAGTCGTACCCTGGGCTGCATCACAAGAAGCGTGGCCAGCAGGTCGAGGGAGGAGATTCTGCCCCTCTACTCCGCTCTGGTGAGACCCCACCTGCAGTACTGCCTCCAGCTCCGGGGTCCTCAGCACAGGAAAGACACGGACCTGTTGGAGTGGGTCCAGAGGAGGGCCACGAAAATGGTCAGAGGGGTGGAACACCTCTCCTGTGAAGAGGTGAAGAATTTTTTTACACTGAGGGTGGTGAGACACTGGAACAGGTTGCCCAGAGAAGCTGTAGATCCCCCATCATTGGAAGTGTTCAAGGCCAGGTTGGATGCAGCTTTGAGCAACCTAATCTAGTGAAAGATGGCCCTGCCCATGGCAGGGGGGTGGAACTAGATGATCTTTAAAGGTCCCTGTCAACCGAAACCATTCTATGATTCTAATAACACAAATCCCTTAGTTATCTAATTCCCTATTTAAAAGCGTGTTTCTAACCCTGTGCTAACGAGAAAAGCTTAAAAATATGCTTAAAGTTTAAACCCAGAATTAAATGGTAAGTATGTTTTAAATGTCATAAATCTCAAATTAGCCTCTGGATCCTAAGCCCTCTGGTGTGACAATACTGAGCATTGGTGTTCACGTCACTCAAGTGAGCTATGTAATTTCAGGTGGTCCTTGCACAGACAACCCCTTCTGCATGACGCTGCCAGACCAACAGAGAGGACAGGAGGGTCCAGAGGAACTTTATGATGCTTTGTCTGTCACTCAGGTCATGGCTTTGTGCTCAAGAGCTATATGGCAAGCAAACTCAAACATGAGATACAAGGATGTGTCTGTGGGAGACTCAGCATACAAATGTCTCAGCAGCCTATTAGAGTTAAATATACAGCATTAGATATTAATAAATATATTCTTACAGGAGGGACATTTGTGTCCAGCAAACATCGCACACTTGAAGTTGTTGTGATGGTGGATATATAAACAATAAATCTCCATTAATAAACCTGTCGGTAAATGGCTTGCTTCTCACCAGCTTTCAATGTACTCTAAAGGCAAAGCGGGAGGCAAACGACAGGAACACAGTGTTCTGCCAGGCTGCAGAGCCCAAGAAAATCAACAAACAAAATAAACCGGCATTAACAGGCTCATTACAGCCGTGCCAGAGCAAGACTCCACTACTCAGTCTGGTCCCTCCAAGCACTTTTTTTCCATGCCGTCCTAAAGAAAAACCCTCTTGCATTCAGTGCTGCCTTTAAAGCTGAGGGTTTGGCCATGCTTCTGCACGAGCAGCACCAAGTCAAACACAAAGAGCACTCCTGGGAGGAGAGGTGGGGCGTAGGTGGCAGATTGCTGACAGACATGCCGCGATTCCCTTCCTCCTTCCAGAAGGGAGCATCCCTGCCCTTGCTGTGACCACGGAGCCCAAATGATCCGCTTGTTCCTCTTACAAGTCCCAGGACCCCGAAACTACAGTCAGTTTTGCTGAGAAAGCAGCGCACTGGTGTGCCTGTAACAACTACTCTGCAACCCTGTCTTGCCTCTGTCTATTGTCACCTGTTTTTAAAAGGGCCTGGCAGTAACTATTTGTGTAGGAGGAGCAGCATGTTGAGGAGCTGCAAGTAATAATTACGACAGAAACCTTTGCCACATGTGTTAACTAGTAATTTATCACTCAAAGAGGCTGAAGCTGTGGGTGACGGGTGCCAGTGCAGAACTTTCAGACACCAGGAATGTGACTTGACCTACGGTCTGGAAGAGGACGGGTGACAAACACTCAGCCAGGACTGAAAGAACAGCCCACAGCAACAGATCACACTGTAAAGGCTATCAGTATTTTCTGCTATGCAGACACAAGAACTAGCACTGTCACACAGATTCACTGTCCTATCAAAGCAAGTTGCATGTTCTGCATGGTTTACGGGCAGAAGTGAGGCAAGGATTGTTACTCTTTTTTTAATGCTGCTGAGTTATTATTACGAGTTTTCATCCCTGCTGAAATTGGGATTCACTGCAAATTGGCAAAGCGCAGACCTGCAAGAGACAAGGCAGAAACGCAACCAGAGGCCTGGCTCTGCGTGTTTGCAGCCGCAAAACACATTTTGGAAGAAAATTGCCATGATGGGTAACACTAATGGGGAGGACCGAGCAGTGTTAATGCAGGACGGTAGGACTAGATGTCTGTGGTTCTGTCTGTGTTGCTCATTGGTAGGCTGTCCATCTGCTGCTTGGTTACCCTCAGCCTCGGTGCTTTTGATGTGGGTTTAAATTTGGTGATAATCGCAGGAGAGGTCAGTACAGCTACTTCCACGCTTCATGTTAAGTATGTGTTTTCATTCCCCAGTCACTGAAGTAACCTGGGCTTTCTTCACTGGATTCAGCAGCTACAGGGCAAAACCCAGGGAGAGCAATTCAGTCTTTGCTGACATATTAAATTCTCTTTTAATGACACAAATGGGTATATTGCTTTGCTAAAAATCCAGGGAGCCATATTCACCAGGGCAAAGCAAAACAGACCATCTGCAGAAGGAAGCAAAGCAAAGCAGCACTGAGTGCAACAGCTCCTGAAACCTCCTTTGTCATTTCTGAATTTCATAAGCAGAGAAGCCCGGGAATCACGTTTCTTCCACTACGAAATACAACCCAGTGCAAGTTGGGGTTTGGTAAAGGTGTTTTTCAGAGGGGAAGAAATGGAATTAAATTCTTTATAGGTAGAAAAAGAGCTCAGTTTCTGCCTTTATATTTCCCGTGCCATTTTTTTAAGTTTATAGGATGGTGCTATCAAAGCTGTAATTTTCCTGACAGTCCTTTGAAGGAAACACCTCTCCTTATACTTCTGCCCCTCTTTTTTCTTAGCCCTCTCATGCAGAGGATGCTAAAGATGGAAACTGCACCTTCACTTGGTAGGGGCTAGCATGGCTGTTCGCAGCTTGTGTGTGGAGGGTGGGTGACGATTTCTAAAGGTCTGTGTAAGTGAAGGATAAACAATTAACAACATCAGTTAGATCACCTAAATAAATGACTGAACTAGCCTGAAGTGCTGCATGATGTTGTGCCAGCAATTTCATTAGAGGTGCTACAAGAAGTAGCTGGTAGTTAGCAGTTACGCCTAGTACGGTGCTTGAGGAAAAATAAACTTGAAAAGTTTCTCTCCTTACTTGTTCAGAGTTTAGATAAACTGCAAAACTTCTGCATCATTTCAGCACTTACCAAGCGATGCTGCTGCAAAACTGGAAATGTGAAATCCCATTTCAGTTTCCTCACATTGAGCAGGTTTGATTACAGTGGTATAAAATGTTTTGCTTCTGCTTTGTTTTCTCAATTTGTTTCATTCCAATTATTTTATTAGTTGATACTTTAATAATTCCTAATGCCTCCCTAGTCAAAAAGTCCTGAATTACTTTCATCAAAATTGACAGTTTCTCGCAATTTGCTTCAATTTAAATGGAATAATTTACTGATTTGTCAGCTCCCAGAGGCTCCTAGCCTCACAAAATCCCCCGCACACACCTTTTTTGGGAGGAGGATACATTTTCTCCCATTGCTCATAGGCAGTAGCATGAAGTTTCCACTCTTGCTTGGTATTATCCCTGCATCTCTTTCAAAGCAAGCACAGTAGTACTATACCTCCACAGGATGCTCAGCTGTCCAGCTTCAGGCTGATGACCAGTGACTCAGTTCTTCGGAGCCATCCCAGCACCTACTGTCACGTCTCTTGCATTCCCTTATCTTCGTTGACCCAACTATTGAGATCAGTATTTCATTTAGCCCTTATACATTTCTTGGTTCTTAGAAAGACCCTGGGTCTCACATCCATGTGAAAATAGGTTTTATAATGGGTCTGTAAATAGTTTATCATTTGAAATGATCTGCAGAGAGAAGCACCGCAGCTCCAGCCCGTGGGCAGGTTTTGCTCTCTCGCTGTCGTATTCCTCACAAGTCACTGATGCTCCCAGGGGTTCACAAAGACCAGCTCACTGACGTAGGAGAGCAAGTGTGTTGGGAGGGATGATGTCTTTCACTTAATCAGATGGTATCAACAGATAAAATAGAGAAGTTTTCAATCACAAAAGTCTTTCTCCAGGTGCGTACACGATCTGGAGCTTGGCCACTTCGGTCATCCACATCAGCTATCCTAGGAAGAGATACTTGCTCTCCTTGTAAAGCTTTTTCTAGTATTTCTGGGTCATCACAGCTGTAACAGTGCTTCAAAGGGTTTGTTAATATTGGTATTTCACCACCAGGGTAAATGAATGGATATTTGATGGAGCTTGCATTTGATCAATGTGCATTTCAGGTATTTCTCTACCTTACAGCAAAACAAATCAGAGCAGTTTACAAACATTGTTTTCTTCTACCTAACTTCTGTCTCCAAAATCAAAAGAGATACTTCTTTTAATAACTAGACTTTATTATATTGTCTGTTCCACGAAGTAGAAATGCAGTTCACAATAAAATACTTCTTGGCATGGTACGAGAGGAAATGAGGCTGTATCAGTCACTGCTGACCAAGATAGAAAGGCTCTATAAAACAGACACATTAGGACATTCATTGCAAAGAAACTCTGGGGAACTTGCTAGTAAGCAAACCTCTTGATTTCCTCTCCGGAGCTGTGCTATGAGCCCACCTTCATGTGAGGAACAGACAAGCTGAAGAGCACAGGTGGAAATGAGAGCTGCTGCTCACGCTGCAGACAGCATCCTGGAGGGTTTAGAGTCTGATCAGAGGCTGAGGACACAAAATATATTACTTTTAATGCCTTCAGTAGCATTTTTAATATCCTGGATAGTTTATATACTGCGCTGGGTGCTCTGTCAGAAAGGTGGTGGCATTTGGGAGGCTAGGTAAAGCACTCTTCAGCTCAACAAGAGCTAAAGAGTCTGGGAAGTTAAATACATGGCCATTGCAGCCTTCTCTGGACAGAGAGGGAAAAGAAGGCGCCGGAGAGTAAAAGCAGCATGAAATGGGAGGGTAAGAAGCTCTGGACTGACCAACACACTGCATGAGAAGCAAAGATGCTGGTATTGCCAGGGAGATGGGAGTCTCATTCTCACTCAGTCCAGGTCGGGTCAGATACAGGAAAGATGGGTTTGCTGCGTTTGAAACTCTGCTAAAGAGGTGATTTATATACGCCTTGGACCACAGCTCCTCTGAGTTCTCCCCTTAGGTGATGTAAGCTGTAACCGTCAAGCCTCCCAGTAAAGGATGCTGGAAGAGGAAGAATATGTCTGTGTTTTGATTCCTCTTTTCCTCCCAATGCATTTCAGTCACATCTCTGAGGTCTCTCCCCCAGGCTCCCCTCCAGCTGGGCCTAGAGCACAAAAATGCACTCAGCTTTAGTATTTCCATAGCTACAGCAATATGCACGTTTGAACACCGGAGTGAGTTACCACAGAAGGGCTCTGTGGATGCACTTTATGCAGGTGAGACAGAACTACTTCACTGCAGACAAAACGAAGCTGGTTTACTTCACATCTGTCACAGCCTTGGAGCACACAGCCCAGCCAGCACGCTGTAACTTTTTAACCCCTCCTGATTCATCTGCAATTCTGATCTTTCTCCAAGCTGGCCCAGTGGCTCCAGTCCACCTCTCTCCATGCTGGGCTGGAAGCCACCATTGTCACGTGAAAAATCAAACTCTTCTCTACCCTTTTTTTCTCCTTTGAAAATATTTTATTTCTTTAACAGAAGATAGAAAATTCTGAGCAGATTAGAAATACTCGTGTTTTTCTTCAGAGGGTTCTTCCTGGGAAGGCTAACTGCCTCTGCCTGGTCTCTTGGCTGATATACCACTGAGCTCCTCTTCCTCTCTCTGCTCCAGCCTGGTCTTTGGAAGGCTGATGGGCTCCTGCTGCTTTGGGGCCCATGGGTTAACCCTGGCTTCCCAAACGTAGCTGAAACGCAGTTCTTTTCTGACAAAGCCATTTCGCTATCTTCTCTCACAAAGGGATTGTAGGACATAGCCATTGTCCATAAAAACTGTGAGTTTATCAAACGTAAATGTCAAATTCCAAAAGCTATGAAAACGGTGAGGAGGTATCATTATTTAGTAAGATATTTTTAATATCTGGAAAGAGAAACCTCCTGCCCACCAGAAAGGATTGTGCAATTTCCCACAACCCCAATACCCTGAGTTGAATGAAATCAAGTGAGGATCAGCCATTTAAAGCCATAAAGAGCAAGGAGGGAAACCTCTCTTTCACCTCCTTTCTCTTCGATGTAGCTGCTTCGTTTAAAAGTATTTTAGTTGACATGCTAATAAAATTTGACCTCTTGAGCTTAAAATACAATTTTTTTTTTCTTGTTGGCATAGCTTGCTATGAGGAAACATCCTAGGCAGGCCCATTCAAAGCTGTGCCTGATCTGCGGTGCTCCCTGACTACTGTGCTTTCTCCCTGGCAGACACAGCCTGGTCTCCTTCTGACAAAACATTGCTTGAGGATCAGATATTGATAAGGGTGGGAACAATTTTCCAAGCATCACCCACTCTTCAGAATTGTCTGCATACGTACTCCACAGGTTAAAATTCCCTTGGCAGAGCTCCAAGCATCTCCCAAGAGCTCAGACAGTTGCTCTACACTTGGCTTCCTCTAGGGAAAGCTCCTGTGTCCCACTGGGAAAGCTTCTCAAGCATGCCTTTCCCTCGAGAGGGGCCTGGTGTTTTTCAAAGAGACACTGGATTGCTTTTTTTAAGAAAAAGAAGGCACTTTCCTAACCCACTTAGGTGCTAGCATAACCTGCTCTTCATTGAACAAACGGTACACAGATCATATCCCCTCTTCCAAAGAGCTTGGATGGGCTGCGAGCTCATGATGTTGACACTGAAAAATATCATGAGCATCAGAATGAAATGGGTTGGCTAGGTACTGCTTGTGTCAGAGCTGCTGGTCCATGGCCAGTACATGCCACAGCACTAGACAGGCTCAGAGGCATTTGGGAACCATAACTAGAAGGTATTTTTTCTTAAACACTAGCACAGACTCTGAAGATTAAGAAAGCAACAAGAAGAAAATGCCTATAGCCTGCAGTGCTTCCTACAAAATGAATTCTAGCAAAATGAGTAATTTTGGAGAGAGTCTCTCTCAATCTTGCAGCCCTGCAGGTAAAACAAAACACATCTGCAACTTCCTTATTAATATTTTCTGTATTCATTACCACTATTACATAGAAATTCTAGAAAAATTCACCCCTATTAAACCCTGGAGTCATTTGTAAAAGTTCGTTCTCTGAGGGGTCAGCCTGTCTCTTTCCTTGTTTCATTGGTGTGTGCTCTCTTTCTTCTGTTGCCATTCCTTGGCTCCGCTGCTTTGGCATTTCTTCATTCTTGCTGCAAGCAGCATAGGACAGGCAGAAGAAAGGGGAAAGGGAGTGGGCTTTGACAGGCTGTCAAGGTGTGAACTTTGAATTTAGCTAACCTGGGTTTTATTCCCTGCTTCACCATTCCCAGTGCGAATTTCTCTCCGAATCTTAATTTCTATCCATAAAAAGGGTAATTCTTACCTAATGTTACATTTATGTAATCTCCTAGCACCCTGTAAGCCATCATTATATATTTAAACATAAAATATATAAACATCAACAGAGCTGTCTTCTTGTCTACCCTTTTGTCTTGAGATAGGACAAACTAACTAAACTGCACTTAAAAAACGTTTGATGAATTTTTAATAGTAGAGCTGCGCAAAGATTAAAGTTGCACAACCTTCCTAAACACATCCGTTCTGGTGCTTACCTGCTCCACTCAGAGATTTTACACATCTTGAACTGTGCAGTTGATTTTTTTATTCAGGAGTAGCTTCAGCCCGAGTTGAAACTAGCAAGAAATGTGAAAGGCAGTGTGAAAGGCTTCTATAAATACATCAGCAGCAAAAAGAAAAGGAAAAGAAAGAAAAAGGAAAGTCTGCTGCTCAACGCGGCAAGAGACCTGGTGATAAAAGACATGAAAAGGCCAAGGTACCCAGTACATTCTCTTTTCAGTGTTTTGGGCTCCCCCATACAGTAAGACAATGACCTAGTGGAGCAAGTCCAGCAGAAGACTACCAAGACGATTAGGGGGTGTAAGTACGCAATGCACAAGCAGAAGCTGAGAGCTGAGTGTGCTCAGCCTTAAGAACAGAAGGTCTTACCGCTGATTACAACTACCTATTAGGAGGGTAGAACGGATACAAGAGCCAGACTCTTCTTGCAGGTGCATGGGGATGAAATCAGAGTCAACAGCCACTTGTGGAACAATGGAGATTCTGATTAGATAGGAGGATTATTTATTTATTACCTTGAGGGTAGCAAAATACAGAAACAGGATGCCCATGGAGGTTGTGGTATCTCCATCCTTCGAGATACCGAAACCTTGACTGGACTTCCAGAGATCTCTTCCAGTCTCACTTCTACAACTCTGTTCTACAATTCTACTTTATGACTCATCGCAAAGAAAGCTGCAGGGTAATGAGTGGAGACCATGTCTCCCTGACTTCCAGCTGATCCCTAACTGATGGAATGTCTCTGCTATTAGACATGTTCTGTATCTATCTTTAAATAACTGCTGTATCAGGACAGCTTTTCTACAAAGAACATAAGCTTGTACCACGGACCTAATGCTTCTACAAGCAACTAAACAACATGAAAGGTATTTATTTCTTCCTGAGTACCGGAGACAGGATCAAATGGATGCTTCAGTATTACAACCTTCCACTCAAGGAAAAGCATGTTCATAACAGCAATCTAGCATATTTCATCAAACCCTTTCTCTATCAATAATCACATGCACAGTAACATCTGTGCAAGCCAGTTGGCTCTGGACAGCTCCTGTGGTTCTTGAAAGACTATTTCTTGGCAGGTTCTGTTTTTTACTCTAATTGAAAGGTTAATCAAATCAGTCATACTTGTATGTTGGCTAAATCAACACACTGTCTCCACTGATGATGAAACAGATGCATTACCACTCACGTTTCCCACGGGGTTCATTTGTTCCATGATTGCATTTGGTTTTCTTCAAGCTTCTCTGTGCAATATCTGACAGCATTTTGGATAGTTTTCATAAGGAAATTTACCTCTCAGATGCTACTGCATTCACGTGTCTCTTAACGCTAGTAGTCTTTGGCCAAGGTGTTATATATCCTCAACACTGCTTCATTGTGGAAAACATTGACGAAGTTAATCCTAAAAGAGAACTCTTACTGAGGCATAAATGCATTATCGAGTCTAGCAGTTTATGTTGCTGAGGCAGAACCTGCTAACACATTCAAACCTGGTTTCTCTGCCTCTCCTCCCTCAGTGCTGTTTCATTCTGCAGAAAGCTGTTTTAGCAGGTCTTGTTAGCTTTTAGAAACCAGTCCTGCAAATTCATATGCCTTGTGTTTGATTTCATGCACACAGACAGTACCGCTGACATTACATGCATGTATTTCTCTTTGAAACCAGCTTTTACATTTGATACGGCAATTCATCATTTGTAAGGCATACAGAAGAAATGCTGAATGCATGACAAGTAAAAAGTATTTATTCAAGAATTTTTGTGTATCACAACATTTTCAAAAGTCCAAAAGCTACAACAGCTGATACTTGTTTTGAAGGAAGAGGCATCCAAAAACTTTCTGCAACCTGGTAACTAGTAAAGTGAAGAAAGTCTCAAGCCATAGAGAGATTAACACAGATTTAGATAGTTTCAATATTACACATTCTGAAGTGTATTTGAAGGGGAAAAAAAAAGGCGTACTTTTTTCCCCCATTAAAAAAACAGTATTTATGCAATGCATTACTGAAGTTCTTTAGGGTAGGATTCATCTCACCTATTTTCTGTGTTCTAGAAGATGTAGGTAACTAAACTAATTTGCTGAACTGTTAAGAGATGTGGTCTCTGCAGGGGTCTTTAAGTCAGGTTTTAGAGATATTCTCTCCTTCCATTGACAGTAAAGGGAGACCAGACTTGCCAGGTCTACCTGTCTGAACAATTTAAGTCATTTGCACAAGCACTCATCAGCCAACAATTAACTCCCACTGCAGTCCCTCCTCCTTTTTCTACTATTTTTAAAAGTTGAAGCATAAAATCATGTCATCAACTTCCAAACTTAGGTCTCCACATTAAAGACTTTTCTTAATCTATCTTGTAATGAAGAGGAAACTGTATTATGGAGAGCTGAACATCACACTAAGAAAAATCACGTAACTGCCGTTACAAGTAAATGGCATTTGCAGAAAAGTACCATTTTCTCCCACCCTGTACTATACCTTTTTAACCTCCAATACACCTAAAACCATCTTGAGCCAAAGAATAACATTCTCATTTACTACATTTTGTGACCTTACCAAAAGTCACGCTGATAGAAATTTTACCATTCTTGTTATCATCATGTAGCTGACATCTCTATTGTTGACAACAGACATGCCAAATACAGGAGTCAATCAGGATAGCTGAGGAACCCACAGCCAGCAGTAACAGGCAACAGGCGCAGTATTGACCTCTGTGGGACTTCTCTCATTTTGAAATTTACTCCCACTGTGTTCTTACAGCTTGGATTTGTCATTCGTTTAAGCACTTTGTTGAACTGAGGCATGGGAAGAAAGGCAACAGAAATAGTGGTCAAGTATCAGGTGGATTTACATTTTAAGCCATAGCACAAAAGAGAAATTTGAAATTAAAGATTTCTCTGTAGAAAGCTTTGCATAAGCTAAGAAGAGCAGCTTACCTCAGTTTAATGATACTGTATTTGTAAAAGCTTCTCTGTAAAATGGTTCTGCATAAAAATACAAAATGTTTGGGAAAAAAAAGCATGATAAGCTATTGTTTAAAGTATTTTTTTATCTCGTATTTTGAATTGTTCTGTGAACTATTCACAAGGTGCTATAATACACTTGATGCTGTACAGGTATGTGAGTATCTGCAATCCCCAACCAGAGTTTAATGGCTTGCTAAGCACAGAATAAATGCTTTTAGGATAACTTTTTCATCTACTAGAATCTAAACTGATAAAAACGGTGAAGTCAGATTATTAGAACTGTGTCTGTATTAGGAAATACAACTGAATATAGATTTGGGAGACTGTTTTTTAATATTTATTTAGTAAAACTCACTATACAAACAAAAGCTATCACAACAGCGTAATATGCAGGCTTATAGTTTCTCCTTCCTTCAAGCTATTTCTTTGTTGCAGTAAAAACACATATATACATTTACAACAATTTCCCTTTAAAGCACTGGGATTTCATATATTAAAACATACCTGGTAAAATAAGCTTAAAATAAATTTACAATGCTTGGAAAAAGATTTGAGTAATTTACTCTTACCAGAGTGCCATTGTTGCACAGTATTCAAAAAAATGAAACACCACTAAAATATAGAGTAAAACATTTAAAAGTACATTTATTTAAAATGTGGGCAAAATATCAATATAAAAGAAAATAGAGTATAAGAAATAAAAATAAAGTACAAAACATTTTCATCTTCAACATCCATAATTTAATAGATAGCAAGCCCTTTTATTTTTACATCCAAATTACACTTGTGGCTGAAGTACCATCATTTACGTTAAAATGTTTAAAAACGGGCTAATCATGATAGCTAAAGTGGGCTCTTTAAAATGGTAGTATAATACAAAACATAGTAAATTATGTTTCAGCATAATAAAATTACACATCCTAAAAAAGATGCAGTTTATTTTTGCTTTCCTGCTTTAAACTGCTCATCATCCCTAGGAAAACAGCTGGAAAACAGCATCCACAGGAAGTTTTAGTTGCTTTGTACAATGGCTGAACAGCTAGATTTAATGCTCCAAGGACTCCGAAGCAGTAAGGCATTTTACTATCCATCAAGTAAATTTATATGTATGTTTGTTAAGAAAGAACAACTTTAAGAAATGACTGCAAAATAGAACTTAGATAAAAACATGGATGAAGACACAGAACCCTTAGTGGTCCCTCCACTGCATTTATCAAACAGGGTTTATAATCTTCTTCAGTAAAAAGCTATTTTACTCATCTGTAAGTAACTCGTAACAAATATTTTCCTTAGTGACAAGTTTTTTTCCTGTTGCTTTATATTCTACTACTGTTACTTTCTGACAACCCTGCCTCCCACTTCCACTGAAGTATGTTCTATCAGAAAGTAATTCCACTTTGAATTTAAGCTAGGTTTCTGGGTGTTAAACTACCCTCCTTATCAAGTAAACATTACACATCTTAAAAAATTATAAATAATTAGTTCCTTATTAAGAAAAACCTCTAATAAACCACACTTCCCAAAGCAGCAGACAGCCTTTACACAAAAAGGATATGATTCATAATCCAGTGTTTGAGTAAGTACCCCAGTCAGGACAAACTCTGCATTGTGGACATCTGAAAATATGAAAAACGCATACAGTTTACACCCTACAAGGACACTCTTCCTCCTTCTGCATGTACGTCAGGAAGGGCCATTCTGTACCTTTCTGCTCTTCACACAAAGGCATAAGGGAGTATTGCCCCACCACTACCAGGCCCCTACTGTTAGCCATCACACACTTCACACCGCAAATACCAGACTTCCCTGTGCACGTCTTTGTTAATAAATACAGCATGTCTTGGGGTTCTACATTGAAGTAAAAATAGCTGAAGTGAAAGAACCCCGAATCCTTAACTAACTTGATGAATACTGAGACAGTAATCTTGCCTCACGCAGGACTGAAGCCTGAAGTTCAAGTCTACCCTTCCAGGGACCTAGCTATAAATACGTCTATTAGAAATACCTAGCAAACAGCTAGCTCAGATTTCTCCATAGTTTGCAGAATAGACCATGTATTCCTCTACTATTATCTGAAAGCTTCAGAAGATGCCTGTACTTATAAAATAATAATTTTTAAAAAATCAAAATAACAGCTATACTGTTCAAATTACATTGACAGCTTATACATACCTATGCCTCTTGCAAAATATTCTCGACATAAATGAAGGTCATTTTCACAGGAAATCAAGATTATCTCTGGCAAACTCTAAATGAAAGAAACTAACCGTAAGCTCAGAATAACACCGTAAGATATTACCAGTAAATTTTAGAAAGCAATACTCTACATACTTTATTCTGCTTATGTTCCATGAGTTTTCGAAAAGAAGGTTGTTTAGATAATACTTTTCCTCCTGCGCATTCCACAATAGCTTTCATGGTGGAAAGACTGGGACAAATTCCAGGTGTAATATAAAAATATTTTCCCTAAAAAGAGAAAAGAAAGAATAAGAAAAAACATTATTTTGTTAACCGATTTCTGCAACGCATTAAGTTTTATTACCATGTGACTATTCTCTTACACAATCATGGGGCAGGCTTTGTAAGCTGGTGTTAGATATCACAGCTTATGGTAACAAATTCATCAGCTGATGAGTTGCCCTTAATTACCACTGATGTTTTCCCTGGAGGGGCAAACCCACAATTTTTATAGATTTGAACAGCTTAGGTGTGCCTATTTCAACACCTGTAAAATAACAACCAGGAAACCTTAAAATCACCACTGGTTAAACTATGATATAAAAAAAAAAAAGGTAACTGCAGCTTGGTAAAACATATAAGAACAATGCTCCCTGCTTCTTCAAGCTCAGGGACATCTCAAGTGTTGCAAAAGAACTTTCAGCATTTAATTAATAGCCAATTTATTCCTTCCTGACAAAAATTATCCTACTACTTGATTGAGACAGGCGATCAGATCATAAAGTAGATTCTCTCTGTTTACCAGTCAGGAATAAAAAAAAACTTGCTGTTTAGACTGCAAAACTGAGTGAAATGTAGTATTTAGACTTAATATAAGACATAGATTGTTATTCATTACAGGTTGTAAAAATACCCTTTTAGGTGGTTTGCCTCAATGGCGTCTCAAATTCAGTCAGGCTGAAGAATCTCTAGCATCTTGGATCTTCAGATACCTGCCTGCACTGTAACATAATTTTAACCGGAGTCATGAAAACCATCTTTCACCATCCTCAGAAACAGCCTGGTGGTAAGTGCAGTCTTCAAGGAGAATCAGACTAGAACTCCCTGAGGCTGAAGTGTAAACTCACTCTCAGACTCTCATTTTTATGGGCAAATGCTTTGAATACCAGGCTTGTGTTAAAAAAAAAAAAAAAGGCCCCTTCCATAAGTGGCATTTTACAAATAATGGAGCAATGTTCTATGTTTTGTAAGGGAACAAATACTGTTAAGTATACTGAGCATGTTTTGTTCACATCTACAGGATCCAGTCACTGAGAGGGCTTACATCCATCCCAGCAATGCTTAGGCAGGAAGTAGGCATAAAGTAAAAAATAAAATTTTTATCAAATGCTTCACATTATATGCTAGTCTATTTTATTGCCCTCTGCTACAAAAGCTGTGGTCCCAATGCTGAAAAAATTAGGTTGAAAAGCTCCAAGTATTTAAATGCCCTTTTAAACTGCATACCTTGAACAGTGGAGCTACTTGTGCTCTCTTCAGAGACTCCTCTAAACTAAAGCAGAATAGCACCTCAGCTTCAGCATCTCTCAGCACAAAGTTCTGCTCATCTGAAAACGAAAGACTGATGATGTAATCCACAAAAGACCAGAACATCCACATAACCCAGGATCTAATCTGAACAGAAAACGTTGGTGGCAGAGTGACTCTAAATGGTAAACACTCACGAATTTTAACATGATTATAACACTGCCTTTTATTAGGCGCCTTACAAGGATGACCCACAATTACATGGAGAATAAAACTGTGTGTGTATTTTACACTTGTGTATCTAGCACCAATCACTGCCGTATAAAGTCACTTTTTCTAACTTATTGGAGGAGCTTGCAAACTTTTATTTGTTGATTTTCTACAAAAAAGGAGCAGAACGACTAAGTTTAAGTTCAAATCACTGTAACAGCCTATGGGAGCCCAGAAACTGACTTCAACTCCTCACGCAGCCTTAACAGAGCAAACTTCCCATCCGTTTCCCTTGTCCTGTTATTTAGCTGATTTTTCAGTTTTTATTAGGGATAGAATTTCAGTCTTAACTTCATCTTTCCACAAAAAACTATGTCAAACATATTTCTAAATGAGATTTAATTCAAACCCCCGAAGTTTAAAGAACAAAAAGATTTTATATTGAGAACAAGTTGGTCTTTCCAAGGACAATTTTGACAACCTGCAAGAGATGGTGTTGATACTCTTCCATAAAACAAAGAACACCAGTAGGACAATTTTTCTAAAGCCATTGCCTTATTTTCCATCATTGCACTACGTACAAAAGCAAAGACAGCCCATTAGCTACAAATCTACCGAATATCAGTAGACAAGTAAAGTACTTCAAGTCCTAGGTCAAAACAGTCATACTTCTAAATCCCAACCTTCTTTACCTTCTAATAGAAATCAACCCATCTGAAAGCTAAGTTCACTAATGCTGAACCAAGCAAGTTGCCTTCTCCAGATTTATAAAAACGTTTGCTGGTTTATTGGTTAATCATCCGCAGATTTAAGTCTTTGTGATGGTTATGCAGCAATGTTATATATTTGTTCCTTACAAACAAATTATATAAAAAGCATAAAGCAATCATAAAACAGCCTTTAAGATTTTCTTCAGATCCAACATCCTTGTCAAACAGACCAAAACCATTTATTTTATTATTTTCAGCTGTCAACAGAAAAGCAGTGTAAACACAAAGGTGGTATCTTCCAGCACAGCTACAGTACTAGGCTAACTAACTTTAACCATTTAAATGCATTTTTGTATTTCCAACAGTGGCTTAGTGTTTTACAACTTGTATTTTAGAAAAATTACTGAAACCAAAAGTATTTGGGGTTTAAAAAGTAACGTAACGATAGCTAAATATCTGCAAATACCTAAACGAGAAAGAATTACAATGCTTAACAACATCCAACCATTTAATCACCCTAGAGCAAACTTCTAAAGTATTTTTTTTACTTCATTTAACACAAAGAAACTGTATTAAATCAGATGAAAACTAAATGAAACAAAATGTTCTGTTGAAAGAGAACTTAAGAAAAAAATAATACATCATTTCTTCTTACGATAGCTTTACTTAACAATACCAACATAACCTCCTACCTCAAGAGAAATCAAACTAGCTGGTAGCCTATTGTTTAAACGTAACCTGAGTTATGAACCATGCTAGTCAGATTTGCTGGGGACTTAAAATCTCTACTTTCAAAACTGAACTCTTTAGAAAACTGGCAAGAGACACTAAAGTCAGAAGTCAAAACAATGAAGTGTATTTAAATATGCATGCCATCTTCACATACTTAAATCAACAAACCTTATGTTTACTATAGAAGTTGATGCTAGTTTAACTTACCAACAAACTTCTGGCATTTGAAACACTCTTCCAACCACTCTGGAGTTACTATGTGCTTGACTACAGAAATTGCTGTCAGGAACTTGACAGTTCGGGTCACTTTACTGGCAATTAGATGGGTGCATTTCTGGGCAGATTCTGCTACTTCACCTCCAAGGATATACAGTTTCTAAAAGTTGTACAAAACACAAATCAGAACGGAATAGTCCTTTAAAAATTGGAGGAAAAAAAATGAAGAATCATAGCATCACCATCAAATAAAACTAAGCTCCTAATGAAACAGTAAATATAGGAGATTTCTGTATTACAGTCATTCCTAAAGCTCATTAATTTTGACAGAATTTACAGCCACTGAAAATCCAGGTATTTCCAGACATAAATTTCATCTGGCAAGACTGCAAGCTACATTCTGCTTCTGCCATTTTTTGGTTTGGGTTATGGGGTTTTTTAAGCAAGAAAGTAACTGTAAGATAAAAACTGAAATCTTCTTTAAAGTGAAACATGCTTTTATATCTAAGTAAGCAGAAAATTTAATAATTTTGCTCTTTTCTACGGAAGGTATAATATACACTGTAGCTATGGTAAACTTAATTTTGCTAGTCTTTTCTTCAAAACAAAAAGCATCTCATGAAAAACTTGTGTTCTTTAAATGCACTAGCTCCATATGTATTTTTCATTGTACTGAGCAACTATCCATTTTTCCTTGGTTTAAACTACCAAACCTGAACTAACTCATCACAGTTGCTATCTTGTCAGTTGAGACACAAATAATTTTCTGAAGGGACTAGTAATACAACTAATCAACGGGTGAGGCATATCAAATTACCATAGGTGTTAGTTACAAATAAGAGTGCTTCCTCCCATAAAAATTAAAGAATGAAAAAACATTTGGACAACCTTAGTGTTTATGTGCCATGGATTTCTGATTTTCTTTGACAAGCATTTTGTACAAACAAATAAAAAAACCACCAATATGTTTAAGTACAAATCTTGAACATACTAGGGTGATTTTATTACATCAGTCATCAAGAGTCATGAATGCAGGAAGGCCTGCTGGGTGTATTACAAACCCTAAAAGATCTCTGGCATAATAAGGAACAAGTAGGATAGACAGGGACAGTGTTTTAAACTTTTCTTTACTATGCTGGCTTACTTTGATAGTTTGCATAGAGATGATACACAAAAGTATTATTCAATGACACGGAACCTCTCTACTATTTATTTCCTTCAGGGTATGTATAAACACATTGTGAATAGTACTCTTGTACACTTATGAAAGGCAAAAGCTGTTATTTTCATAGTTAATACATGTTCACCTCAAACACTGTATACCTATGAGTGCAGATCTTGCAAGATTTCCATTTTGATGTTCAAGGAACCCTTTGGGCATACTCCATCTCAAGAAGATGAGGAGTATCCAGCCTCAGCTAGGTATCCAAACTTTGAAAGGTCTTGATGGTATCATCACTGCGAAGTTTAGATTCAACTTCACAAGCCTTAAGGCTGAAGTTCATTTTTTATATTTGTGAGCCATAGCTGTTACCAAAACAGATTCTCCATATAATTAACCCAGTACCAACATGACAGAAAATGAGGAGCTGACACTGGAACTTTATGGGATATGCTAAGAAATATTTTACATTCCAAAATATTTAATATCAAGCTTCAAATGCAAACACTTCAAGGGAAAAAAACTCCAAAGTCCAACTACTTTAAAAACAAGTTTAGGTATAATAAAGAAGGTATTAGATATTTTTGAGCACACCAAAGTGATGCATATTTCTAAGAAATGTAGTGGACTCAAACTAAGCCTCATTTACTTTTGATTACGTGGAGCAGGCATCAGTGGCAGGATCTTTCATGTGCTCCTGAGGTCAGCAGTTAAAAAAAAAAAAAACCCCTGTGCCTCAAACATCAGCCAACACGTGAAAAATAACATAAATGAAAAGTTCTTTTAGAACAAATATTTAGTAATGATTAAGGTTCAAGGAATGATTGGATTTTTATGCCATTAAAAGAATGTTACAAAATTATTTAGAGTTAAATTTTGGGACAGATTTATTATGGAACAGAACAAAATCTCCATGGGAACTTATTATCTCACACCTGCCATAAGCTTTGTCATCAGCTTTCTTTGAAGCATTTGGCATTACAGATAGCAACTGCACTAGAAGCATCTTGGGTCTTATCCAGTACAATCATCACTACTTTTCTCACCTAAATATGGTCATGAAGTTTGCTGATTTAAAAACAAACGTGGAAGGGGCTTTCTTGCTTTTTAAAACAATCATACGGAAAGAAAAAACAAGTAGCACAGAAGTATGAAGTAGTTAACTAAAACAGAACAGTTACCAAATAAAACTCATTTCACATAATCTACAGTCTAACCTCAGCCCCAGTAAGAATGGGGTTTTAGCCACTAGATGTATCCTAATCTAGTCTTAGATAGCAAAAAGTCGACATCAAGAAAAATTTTATTGGATGTTTCAATGTAGTTCACAAGAGAAGCATGAAAGTCACCTTAATGTACTGCTGAACTTGCATAGGTTCAAATCCTGTGAAGAGCACCATTGGCGTCAATTCTGGGGTGAGTTTTTTAGTAGGTGGTGGTAGGTCTTCAATCCTACAAAATACATTAAATACAGCAGAATGTGAAGTTTGCGCCCAAAGTTTTTTTATTATTATTTTAAAACCAGAGAAGCACACTCTTGCAACTTTTATCAATGGAAGTACTCAGATGAATGAGAATTAGGTGGGAATCAATCTTCTTCTGAAGAAAAAATTTCTATGCTGAGAACAGAACATATTGTCCTATTTCTGTTCTCTCCCAATTCTTTACTATTTCATTCTCTAGTTATTATTTTATTCCTGCCAGTTGAGTAGCTGGCAATGTGCAAAAAACACTGCTAGTTATTTCAATTCGCAGGGCACAGGATGGAACTTTTTCTGTAGAAAAGTAAATTAAGGACTACCGGCACTGATTACTCGCTGTTCTTACCTTGCTCTTTTGGAAGATGGCTGAAGACTGGATTCATTTTGCTTTGGTTTCAAAGGCAACCTCACACCCTGAAATTAGATCATCTACATGTTTATATCTGAATCGAGCAGGGAAACCAACTTCTACTCTGAAAGTCGAAAACCACACACCGATATTCTGAGACTGTATTAAAGAAAATTAAATACAAATGAAAAAGACATGCTACTGAATGCATACTGGTGCACCTATTGCTTGCACAACTGACTTAAGAGCAAAGCTGAGTATTAACCAAAGTGTCTCCATAAAGTTACTTCATCATTTCTGTGAACAATAAATAAAATATTGTGGGACTTCTTTTCCTTTAAAATTAAGCTGACAATCATCAATGAAAATCCCAAATACTTAAATGAAAAAGAGACTGAAAAACGTGTCCATTTGTTAAATACATAAAGACTACAATATTCTTCCAGGTCCTTAAATATCAACAGAAAATACTGGCACCTGTGTTCTAAACACTCAAGGTCTCTGACTACATAAACAGAAGCTCCAGTGGATGCTCGGTTATTCACTGGACAGACACTCCTGCCTCCCGGTACTAGATCAGCCACTAGACCGTTTGCCTGAGAGTAGAGAAATGTAGCTTTGAGGCTCTCCTTGGCCTGAGCAACTTGAAACCACAGCTCTCACTTGCAGGAGCGGGTGACATCTATTGCATTCAAATCTACACCTGAAATTTAACGAGGAGTGCTAAAGGCACATGACCAGAAAGGCAGGCAGCATTATTCCAGCCTCGCTGTGAGGACAGTCCTTTGGGAGGAACAGGCCATAGCAGTTTGTTCCCTGCTAGACAATCACTAGTAAGAGCAGCTGGAAAGAAAAGCACACATGCTCACTTTTTGATAGATATTTCAACTATGAAAATGCAAAAGGTGGGTGGCATCAATACCGTCTGACAGACGGCTGTCTTCAAAAGAGGACCCCCTACTTTAAATCCCAAACCAAACAGAAATGCCTGCTGTGAAGGCCATCAAGTACCTTGTCTGACACTTCCACATGTCTGGCATTTTCTATTACTAAATATTCTTCATACATGGGCATCCTGAGGGGAGCTCGCCAAGATTACCTCCAGAAGTCCCTTTCAATCTAAGTTACAAGATTCTTACTGCAGATGGGCAAGAAGGGTCCCCATACAGTAAATACAGAAATGGAGGTACTAAATTAGGCTTTCTGACCCCTAAGTTATCTCAATTTGCTACATAAGGCAAAACATGGACCACCACCTGCTCTGACTGAGTCACATAAAGAAGGCACATGCCCAATTTTAAGATGACCTCAACTGCAGTGCGGATACAAAAGGTGGTGGTAACAAACCCAAAACTGAGTTGGTTAAAAACTATTTTAAATACTAATAGTGCATGCTGAATCTATTCAAGAATTTTTTATTTTGCCACTAGAAGAATACATTCTTTTTCAGGAAAATACGATGTACATGGATTTTTAAAGGCCGTTAATTTCCTAAAAATTAGTTTCTTACGGGCCCACAAAACAATTCCACAGGAGTCTATAAGTAGAAGAACATTCCAAACTTATGGCCAGGGATATAGTAGTGGCTATTTCTAAAGCTGAAAGGTATTAAAACAACAAATAATGCCCAGATCCTATTTAACTTATTACTACATATTAAGTTATGACAGTTACTAAGCTCCTCTTTTCTGAAGAGTATACAAAACAGCTGAGTTAAGAAGTGATCCAGAACACAAGACGTACGGCAAAACATTTTTGTGCAACATAAAATGTTATTCGACAGTCATCTATTGTGCAAATGAACTGAAAGCTCACTAGCTCAACGTGGGATTTACCGACGTCAAGGCAGACACTCTGAAAACAGTTATCAAGTAAAAATCTGAAATAATAAGAGAATTTACAATACAAAAACTGAAATAGCTTTCTAGATATTCAGAACAAGGAAACAGTTCAGAAGATAAGCTGCAGTTTTGACGTCAGCTCTTACACCTGTCTCATGTTTTGCATGTTTCACAAAATACACTACATGACAAAAACTAAATGTTCTGTGTCTTTTTTAAGGTACATTCTTCATATCCTTACTGTTGTTCATTTACACTGCTGTTATTTCCAGGGTTACTAACTACACTTTTTAAAGCAAGATATATTTTTAAATTATGAAATATATGGTATATATGCCCATGGTTTTAGTTCTTAGAATATTTCAAAGAGATGATATGAAGTAGTTCTACCCTTAATTTACATTATCTATCCTATTTAAAATTTAGTCAATATTCTAACAAAACTCTTACTGATTTTTGGTGCTCTGTGTTAAAAAGCCTTACATGATAGTGTTAGGTACTGAGTTAAAAAATACTAAGCCCTTTCTAAAGGTCTGAAATAAAAATTGAATAGTGAAGCACTAGCCCAAGATGACTCAAAAGTAACTTGATTTTGTATATCACAGTGCAGGTTCTTAGTTTTGCAAGATTATTTCTCAGATTTCTCAAAATAAAATAGAGAGAACACTAGCAGGAAGTAAAGCTAGGAAGTTCAGTATGGGTCTGTGTAAGTCCCTCTGGCATGTTGCTCACACCATATACACATGCTCACACATTAAAAACATTAAAGAGTAATCTTATAAAAATAGCTGTATATATATATACAACAATTCAACATACCATTAGAAGTTCTGGTGATACCTTTAATGGGACTCTCCAAGCATCTAGGAAATGAAGAACAAAACAAAAATGAAACCATTGCTAAGTTATTTATAACAGAAGACATATGCTTCTATTGATTAAATGAGTACATATATAAATGCTACAGAACTCAGGATTTGGGGACTGAAACTCTTACCCAGAAGGTTTAGAACTAGATGTTGACTAGGAGAAAGTGGATCTTGAAGACTGAATACTGTGTACCGACTGTGCTGTATCTGCCGTAAAGCTTCAAAATTTCCCAGCAGTATGTCACAGAGCCATTGCGCATTTACACACGGTATTCTCCACTCTTTAGCCTTCTCATACTTCAAGCCACTGGGCCTTATTGTTTAGAGAGGAAGGAAAAAAAAATTGTATTCCAATAAAATAGGTAAAATAGCAATTTCTAATAATAAACCTAAAATACCAATATTTCTGGTTAGCCTATTAACTGTTTTAACTGTGACTTTTAAGTAGATACTCTGAAAAAATACTTTTGCTTTACATGCTAGAACAAGTCAATTAGGGGAGTATTTCTGTCCCAAATGGAATCAAGTTAGACCTGGATTTAACTTATTTCCCTCCCACAACGTTTTAAAACAATTATTAAAAAAAATATATATATATTTTACTTAGAGATGATCTAACAGTCAACATCGCTTATTTCAGAAGGCCAAATTCATCATGTAACAGTGTGCAGTGATTTAGTTCAAGAAACAACATCACTAAGTTTATTGCTAACAAATTGCAAAATTGATTAAAATTAACATTCTTATAATGAGATGTAATTAGCACCTCACATTAAGAAAAGCACTAACTGGCAATAGGGAACTGAGAACACGGGTAGTGCAGAGATAAACCACTTACTCTTTACAGATGAGAACTGTATTGCTTCGACACAGATAGCCTGTGTATTTCGCACCTGCTAGGTAGGCCATTAATTTGAGGTCATCTCTGTCACTATCAACAAATCCTGTCACAGAGATTATCTACCAATAGAAAGAGACAGTTACAAATAACTGAACATAGATGGTACTTACAAAACACCACTGTTGAAACTATTTTTCTAACTTTTATACACTGCAATGAAATACACAGTATATCAACTACGGCATATAGGCACTTAATTAAAACATGGCTTGTAGGATACACAAAGTACAATTTAAAAGCGATTTGTTTATACATAAACATTTCAGGTTTCCAGCACTAGTTCTGACTCAGGAAGAGTAATTTTCATTTTGATGGTCAGCTTTTTCTCATTTACAAAAACTACAGTTTTACTATGAAAAAGCTCACAGCTAGTTTTCTTCTCACACATCTCTCACCTCTCTTCTGCTGCCGTTTATACTCAGGGAGACAGAGAAAAGCTTATACTTATTTACACCCTAGTCTACTTTTAAAAGTCTCCTGAATGCTCTGCTCTACCCTGCCGTGAAGCCAAATAAACTGTGCCAGCTGATCATAGGTGGTGAACCGTAATTCCACCTCTGCCATTCTTATCCTTAGTCTTGCCAAGTTTCCATTTTTGCCATTCTCTGCTTTTATTTAGGAAAAGGGAACAGCAATTTTGTTGTTGATAATAAAGTACATTTGTTACATTACATATTACATTTACTACTAACCACTGTGTTCACATGCACATTGTATATTCTAATTTTCCCAAACCTGTATTTATTTGTATGCCTTTTAGAACAGGCTAGTAGCAAGGCCATCATCCTGTATGTCTGCATCCAGCACAAAGAAATCCAATGTCAAGACATACTTTGGCATCTTGTTTTACGTTGCACAGTGTATTTCAACATGCATCCAATTCAACTGTAAGTTTATGTCTCAACTCCGCAAAATTCAACTTCCCCAGTGCTCCTCATTGCACAGGCTACTGGAACTGTGACTTCCTATTCTCCGAGTAACAGCACAGGCTTTGTTTTCTGACATTTGCTAGGTATTGACCCAGAAAAAGAAAAACCCTCAAAAAAATCCCCTCAAAATAGTGGGTTCTGGTAAAGGAAGCATATATTGTTAGACATGCTGTTAGTAAAGAACTACGCAGCTTGGATTCCTGTCTTGCTATGTATAACTCATGTAATCTTTGCACCTCAGTTTCTGAGAGAGTAATTCACAAACACAGGTGTTACTCCTCATCCCTCAGAACTCAGTAAGACTTGCATAGCACTCTGAATTACCCAGTGGTACGTAGCACATCAACACAGGACCTTAAGATTAACAGCTTTTCTCCTGAGACAAAAGAAACGTGTATTTTGCTTTGAGTAAGCACTTTCTAGCTATATTTTAATACTGCTCATGTAATGAGCCAAGCATTTGTTAGAAGTAAGCTTTTTCTTCTTACATGTTGAGAGCACGGCTTTCCTCCTGGTGGAAATGCCACTGGAAAATGAAGGGCTCTATGAGGTGGTACCATCTTCTTCTTCTTCAAGATCGAGTTCAGCCAATGTGCTGTAATACATCTCTTCCTTTCTCTTAAAGCCTATGAATACATGCATAAACAGCTTTTAAAAATCAAAATACATCTTTATTTTATTTTAAACTTTTTCTACAATACAAAGCTTCAATTCTAATCGCTTGTTTTTCGCTACTTTTTCAGGATCCTTCCTCTCATAGCATCTTCCTCAGTGTTTTCTGGAATAAACCTACTACATGCATTATGAAAGTTTGTTATACAATAAACCACAAATCATAAAAAACACATCATGAAAAATTTTAATTTTATACTTACAGTCTAAGCATGAAGTACATACTGAAAAGCCCTACCTTTCCAGTAATAAAATGAAAACATGCATGAATATATGTTACTAGTTTCCTCACCTGAGCATACATGTTACTGACTTGGCTTTCACAAAGGAGATGTGTACATCTGCTTGTAAGGGTAGGGTCCACTGTCCCACCATGTGCTTGAATGATCTAGTAAGAGAACAAACACAAAACTTCTAATATATATAATAATTTTAAAATTACCCTAAGAAACAAACAGTCTGAAATTAAAGTCTAGTCTTTAGGACACTGCCACCATTAGCACCATTTCACTGAAGAGTTACCCCCCCAAAAAAGGTTTGTTATCTAGCTTAAAAACATTTTTGGGAAAAAAAAAAAAAAAAAGGAGAAAACAAAATTAAATATGCACCTTTTCACTGAGTTACAAAAAGTCTATTTTTTTAGAATCAATTAAAAAAACAAACAAAAATATATAAACAAAAATAACCCTTCTCACGTTTTTTATTTTTGCAGTGTAACTATTAAACAATTTTTCATGAACTATTCAATTCTATCTCAGCAATAAACACAAGTGCTGTTAAAAATGTCAACAGCTTACTTGATTATGCAAAATTGTAGGGAAAATTCAACTATAAAATCCATCAGAAGTTTCTGAAGAACATCAAAGTCCTCTCATTTAGGAAAGGATACAATCAGATTTTTCTGAAAAATAGAAGTTGGCAAAAAATAGAAACACTCTATTCCTCCATCTTATTCACTCAGGTGGATACCTCACAGGCTACTAAATGCCAAAGTTATACGCAAAAAAAAGAGTCTTTTTATACAATCAAGTTAAAGATAGAGAGCAATGCAATATTACACTTGCTGCACTATGGCTGCCTGATTAAAAGCATAAATAGTCAGGAAATAGTTAAGGCTACAACTTATTTAGCCAATGTTCTGACTAAAGACCTAATTCAACCAGGCTGCACATCTAAAGCATTTTTATTACTTTTTCTGGCCAGCTGTAGTTGAATAATGGTTTTTAGGTTGTAACACAAACATTACACAAAATGATGCCTAAGGAAAAGTGAACAGTGCTGAAATACTTCCAATCATTCCTTTCAGGATTTAGTTACAATGACATTATGGTATCATAGTTTTTTAAAAATACAGCAGAATCTTACCCGTTTCCAGGTTGCTAACAGCTGTTTGTCAGACATCTGTTCTGGGTAATCAGCAATTGCAAAGACACAGCCCAGCAGGAAATACTCTTCTGGAACTGGAATAGTTTGGCACATAAAAGAACAAAAAATTAAATACTTACAAGTCTGAAGAGTTCATCTCAGAACATAGTTGCTACACTAATCTTTCCTACTACCAGGTTTTAAACGTCATTCAATTTTGAAGTAAGTCTTTCTTGGAACAAGTAGGATTCAAAATTTCAAAGCTGACAGACACATCTACAGGCATAGTTCACCCAGGGTTTGTTTTTGTTCTGAGTGGGTTTTTTCGTGGAGGAAGGGGGCTAAAGGGGTAGAAGCAAGGGGCACCAAAAGGAAAACATAAGACAACAACTTACTCTTTTATATACATCAGCTATGAATAGTCAAAACAATAAAAAAGCTTTCAGTTCTACTAGCATGGACAGAATTCAAAGCAAGGTATGGCAACTGTCTATCTGATACTGAACCCTCATTAATTTAGTAGTATTTCCAAAATTTAAGCTGTCTTTCCAGTTGTTATCCTCTTTGAGAGCTTCCCCTTTTCCCCCTTCCAAAGGAAAAAAAAATAATTAAAAATGTATGATATGCATAGACTAATACTGTTCTCATAGCATAATTTATATGCTAGTGGCATAAAGTATGTATTTGACAAGAGAAAGTTCTCAGTGCTCTCACGCTTTTCAGATTTCTGCATCATCCCTAGTTATAATTTAAATCTGTTTGCCTAAAAATTAGTAAAACAGGTCCTGAGCCATGAATGGTGTTTCTAAGTTTTACAATCCCATACTGTAAACACAACATTATTTATATTCTAACCCACATTATGTCATGTCATTAGCCACTTTTTTCCAGGATCAGAAGGCAATAATTACTAACTCTCTGCTGCTGGATCGTGTCCAAAAAGCGGCTGCTGTTGCAGTTGTTGCTGTTGCTGCTGGTGGTGTTGTGGCTGCTGGGCTGTAACTTGATGCTGTAGTGCTTGAGATGTCTGAGTTAAGTGTTGTGTTGCCTGATTCTGCATTTGCTGTTGCTGATGCTGTTGATGTAGTCTCTGTAAGTGCTGCTGCTGCAATTGCTGCTGCTGTATTTGCTGCTGCTGATGTTGCAGCTGTTGTTGTTGCAGATTCTGTTGCTGTAGCTGCTGCAGTTGTTGCTGCTGTAGCTGCTGCTGCTGCAGCTGATGAAGTTGCTGTTGCAAAGCATGCTGCTGTTGGAATTGGAGCTGTTGCTGAGGACGATGTAGCTGCTGTTGAGCATGGAGCTGCTGCTGTGGAAACTGAAGCTGCTGTTGGGCGAACTGGTGCTGCTGATGAACTTGCTGTTGCTGTTGTGAAAACTGATGAGGCTGTTGCTGTTGGAAAGACTGCTGGGAAATCTGGGGTTGTTGCTGCTGCTGCTGTTGTAGCTGCATAAGTTGTTGAGGTTGAAGGTGTAAAAGAGGATGGTGCTGTTGTTGCTGTGCTTGATGTGACTGCTGTAATAAATGTGTCTCTGGTGTTAGTTTCACTTGACTAAACAGCACCGCATTTGGATGTCCCTGTTGGTTATGATTTACTTGTTGTTCTAAACTTTTTGTAGGTGCTGAAAGTGATTGTAATATCTAGAAAACAAAGATTAGTTTTGTGACCTTTTTGTTGTCATTCAGTTTTAAAAATATTTAAAGAACTATTGGGAAAATACAATTCTCAAAAGGAAAGAACCCTACGCTTAAATACATTGTGAGCTAAACAAAAATCTTTAACTGCTAATACCAAAATAAAAAGACTGGACTTACACATAGAGAAGCATGGAGCTACACGTGGCTCCTAATATAAGGCAATGCACATTTTAGCAAAATTTAAGATTAAAACCCATCCCTGTATTATTGATGATATCTCCAATAACATTATGACTATTAACACTATATTATTCATTACATTGATCAACTCAATCAACTGTAATATTCATTTTACAATCCTGTTGGCCCATTAAGTTCAAAGTTTAGTTCCATAGTCTTACTTTCTTTAACTTAAAAAATTGCTCATAATGCCTCTAATTAGTGCTGTTTGAAACATGGGAACATAATACAACCTTGCTTTCTTTTGAACCAATTCAGGAATATTTAGCTCTATTTTTAAACTGAATCCCAAAATACAAAGAAAACCTTGATCTGCTGAGCACTAATAGTTTCTTGGGGGGGAAAAAAAAAAAACCTAACCAACCCATACTTCAGAATAATAAATTTTATGTTTATACAGAGTGCCAAAGTAATCTGGAGTTCAATTTCAATTTTTAGATGTATAACTCACTGTTAAGGGAAAAATAACTTCACACTAAGCAGACACAAGTTAGCAAGTGAGTTTTTAAAGCATCAGAAAAGGGAAAATTGTGTAAATTCCTAATAGATTAGAATGAGTTCTACATATTTATTAAAATATTTTAATATAAACTACCTAGTAAAAATTAAAAGAAACAATAGGGAACTCCAGACTCTCCATTTGTAAAGTCTTTTAAAAATTAAATCAGCTTTGGTGAATCCTGCAAAGCTTGTTTCCTTCACCCACACTATTTCATGACACACAGTGTAAACTCCAGTGATGTGTGTGTATGAGAGAGAGGAATCAAAGCACATCACTAGAACACAAAGCCAATTAACTGTATCCTCTCAATGATGTCCATCAACTCTTCATCAGAGGTGGCTCAAGTGGTTTTTACAATGCATTTCAAAACTCCTCAGATTTCATCTAAGTAGTTTTGCTGTTGTTGGTATAGCATACATTTACTACCAGGATTATCAGTGCATCACCCATCACTAATGTCTAGACAGCACCACAGTATAACCATTTAATAACTAAAAATAACATATATAAAAAGAGTATTTCCCTGGCTCAGTATGAGGAGAGATCTTCATGCTGCTCTCCACAAAAAAGTCCCAAAAGTCAAAATTACAGAAGCTTCAGGACACATATTTCAAAATAAAGGGATAAAACTTTCAAAAGTATTCTAGGGCTATACTCAGATCTGCAAAACGCCTTATTATTACAGATCTTGCCATTCAGCAGAAATCTGATGTTCAAATTAAACATTAACTTTCCAAGATTGTGCACCAAGACACAGAATCCACCCAAGACTAGTACCCAAGCAGTATACAAAGTACAATTTAACCTAGCCAGAGGGAAGCTATAAGGAAAAAGGTAGAATTGGTATTCCTCCCTCTAGGAAGCAGATTCACAATTCTAAGATGCAAAGCTGTTTTCCATGTGTTGGAGCTAGCACATCAACCTACAAAGCAGCCTGATATGGTACTTGAGAACAGTCCTTGCACACCAGTCGAGTCCATAGTCTAACATACTTTTGGAGAACAAAGTCTAGCCGAAGCACGATACCATCAACCGCCCTGTAGCTCTGTAAGTATTACTTACAGAAAAATACTTCCACAGGGACGCCACTAAAGACTATTTGATAGTACAATGACCGGATTGTAGGTGTGGTGTTCAGACATGAAAGCATCAGCCAACTTACCAGCACTGCCCAACTGACCAGAACTTTGGCGGTTCTGCTCAGTCCTTATCCAGAAGCCTCAGTCCTTAAACAATTCAAGGCACTGAGAAGAGGAATCTAAGACTCAGTTTTCAAAGGAATCCTGCATATTTCTGTTTCATATTCAGAAGTCATATAGACAACAAAGAACCAACATTTCTGAGCGACTCCACTTCTTGTGTTTAAGTACTAGCTGTAAACTTCTAATTATTCAGGCACCTTTGAAAGTTTTACCTTCAGACGAACAGCCAAATAAACGCATCAGTACAATTATTTAAGTAAAAGATCTGTCTAACATTTACCAGCACCTACTTTTCTCACATTCCCTTCCCATGAACATCTTAGAATTTCAATGCTGCAAGTTATTTCAGTGCATGTTCATTCGCTTTTTATTTTTCTCTAAAAATAAATTCAATACAAAAGCTGCAATTATTTCAACTATACAACTGGCATAAGAACCTGTAAGTTAGGACTTCTGCCTCATAATCCTGACTATACAACAACTTAATGACGTTCAGCAGAACAACACAGTATAGAACTGAACCTACTGTGAGAACAATCAATTTCACGCTTCTATGTGTTTATAGCACAAATAATTCCTTGCACTGAATAAAAAGCTTGAAAGGTATGAAATCAAGTTTCCTGAACTAGCCAAATAATTCTAAATTAATGAATATTTTTTTTTGCTCTTACCAAGAAATCAATACCGAAACTCTAAAGCACGCTTTAGTTAAACACAGCTTTACTCTTCCAAACATTTTTTCCAAATGCATTCTTACTTCTGTGAACCTGCTAGGAATGAAGTTACTTATTATGGGGAGGTTAGTAATTTGGCCACAACTTTTAAGTAACACGGAGAACTTTTAATCCCTTGTACGTTTAAAGAACAACAAAAGGAAACTGAAGTTCTTGGATATGATAGTTCCTAAGAAAAAGTCCAGTATCTTATAAATTAAAAATCCAACACTTACATGTGCTACATTTGATGGTCTATTAATCTGCTGAATATCAGCACTATTAGTAATATTCCTCAACGTTCGCACGGCTGGACTCCACGTAGCCATCATTTCCGGTCGATCAGAACCTTGGGCACCTTGTACTGAAGCCATTAGATTGCCTCTCATATCTGGAGGCAAAATATTACCTGGCACTGGTGGGACATTGGCACATAAATTAATTAACCCAGAGTCTTTCCCTTGAGGCAACCTACGCTTTGCTGCAGATGCCTGTGGCACTTCAGCTGGTGTCCAGTTCAAATTCCTTTCTTGCTTTTCTGGAGAGGAATCTGAAGAATCATCAAACATCAGTTCCCCTTTTGCCTTATCAGCAGTAGTAGATTTTGGTGAAAAAACTTGATCACCCAAAGGCGATCCTTCTCGAGAAGATGCTGGGCTTGATAATTTTTCATCAGTACTAGCTTCATTTTGAGAATCTTGTTCTTCATTTTCTGCTTCCTCCTCCTCTTCCTCCTCCTCCTCTTCTTCCTCCTCGTATATAATTAAACGAGGATGATAAGGAGTCTCTTCTTTTTTAGTCTTATCAGCTATAGAATCCAGTACCCAGTCTGGTGTCACAATTTTAATGCTGTCCCGTTTACAAGCACATTCATATTTTTCCTAGGGGGAAAAAAAAAAAAAAAAGGAAAGATTTTATTTAAAGACAAAAAATCCCAAACAACTTTTTTGAGGGAAGGGCTAGAGCACAGAGAAGCAGATCACAAGAGGCTGTCCAATTAACAGAAAGTGATCTCTCCCAGAAACAACAGAACAAACTACACTGCTGTGCATAACCACAAATTCCAAGAGATTAAAACAAAAACCTCCACATTTACAACATAAAGGACTCAGAAGGCACAACTGCAGAAGATTAAGCCTTCACTTGCAAAAACACCGCTACCCAAATTCTTCTCAAACCCAATCACCAAAATATTTGAAAATCATGAAATTTGGTTCTGAAAAAGCCTTCAGAACTCCGGTAGCTGGGAACATCACAGTCAATATTAAGACGCAGCTGATTTAAGTGGACATTAAGGTGAGTCTAAATACAGTTTATACTTACAAGGTGATCACTCAAAAATATGCATTTCAGCAGGCATACAAATCAGAAACCGATCGGTTATTTCCCATACACCTTCTCAGAAGCCACAAATTGTAATGTTGCCCTCAACTTGAAAGTTACACATCTGTCCATATATTAGCTAAACCCATTTTAATGAGAGGTTACTGTGCTGACAAAGTAGAAAACTTTATCACTCCCTGCTTTATCATTTCATCATTTGAAGATATATACAAATAGTAAAACTTCACTGTTTCCTTTCCTAAGAAATAGAAATAAGACACAGGATCAGTGCTCTATTTATTCAAACATCCTCTTTGATGGAAACCCCGCACAGGTATCAAGACAGTGGAAAAAAAAAGAAAACTTTCTTTAGAAGATTTGAAACTAATTTCAGGATCTAATATTTAAAAGTGATTGAACTGGGATTTTCTTCGTATGTCAAACAATGTAAATTAACAACCAGCACACTCAGAGGAAATTAATTTAATTTAATGATTCTCTAGAGTTATTTCCTACAATGAAACTGTCATTCATACACAATAAAGAGATTACAGATGAAACCAAGTTTATTTGCAGATATGAGTTTTCATTCTTTCTTTGTGGTGAGAATTATTAAGAATCTTGTTTTATCACCCTGTGTCTAGTCAAAGTAATCATTTAAGTTTTCACTAGTGTCAAAACTGTTCTCATTACAAACTGCTGCAGATTCCCGTGTAGTAGTATGTCAGAGCAGCAGGACTAGAAGCATTTTAAGTAATCACCCTATAAAATTGTTCCCATTCAATGATTACGTAAATTAAACAAGATATTTACTTTATCCTACAGATATGAAATGCTAATGTGGTTTTTTTTCAGTTTCTTGACTGGGAAGTTCAAGACAAGATCCTTTGCTCTAAAAAGCTTATGATTTAAGGCAACACTTAAATGTGTATCATTGCCTCTTAAAAACACTATTTTAGGTAGCAAAGCTCTTTGTCCACATGTTACATTTTGTTGTGATGGAGGAGACAACTAGGGTGGTGTTTGGTACACTCAGATCATGCACTTAACACCCCACCCCCACAAAAAAAAAAACCTACAAAGGTTCTTATAGATTTAAATGAAACAGGGAAGAAAAAGCAAGCACTTTCTCTTCTCCCAATGCCATGTTTTATTCTAAAGCACTTTCCTATGCATTGAACACATAAGTTTATCGTCATCCTACTAGCCACATGTTTATCTTAGTATTAGATAGTTTACATTAACCCCAAAACATTAAAAGGGTCATTGGTAGGGCAAAAATATACTCAATTTGTATAAAACGTTAGAAACTTGACAAAGTTTTACAGAACTTGATCTTAGAGTTACTCACATTCAAATAACTAACCTGTGCGACCCCTCCCACTGACTGGAAATTAAAAAAAAAAAAGGCGATGGAGATATGCTCATGTTATTAAAGGACAAAAAATAAAACACACAAAAACAAAACCAAAAACTTGCTCCATCCACCACATTAACTAAGAGCATCCAAGCAATCATTTTTAAGTGAGCTTCAAATTGGTTTAAGTATTTTCAGTCTCTGAACAAACACACTAAATCAATTACAAACTTATTTCTTCTTCAGGAAGAGGAGTACCTGAACACTACATGGAGTTTCAATGAACTACTATAACCAAAGCATTATTAGCATTATAGTAGAGAAGGCTATTCTGATGTGTTCAATGCTGCCTTTAAGCCAGTTACCTAATCTTTCTAATTCAGTTTCTCCATTTGCATAAAGACAGCAACATTAGACTTCCTACACAGGAGTAGGAAGTCAAATGATGATGATACTAAATCAGGAGGAGCTGTGGACTCCCTTGATGGTAGAGAGGCCTTACAGAGAGATCTGGATAGACTAGAGAGCTGGGCAATCACCAACTCTATGAAATTTAACAAGGGCAAGTGCCCGATTCTGCACCTGGGATGGGGTAATCCTGGTTATAAGTACAAACTGGTGGATGAGAGGCTGGAGAGCAGATCCGCAGAAAGAGATCTGGCAGTTTGGTTTGATGGCAAGTTGAATATGAGTCAACAGTGTGTCCTGGCAGTCGAAAGGAACAACCATGTCCCGGGGTGCATCAAGCACAGCATAGGTAGCCAGTCGAGGGTGATTATTGTCCCACTCTACACTGCACTGGTGCAGCCCCACCTCTAGTACCGTGTGCAGTTTTGGGCACCTCAATAAAAAGGACATCAAACTATTACAGTGTGTCCAGAAGAGGGCAGCCAAGATGGTGAAAGGTCTTGAGGGCAAGACTTATGAGGAGCAGCTGAGGTCACTTGGCTTGCTCAGCTTGGAGAAGGCTGAGGGGTGACCTCATCGCAGTCTACAATTTCCTCAAGGAGGGGCAGCGGAGGGGGAGGTGCTGATCTCCTCTTTCTGGTGACCAGCAATAGGACACGAGGAAATGGAACAAAGTTGCATCAGGGAAAGTTCAGACTGGACATCAGGAGAAGGTTCTTCCCTGAGAGGGCAGTCAGTCACTGGACAGGCTCCCCAGGGAAATGTTCACGGCACCAAGCCTGTCAGAGTTCAAGGAGCATCTGGATGACGCTCTTAGTCATATGGTTTAGTTTTAGGTAGTCCTGCGAGGAGCAGGAAGTTGGACTTGATGACCTTTATGGGTCCCTTCCAACTTGAGATATTCTATGATGGGAGTGTTTTGAAGTATGAGTACTTTAACAGCAGTTGGACAGGAATGCTGTGTACTGTTTATCCTAACGTCTCTGTTTAAGAGGAATGACTTGAGGGATTTTGAGAGTTGTCTTTAAGAAAAAAACAACAACAACAAAAGAAAATAACGTGCTCCTCCTCCTGCTCTTTATTCCTCTCTCCCTTCTAACATGGAAGGGCATTTTACACAATTTTTCAATTTTGTCCTTCATTTTTCTTCACTGATTCTGTATCTACACATTTACAAATCATGGTTAAGACAAACAGAGTAAAGAGTAAAATGCTTTGTTCAACCAGAGATACAAAAACTGATATGAAATTGGACATCTTTTTAATTAATCAGGCTTAAAGCCATGCAGAAAATAAATACGAACTGAATAGCTGCAATGCATACTTGTGTTGAATTTAGCTGTTCAAGACTAACGAACAGTCTGAAGAACCCTCGCTTCAGGGAGATGGAAAATTTTTGATTATTCAAAAGCAAATGAGAGCTACAACAAGAAGAATTGTACATGTAATAAACTCTTACCCCCTTTGGCTCAGGCACAATCAAATGACTGCACTTATTATTGAGGCTCAGCTGGCAATTCCCTCCATAAAAAGTAATCAAAGCCCACAGCGTACTTCGGTCTTCAGATGAAACCTAAAAGGAAGGTAAATAAGCCTTTTAGTTCTATGCAACCAGGTGCCTTCTACTTGAAGAATTTTAGTACAATCCATGACATACCATTAACAAGTCTGGCTAATGTATCACTATCACTTTTAAATACCAAATTAGCATGAAAGTTACGGAGAAAAAAGGGTGACAGAGAGACGCAGCACAAAAAGACATGAAACAATCATTTTTAACCTGCACAGAGAAAAAGAAAACATTCTTCACTCCTGTAAAACTCAACATTAATATATCACCTTCCACAAGAGAAAAGAGTTAGCGATCAAGCAAACAAGATTTATCTTACATAACCTGTTAAAATTCTGTTTAATTAATTTAAATAAGTAGACCAAATTAATAGCCTGTGTAAATACATGAAGTGTTTATTTCTAACAATTTATGTCACAGCAATGTCCCCCTCCCCTGCCAAGAAAGCCACATGTTATTTAGGCCATTACCATTCAGAGTTAGTGACACTATTACAGGAACAATCTGTTAAAAAGTCTAAAGCACATATATGCATATATTTCATTAGCACCTAGGGCTTTATCCTGTCTGTCTGCACACACGCACTGGTCACCAACAGGCTACTCACAGATCTATAGAGCTGGCTATGAACTCAAGCCACTGAAGCACCACCTTTCCACTTACTTTACTCACTGGCACCGTTGTTAAGGTTTCAGAGCATAAGTAGGTAAAACATGTTGAGTAGGCTGAAATATGGTTCACTTCTTACCTGAGAGAGACAGGCAGTGACTCCAAAAAAGATCTGACACGATTCTGGAGAAAAGCCATTTACACTGGAAAGCAGGTGTCAAGGATGCAAAATAATTCAAATTAAAGTTTCCTGAGGGATATTAGAAGGAAATTAAATAGTGTGCATAATACTCCTCAGATATTAATCAAGTATTTGACCATTCAAAAACTTTTATCTTTAAAAGCATGTTGTCTGTTTCCAGTTCAAGTTGTATGCATCAGGAAAGAACCGAGGTACAAACTGGATCAGGACACCTCTAATATTATGACCGATTTTGGTAACATTACAAACTTGCCTCGTCCCAGAGCATCTCCCTCAACCCATCTCAGGATGCTAAACACAGGAAGTTTAGCTTACAGGAGTCAAGTCATTACCAAAAGCTTCCTTTCATTATCAAGTGCTTATCTTCCATGTTTAAAAAAAACAGGAGAATCTGAGGAAGAAACTTTTGCTACAGTCAGCAACAGACAATACAGAAGGAATATGATGCCCAAAGAATTTGATAAAAGAAGTCAGAGCAGGAAAAGTGTATTTTTCTAAAATAAAAGCTAATAGCAGACACCTGTAGAAAGTCGCAGTGCCTTTTTTGCAAGCTTATTAAAAAAGATGGCAATCTGGTGGATGACCTCGTTTAAAACCAGTAAGAAATAAAAGCAGTCTTTAAAAAAAAAAAAAACAAAACAACAACAACAAAAAAACTCAAAAAAACAAGGTTAGAAACTAATACAGAAGCCAGAGGTTTCAAAAATAGTAAAGTTTGGTAAACAAATGGTAGAATTTTTGGTTGAAGACATGTTTTAGAACCTAACCTGCCCTTTACAATTTTGCAAAGACTGGAAAAGTAGAAACAGTTTCCTAGCATACAGCATGGTTATTAAGTCCACAAAAGGCACTGAACAACAAACATATCAAGGGACAAGCTCATGTATCAAGAAAAACAAAGTATTAGAAAGATTATCTGCAAACAGAGGTATAAGCAAGCACCAAATCTTCCACAGCTGATTTCTTCCTACTGAGGTATAACACTGCATTGGAAGTTGGCTACGCAACAGGTATGGGGCAGGGCAGGGGTGCAATCTAGGAGCTACTGTGAAACACAAACTGAGAAAACATCACACTGGGATGTAAAAACAGAAACACAGCCTGAAACTAACATGAAGTTTTCCACCATGCTTTCAAAATTCAACAAGATCTCTGGTAGCAATGTGTATTTATTTTCAGATGCATGAAAGAGACAGATAACGAAACAGTATCCTAAAAAGAGCAGTGAGAATTTTTACAGACCTAGTAAATACAGCTTACAAGAGGAAACTGAAAGACCAGAATTGATGTGTTTAAGAAGCTAAGACAACACATCTTCAAACCCTTTTAAAGGCTGCCAAATGAAAAGAGAAGTCATTTCTTCTCCCTGTTCAGACTGGCTCAGATAAATCAGAACAGGCTGCAGCATGGTAATGGGGTTAAACTAGCAACACAACAGTGAGGCACAGTAAGGTGACTGGGGAGACTATGAAATCCCCACTACAGGAGGGGCTTTGTGAAACATGAGAGAACAGTTTGACGTAAGTGACCTGGGAAAGACAGACGGACCAGCTGACTCCCTCTTCCACACTTTCATATGATTTTGTGTTTAAGATACATGCACACCTTGCTGGAAAAAAGCACTACAAAACCAATGTGCATTGTGTTACAAGTACACACTGAGGTTTTTGTAATGAAACAAAATTGTTCTCCCCGTGCTGTTGACAGATGCACCAGCAATACTTAAATTTTGAGACCCAGGAGAGACAACACGCAGCAAGCTGACAACAAAGCCCAGAGCACTTTAAAACTTAAGAATAGATTACTGCCATTATCCGGAATACTCCAAGAAGTTCAAGTTTGATGAATGTCCTAAATTTCACTGTGTTGCTGAGTATCTCATCGAAGGTAGAGATTCAGTACTAGATCTTCCAGAAGTGTACAGTTGTCTACTCCCTGCCTTAACATCTGCTCCTAGCACATAAAGCAGCAACAGCTCAGTGTTTAACTTTTAAGAGGTTCATCAGTTTGACTGCAGCTTGCACTCTCTAAAGAATAGGAGTGAAATAGACCCTCTTTTAAGAGTTACAAGCAGCACAACAATAAGGTTCCAAATGGGTGTGGAAAACAAGAAAGAGGGAATGCAACAAAACCCACTTTTTTTTTCCCTCTCAGCAACAAAAATTCAAAAGTGCTCTGACCCTCTTTCATCTGGAAAAGACCATGGAAAAATAGTCCTTCCTTATTCTTGCTTTTGCTGGTATCAAGAGAATTAATAAAGAAATCACCAGCCCTCTTTATGGCATTATAACTGAGGTTTTCACACACAAAACTGTATTTCCTTCTTCAGGAAGGCTGCTTCCAGATTAATTTTTCTGCAACTTCCCTTCAACTGCAGGTTAGTCAGATTTCCCTAACATCAGTTAGCAGTGAACAGGAGAACACTGCCTTCTGAAGTTCCTCCTGATGAAAACAACTTTCACAGTGCAATGTTCAAATGTATTTCTAAGAAACAGGCGGAATTACTGCGCTTCTATACTGCATTAAATCTTTCTACATCAAACTTCACCTTTAACAACTGACAGGCAAATGCTCATCAACTAAGTACTCGAATTGGTAAGCAAACATCGTATCTTTAAGGCTCTTATTAGATCCATGTATCTACCTGACAGAAGATGTTTTGAGGACTTGCTTCTTCAGTAAATTCAGTGACAACTTGAGTATTACATCTCCGAATTAAAACATAAACAAAAGATGAAAATGCAAAATCTCAAACCTCTGCCTAAACAGGGTCGAAAAACAATCAACTGGAAAAAGTAAGCTATTCCTTATATTTTTTTCATTATGGTAGTACCTAAAACCCTAATGAAAGGCTGGATACCACTGCACTAGAGGTCGTAAAGAGACTGAAACAGAACAAAGTTAAGACTTAACAACCCATTTTAGTGAGCACTATAAGGCTCAGAATAAAATCTAAAACCACCAGGTTCTAAGGACATGAAGTGCTAGAAAGAATAAAGTCAAAGGTCCAAGGACACATTTATTGTTGACAGGTGTACAAAACTTCCTTCTTCCATGCAACCCAGGAATACGATACTACTGAGACCTGGTCTTTTCATTTGGTCATTCCTGTATACCCACAATAAAGACTTCCTGAGCAATAGCCATTCAGGGCTACATTCACACATTTATTGCTACAATTTAGTTATGGACTGCATCACTCAATGGCTTTATCTGTTGATTTCTCTTCTGGGTATGTAGTAACATCAGCTCCTACAGCATCCTTTTAAAAACCCCTGGTTTCAGACAGAAGACCAATTTTCTAATAATGCAACTTCTCCATGGGAAAGAACAACACTAATAATGCAATTCTAGATAACTTCAGCCTGAAAATGTAGCTAATTCCAAGCTATTTTAATATTTTTTCAACCAGTCCTCAGGAACAGGGAGAAGGCTTACAGATGCGTGACATAAGCAACTGTACACTCCCATCCTGATGATGAAAGGATGATAAACACATTTAATATTTCCAGATGCAAAACACAAAAATCACCAGCCTAGATCACATCACAATAATCAAATTATTTTTAGTACAGGAGTAGCTCTGCTAATTTGGGTTTTGCCACGTAATGTTTGGTGCATTTTTGCCATTTGGAAGCCAAGTCATTCACGGAAAACTTTCTTCTGCTTAGGTCAGAAGACTACCCACGACTATGGCAAGTGTTTCCCACTAACTGCTGAATCCTATCTGACATGTTGATTATTGTGATCAAAACAGCTGCAAAGACCTCACTATATCACTTTATGTGATTAATTCAATGCTTTCTCTTCCTACAGTTCACTCCCTGAGCTGAATTCTCTTGGGGAAGTAAGAGAATATACAGGCTATTTCCAAAATAGTTGAGACATAGCGAGATGGAAAGGCACATACCTTGAAATACCGTGTACAAAACATGAATTCTGAATCACTGAGGCACATTAAGACCTGAATTCCTAATACAAACACCTGGATTTTTGTGTCTACCACCTCTTGTTTTCCATTATAGACACGACCACCTGCTACCTTCATTCCAAAATGAGATGTCATGCCTGACAGCATACCTCCCTAGTCCTGGCATTGTTTGTTGCAGTCACCCACTCGCATCTGTACCGAAATGTATTGCTCTGCTTCAGCTTTTCCATATACAGAATCTTTATCATGAATGGTCTGAGAAAAAGACACATGAATTTTTTTCTGTAGTAATAGCCATTGTCGCCATTCCTATGATCCAAAGAAAAATCTAAGGGGAACATAAATAAAGATAAAACAGTAATAACTGACAAGAAGAGGAAGGAATATGCCATCCATATGTGAGAATATACGTTCCCAAAAAGTTAAGAAACACAAATCTAGCCAAACGTGAACAAGGGTCTACTAAAGGCAAGGACAGACTATCCCCAAAATGGGAATACTAATACTATCTGTTAATAAAGCATTACTTATAATACAGTGTTGGTATGAGTTATTGCATATTTATCGCTTACTTAATTCTGCTTCTAGAAAAGGCAGAAAAGTCCATTCTACTCTGAACCAACATTTGCCCACTTACTGCACTTCAGCATTTTTCCTGGATCCTCACAGTTCATTATTAACTTCCAGCTAAAATGTTTTGAGTCCATTTGATGACAGTTTTCTTCCAAGCGCCTATTAAGCATCCAAAATAGCCAGACGGACAGGAAAACTGAAGTAAGACAAAGAAGCTCCAAGCACGCTGCAATCTTGGCAAATAAAACACATCCTATCATTTCAAAAAATTAAGCTGTACATACTTGAAGCAGTCTTTAATCCCTTGATGGTATCTATTTTCACATGTTTCCTATAGAATTGATTCAAATTTGAACTTAAAGGATACGGCAGAAGAGCTCCACAGCGAACAGACAAGATTACCCAGGAAGGCTGAAAAATAAAAACCACAAGAAATTAAAAACATTGGCAGTCTGCATGTGTGAAATGTGAATTACATTCCAAGTTCATGCTGTAGATAGTTTCAATATACATCGCCAAGCTTTGAAAGTTTAAGTGTTTCACAGACATTGTACTTAGGCCTTTACAAAAAAGACTGTTCGATTTATTGGTAAGAGTTAATATAAAGACTGCTCAAAGGTTCTGCAGCAATATGGGAGCAAGGCCCCTGCCCCTCATCCTTCTATTGTGCCAGGAAAACCATTTACAGTATTTATTCATCCTCTCTCTTTTTTCAGTTTTCCATGCTCTGAAAAAAATCCCCTACCTTACACTCCACACCAAGGAGTCACAAACCATAACCTTATAGAGAAAGAAGTTTCTAAACACACAGCGATGAGGGCTGCCAAGCACACAGGTGATGACCCCTAACTGACAGTATTCTGGGACAGTATTCCCCCCTCTGGGAGAGACGGAGGTGGTGGAGAAGGGAAGAGATGTAGGACAGTGGTCCCAATAGAGCATGTAAGGGAAGAAGGGAGAAAGAATGGCATCACATTCAGTATGAAATGACTCTTCCTCAAAAAAAACAAATATATTGTGGTAAATATGTATATGGTGTCCCAATTCTTGCTATTCTCTCTCCCTTACAAAGAAGCATAAAACAATGAACTAAAACCATCTAATTCATAACTCCTCAATCCTCTGCAAAAAAACGGGAGATTTTCCTCCCGCAAGTTTTTCTCTTTCTTATTCTCTATGCCTTTTCTCTCGATAACAAGCTACCTTTGCCTCTGACTTCCATTCCCTTAATACTTAGTCTAATCTTCTTGATTACAGACCATGCTGTGATGTTTTCAGGTCAAACTAAGTGACATTACTGAAAGACTTGTTCTTGTTTGGCAAATGAAAAAGTTTAGCTAGTAGCAGTTATGAAGGAAATTAAATATTTTAAGTAAATGGCATTAGGAAGCAGAAAGCACTGTTACAACACTCATGTCCTTCCTTCACATGAGAATGGCAGCAGTCTTCTTGTTTATAAGAGTAAAATTATGCCACAGAACACTTCAGAAAAAGGAACTAAAAGTTAATCAGCACAGCCACTCTAACCCTAAGGTCTCCAGCTAAGCACCTTCTATTTTGTGGAATTAATTCATATTTCTACACTGTCAGGTGAACTCTCATGACATAAGCTATCAAAATTCTCTACTGCCAGTGCAACCGTATGGAAAAAATAACCACAAATCATGTACCCAAAGATACTGGCAGTGAAATACTAGTGGTTTTTCTTCTAATCACTCTTGTAACTTGCAGAGTGGCAAGTTCACATTTTCAAACATGAAGCCCAGACTCTTTCACTGGCAAAATAACCCCATATTGCAAGATAGTAACAAAATACTGGTAATTCCAGTATGAGTAAGAAGAAGAAAAAAAAAAACCCCACCAAAATCAAGAGGAAAAAAATTATTTCTCTACAAGTTCCTATTGTTTAAAATTAGCATAGCACACACATGCAGAATCAAAAAAATAATTTTGCACCTTGCCAATTGTATGTGTTTAAAAAAAAACCCTCAGCAGTCTACTGCTTATTCTAAATTGAGGTTTTCCATTGCCAGAAACTTCTAAGAACCTTCCCATCAGAAACATCTCTAAAGTAGAGCTAATAGGACACCATCTCACTCAGATGACTGAAGGAAGAATCTGGAAAAAAACAAAACAAAACAGAAAACAAAAAAAAAAACCCCAAACCACTGATAGATACAGAGCAACAAAAGAAAGGAGAGAACAGAATTGTAAAAGAAGTCTATCAGTCGGCATAAAAGTTTGTGTAACAGGATAAAAGATTTTTAAAGATACGTTTCATTTGGTCATCATCCAAACATGAATATTTTCTGTTATAATAATGAAGTATCCACATCAGTACTTTGACAATATCATGGATGAGTCACTCACCTTTACCACAGGGAGATCAAAAACTTCACGAGATTCTCCAACTTCTGGATTGTCCCCATCTTCTGAAATAATATGTGAAGCCAGTGCATTGTAAGAAACTTCCTTTGCTTTCCCAGCTTTCAGAAGTTGAATAACCTAAACACAAAAGAGAACAAGAAGTCAACAATTTTTAGCACCTTTTATTTGAGAAAAATGTTAATGCAAGAACACACTAACACAAGAGGAATGAAAATGACCTTCTCTCTTGGTAGCCCTCCTGTAAGTGGCTAGCACTCTTTCTGAAGTTGCCAAATACATCCCATTTAAAACCTGATCGCCAATGGTTTACACTGCTGCCATATTTTAATCATACAAGTTGAAGATTTACTTTCCAAAATAATTCCGGCTGGGGCAGAAATCTGGAAAGTGTCAAAATTTTTCCAGAACATATATTCCTCATGAAACATCTCAAAATAATTTTCTCTCAGGCAGGGTAAGAAAACCCTTCTCCTCAGTATTTGTTTTTGAATATGGTAGCTCTGGAAACATTTGAATATACTTTAAAAGAAGAGCCTGAAGTTTAAAAAAGGCAACCCAAGTTATAGACTTGCATAGAGAAAAAAAAAGATGTTCATGCATTTTCTGTAAATGTTCACTTAACAGCTAAGAAAATAATTCCACCTTCAGCAAACGCATTTCGTTCCAGTATTTCTAGATCCAATCAATGTATCTCAGCCGAGAGCTTATGAGTAAGTCTGAAGAAGCTGTCCAGCTGCTCCAAAACAATGCAGCCAGACAGAAGAACCGAAGAGAGAACATGTCTAATACCCCCTTGGTATCAAAAGGATCTGCAAGCAGAAAAAAGTTGTAACCGCTGCCCTGAGGAGGGAAAACCTTCTAACAAAGAGTTGATGTATTGGGGAAAGCAGCAATGGAGGACAAAAAGTGATTTAGGGAAATAAGAAAGAAAAAAAAGTAGGACACATGCCCCCTAAGTTACTACCTTAAAGAGCTGGATCTGAAACGCCTCACTCCATCACTCTGTCCTCAGAAAATGCAAAACATGTCACAAGTCACAAAGCACATCTTATACCTATTTTTGCAAGGCCCACATAGATGATGTTGGTTTAAGAGTTCAGCGTTCTCTCAGCTCAGTTGTAGAGATTGGTGTGACAAATCCAGACCAACCCCCAAAAAACAGGACTCATTTTTATTTGAATAAAAATAACAGAGAAGGTAGTGGGGTGTAGAAGGCAGGAAGAGAAAACTGTTTTAAAAGAGTAAAGTCTAGAGTTCAAAAGTTAAAAATGCCAATTAAGATTATTCTTTCCTTTTTCCTTTTCTTATTCGGAAATGAACAGAGTTTCACTTCATAATGATTTTGCAGAACCAAACTGGTATGATGTTCATCCTCCAAAACCTGCTAGGGACAGACATCTATCCCTCAAAAGCTGCTAGGGACACTCCCTTCCTAACAGGACACTCTCCCCATAACAGTGAACAGCAGAGAGCAAGGCATTCTTGCACTCATCAAACAAAATATTAAGTAATTGGTCCTTAAGCAGTTACTACCTATGCTGTACACTAAACAGGACAGAGAAGGCACTGACACAGACTCTTTCATAACATGGCGTTGGGCTATTATAAAGCATCTATGCAAAGCAGAAAAATAAGGATGGAAAAGTCGCTACTTGGTGAGGAGAAAATTTTGGCATTTCCTGACTGAAGTACTTGACTTTAAAACTTCATTTTTGTAAAAAAAAAATTGACTTTTTTCTGCAATGGATGAATATGTGATATTATGAAATTACAAAAGAATTACTCTAAAATAACCAAGAAAATTGATCAACAAGCTTGCTGTTCTTGCTGCCACACAGTCAGGAACAGGAGAGAATACTTCCATTTTACACACCAATCTCCTAAATCATGGGATACCTTCCTGCATGAAATCCAGTTAACTGCAAGGTAACATAAGATGCTATAATTCTAATGGGAAAAGCTAAATCAAAATAAAGTACTTCTGAAAACAGTAGATATTTACGAAGAGCTCCATCACACAAGCTCCTTGTCTCGCACAGCTCTCCCTGAGTTACAAGCCCCATTCAACTGTTTGTTTAAGACAAGGCTAAAAAGAGGAGTGAATGTCATGAAAACTGAGCACCCAAATTTGACAGATAGCATGAGAAAGAAGTTACAACTAATAAGACAGAAGTATGATTTTTTTTCTATCAATGCTGCATTAAAGAGTGTGCAAGAGTCTGCTTATGCAAAAAGTTAGGCTAGTTTCAGGTAGCAAGTTTAAACACTATAAATACAATAGATAATAACTTCACATGATTATTTAAGGTGGTACGAAAAAGACTTTTCCTAATTTAGCTCATGTCAACTTCGAAACTCCTCTCAGAACTCAACTTCGCCAGTTTAAGTAGTGCCTGGACTGAAAAGTTGAATTGGCACAATTAAAGAACTTCACCTATACTAGTACCAACCATATACTTGTAACTAGAAAATTAAATGCTGAAAAGCCCTAATATGATCATTGTAGAAAACCTGCACCTTAAGAGTTAGCTTAAATCCATTAAATGAAACTTCTTTTTTTTGGGCATATAGATTTTCTTTGTTCTCTCCCACTAAAATCCGTGTTGGAAAAAAAACAAGACGAAAAGTTCAAAACTGAGAACTAAAACAATGGGCATAAAAAAAATTAAAATAGTAATAAAGAAAAGATAACCAGAAACCAAATATCCTGCTCCAAGTCCTTATGCTGCATTGCATTACTTTTTATCTCTTTCTGTGGGAAAGAGTAATTTTAACTGGTATTACCAAAGCACGATGGTTTGGGTTTACATGTTTTAGGAAAGCAGGAAAAGCATTTATTAAACAAAAATGATAGCTGACATCTACTCCTCACCCCCTGTAAGGTGTGAGCAGCCAAGTGTACATCCCAATGGAATGGATTTAAAGTTGAGAGCCAGCAGCCTAATTCTCCTCATTTGCCAAAGAACATCTAGGCACAATTCCAGACTTTTGTTTCCCTTCTAGCTTATGCTGCATATGTTTTAATAGGTACTGGGTATGCAGTTATTCACCTGAATATATTACTACTTCTTTTTTTTTTCCTTACTCTTGGATTTGTTTTGATTAGAGTGCTCACTTGTGCTAGGCCTGTTTTAGTACTTATTAAGATAACTGGTTTTCCAAGAAACCATTTGAAAATTTAAGCTGATGAAAGTGTGCTCCTCCCCAAAAGATGAAGGAGGAAACTTCTTTTCAACATCAAGCTAGCATCCGTTTGTACATGAAGAAGTAAAAAGCGCCAAATATATTTGTAATTTTTATATTAGTAATGGAACAGCATTTCACTATAAGAACTATTTAAAAAAAAAAAGCTATTTGTGGAGTTCAATTTAGAATTTCTGCTTTCTGTCTCGGTTCAAAACACAACTGGTAAGTACTCCTCTTGTTTGGGTTGTTCCCAGGGTGCTACAGAGGGCACCTGCAGAAGGGAGGACGAAGGCACGCACGAGGAACTGGCCCCAAGCTCAGCACAACACACTTCGTCCCTCTGACTGGGCTCTGCAACCCAACCCAGGCAGGATTCTGCCCTCCACGGTGCCTCGTGCTCCCAAGGGCTTGCCAGCGCAGGCACCAGCGTGGACAGGAGCAAGCCAAGGCCTCCGTGTAACTCTGTGCCACACCAGCATGCCGTTTCAGAAACCAGAGCACTGGAGGGAACAGTGTTTAACCAGGCCAGGCAGCCACACAGGACCATGGCTGCACAGGACAGATGCACAGGACTTCTCAATTCGGGCATCACTCATGATGAGAAAGTGGCTCAACAGCTTCCAGCAGCACCCGATCTCAGAAGCTGCATAACCACTTCTGTGCAGTGCTGTGCCTGACCTTACTGACTCCGCCAGGGCCACCTTCCATGTCTGCCTGCAACCCAGAGAAGCCATGCACAAACAGAGGAGAATTTCGTGTACCTAATTTAGAGCAAATCAAAGCCTTAAGACAATGACACTAACTGCTAAGAAGAATAAGACTTAACATAAGAAAGAAAACCAGCTCAAGAGAATGCTTGTTTACTCACTCTACTGGAATACTGCTAATTGTCTTGCTATGTCAACACAGAAGTAACTACATGCCTTTCGGGACACTATTTATATGATAAATGATATACAAGAGTCCTATTGTTTTTTCGCACTCATCTTCATACACATAATAATATCGCTGCTATATGTTTTTTTTAAATACAGGAATTGTCATTCAAGCTCTAACACACTGTCAAAAATTTTACATCTAAAGACCTCGGGATTTTTTCCCTGCTCTGTAACTATATTCCTAGACTGTACTTCTTTTAGCATATAATCCTATTCCTATGAAGAAAAACCATCTCAACAGGTCAGCGCCTGCATCTCAAGTTCACTTACAGGCCTACAAGACTCAGTGAATGCCAGGACATGAGATTAAAGGAACCCAATGCTGAACTAAGATTCAACTGCAGCAACTACCAAAGAAGCAATGACTTTAATTTCAGTCTGAAAAATGTAGGAATCTGTTTGCACGCAGGTGCTGTCCTAAAGCTAGATATAGTACACTTCAAACGCTTGTCTAATTGGACATGCCACAGAAACTTTTTTTTAACCACCTTCACCCAACATGACTGGGTCTTACTAACTGTAAGGCCAACTTTGTCATCTAAGGTCTGGCCAGAGAAGGCCAACCTTGTCATCCAGGGTATTGTCCTAGGCCAGAGAGCTGGATGGTCATTTGTCAGCACCTTCTGCTCCTTGCGTCCTCTGGATGCAGGCACGGAAAATACGGAGATGACACCTCAACCACATCACCACCTCTGTGCACCCAACGGGTCCGAAAGGTCCTGGGGCAGCCACCAGAGCCACGGGGGCCCCGGGCCGTGCTCATCCTGGGAGGCTCGCACCGAGACGCGAGGGGAGCGGGCTGGCAGGCGCGGCGGAGGGACGGGCAGCCAAGCCTTCCTTCGCCAAGCCTCCCCCCGCCGAGAGCGGCCTGTCACCGTCCCCGTCCCCGTCCTGAATCCGGATACAGCGACGGGGCGGGGACGGGAGGGGCTGGGGCTGGCGCAGCGGGAGGCTGAGGGCGGGCGGGCCGGCGGGGGCCCGAGCGCGGCCCTGCGGAGCGCCCCGCAACCGCGGCGGAGGAGCGGCAACCTGAGCCGCTGCCCCGCGCGGCAGCCGGCTGCCCGCCCGGCCCGGGCTGTAACAGGAAGTCCCTTCGCCCGCCCCTCCTCCGCTCAGGCGGCGCCGGGGCCTGCGCGCCGGGGCTGCTGGCTCCCATGGCGGGTGGCGGCGCGCTGGCCCCGGGCACGGCCGTTACCGGCCGCTACCCTGCCCCCTCCCCAACGCTCCCTCAGGCGCGCGCGCGCTCGCTCGCCCCCCCCGCGCGCCTTCCCCGGCAGGCGGCAGGGCGCGTGCTGCGAAACGACGCGTGAGCCTCGAGCCCGCGCGGGAAGTGTCGGGGGTGGGGGGGGAGAGGAGCTGGACGATCCCACAGTGCCCCCCCCCAGAGGGGGGAGGCAGGAAGGAGCTGAGGGAAGGGGCGAGGGGGATGGTGACCCGGTACCTTGGGGTCGATGTCTCCCACCACGAAGAACTTGACATCTTTGAACATCTCCTCCGGGACTTTCAGCTCCTCCTCATCCGCCGACATGGTCCCGGCCGCCAGCACCGCGCCTCCCCCCCCGCGCCCCCTCCCCGATATCCCCCGCGCTCACTGTGGAGAGCCGCCCGGGCCCGGGTCTCCCGTCCCGTCCCCTCCCCCCGCCGAGCCGCCGAACCGCGCGAGCAAGGCGCGCGCTGCGGAACACACCATCCCCCGCCGGGACGCAGGGGGAGCGGAAGGGGGAGGGGAGAGCCGCCCGGCCAAAGCGGCTCCCCCCGCCCGATCAGCCACCCCCGCTGCCGCAGGACAGCGCCCGGTCCTGATCCACGGGTGCTATCTCTGCTCCGCCCCCTCGCTCCGAACCGGACCGAGAGCCAGCATCCGGGTCCGAAGCTCCCCCCGTACGGGACGCAATGGACTCGCCCCGCACGACAGAGGCGGGCAGCGGGGATACCCGGACCCGCCCATTGGCAAACAGGCGAGGGAAGGGGGGAGGGGAGCGCACGGCCCTCCAGCTCCGCCTCTCGGGGCCGCCCCAGGCCCCGCCCCGCCGCCCCAGGCCCCGCCCCCCGTTCCCGCCGTGTGGGCGGCGGCGGCGGCGGCGGCGGCGATCGTCCCGGGTTCCCTCAGCCGCCGCCGCCGCCGCCTGCTCCTGCCCCTGCCCCTGCCCCTGCCCCTGCCCCTGCCCCTGCCCCGGCTCCGGCTCGCCTTCCCCCGCACACCGTAGGCGGACACCCCGGCGGGCGAAGGGGCCCTTACGGGGCCGAGGGGAGCAGTGGGTGGCGGCCAGGGGCCCTCTCAGATGGCGGGTTTCAGTGTTCCCCCTGAGTCCTGCTGCCCGAGCTGGGCCTTGCGTGGCTCAGAGGGCCCGACCGAGGCAGGAGCCACATCCTCGTACTCAAAACCACTGTGAAAGTCAGGAGTCAAGGCCTGTGGTACTCCTGTTCGCTTAACTATTCCAGGCTTTTGTCTCTATTTACAGGGGGAAATCAAGCAACAGCCCGCGACTTCCCACTGCGAGCAGTGACGCATGATATACTATGTATGCTGTACACAAGTTAGAACATTCTGCACTTTACAGTTTCAAACCATTTTTTCAATTCATCAAGAACCTTTCAGAATTCAACCCTTTCCCAAAAAAAACATGTTAGCCCTTCCAGCTGGGAGTGCCTGCAAATCCAACAGGCATAATACATATTCCAGCATCCAACTCATTAATGAACATACTGACTACTACTGAAATCAGACATTTTCTCTCAAAAGCCTACTCAAAGCATCCTTTTATGTTGATAGTAAACTATTCAAACCTAGAGGGGGATGTATCTTACCTAACTTTAGACAACTGATCGGAAAACAGAAATCATCACTTTATATAAATTACCTTTATAGTCAACAGAGAGAAATAAGCACTGTCAGAGCCTGATTCACCTGGCGTATTTTAAACATCCGTGCATTGTCAGATAAATCTTGCTCCCCCAAGATGCTTTCCAAAGGAGTTTTGGAACCCCTCACAACACTTCTACGTGGACAATGCTTCCCTCCATACTTAAAGGTGATATTGCGAGATGGCATCAAAAGGCTTACTGAAACAGAAATACAGGACACCTCTTGTTTGCCTCCTATCTACAAGGCCTGTCACACTTTCCCAGCAGAACATTAGAAACATACCTGGTAGAAACTATTAATCTGTTTACAAACAATTTATTATTTATCCAGTATTTTGGGGGTAGTTGGTATGAAATTTGTAGTATACAAGTTCCTAACTTGCTACAAAGGCGCTTCATCTGCCTTTCTACTGGTCTCCTGGATCTCCACATGACATGTTCCCCTTTCTACTCCAGCTATGCAAGAAATACCCAACCTATCACCTGTTCTTTTCCTACTCCAGAAAGAGATCTTACCCTTTGGTTGCAGGTTCTATTGTATTGCTCCCCCAACTACAATTTACTTTTTTAGTGAAAACCGAGGTAAAAAGTTCTTAAACTTTTATATGATACACTTTTTTTCATAGTACAGGAAAAAAAGTACAAATAACCCTCTGCTTTTAAATCTGTTTATCCATTTCATCCAATAATTCATATTCTTATCTCACTTTCTATCTTTTCTAATAACCCTTGTTTAGGGTCATTTTCTTCTGCCCCAACTATTTCCTGGGCTGTCTTTGAAAAACACTTCTCTGAGCCTTGCCTTGCTTTATAGCCACTGTCCAGGCCCCCAAGTCCAGCCCTTGCTTTCTTTGTTCCATAATTTTCACTCTTTCAACTCCATTTTTGATCCATTTTGACTTCTCCCCACTAAATTAGAACTACTTTGACCAAAATCTTCATTCACCTGCAGCGAAATATTTTTCTTACTCTTCTTGAACTATCAGATACCATTAACACTATTGCTTCTTGAGTTTCCTTTCCTTTCGGATTGCAGTGCCTGTGTAATCATCTGCATCTTCCAGCACAGGTAATTCTCACCTCTTTTCTTTCATAAATATCACTGTCTCTCAGGTTTCTGTTCCACATTTTTCTCCGAGTTCTTTTCTCTTCATGATGTCATTCATTACTTGGCTTCATCTTCTTTCTCAGTGTGATTGCTAAATTGCCCCTTCTCACAAGAGTACTTCCCTTAGATCTAATCTCATATGCTATTGCATATTCCCACTCCACACAAAGAAAATCAAAGTGTTTTGTCCTCTTGATTTCTCTGCTCAGCCTGTTTTCTTTGTTACTCTAATGAGTTCCTCTGGCCTTCCTATCCTTTGGATTTACCATGGCCTCATTATTTTTAGTTCTTCGTACAGCTCCAAGATTACAAGTATTTCAAGTCAGGCGCTATGCTAATACTGACAAAGCAGCACAATGCAAACAACCAGCACACTTTGAATGTGATTTTTAATAATAAAGCCCCTTCCCAAACTTTCAGCTGAAATTGTGCTATTGCAGCAACAGGTGGGGCCACTTTGGATCTTCTGTTTGTTCAGCTAGTCAAATCAGAAGAATATGAGATAAATCTGGTATTTTAAATCCCAGCAATTTGAAAATTCTCTACAGTGTATCATATATTAGCAATATGAGGTCAGATAACTGCATTAAATCACTGAAATCCATTGCAAAAGCCATTTTCCACAAAACATACCCATTAATAAGGTGTCAACCTTAACCAGAATTGTTCTTTTTGACTAACTATGACAAAAATCCAAGAATAAAGTTTAATTCCATCCACAGTATGGAAGTGTAATGCGATGTGAAAAAAAGAGAGGTTAAGAATTAACTAAAATAGCTTTACCAAAATAAATTTGTTTTATAAATTCAGTTCTGGAAAGCAAAGATAAAGTTGTTGGAGCCCTGACCTGGCATGTGGGACACGGACATTTGGGTCCGTCCTTCTATTCCTGAATGGAGTAAAAGCAACTTCACTGAGGCACAAGGTAGGTATGGCCACTGGATGCCTACATCCTCTGTATGTTCTTTAACCACAGAGCTTTTGATAAAAATGGGAAGGAGACCATCACATCCTCCATCCACCAAACGAATAAGCCCTGAAAGCAGCTCCTGGACAGAGCCCCATAGCTGTGCTTGGTGAAAGAAGGAACACGTGGAAAATCTTGCCTGAGCTCAAGTAGATGCCAGGTAGGCAAGCAGCTGTGCGGCACAGCCAAAGCAAAGGCATTTCTGTATGTATGTGCCATGAAACAGTGCACAGCAACAGGCCTACAGAAAACTTCCCTGGTAGAATTTTAGACACCCAACAGTTTCAGTGGCCCCTGAGAAGTAGCTTTGTAAATCTTAATATTGGACTTCGGGTCACATAGAGTCACATAGAGTATCTATTGTATTATCAGCAGCGAGACTAACCTTCCCACGCAAAAGTATCTTTTTTTTATCCACAGTTTTGTTGGCTTCAAGATGACCACTCCCAGGAGAAAAGACTACTCACATGAGTCAAATTCTTCCCCTTAATTATCTTCTAAATAAGCAGTAGAATTAAATTAATGGACATATTTTTTACTTCTTTATGTATTCATGAGTCACCTGTCAACAAGTTATTTAAATTCTAGTAATGAGACTATTTCTAACAAAAATTAATAGCTCTGAATTCTGCATTGTGTGTGTGACCTACTTCATGAACCATAAGAACAGAAATCTAGATTGAAAAAGTATGATATTGAACAAGGAAAATATCCCCTGTATTTGCCAGAAATAAATTCTGGGTTCTGCTCACAGGTCAGCACGCAGAACTAAGTCAAATCAGCGGGCTGGTCCCACTGCTTAGTCCTAGCAAGGTGTAGAACAAAGTGCTCACCTATATCTAGCCTCAATACAGATTAGGTTGTGAGATAAAGTTCAGCTGCACAAGCTCAGAGTGACAATGGCAGGAGGGAGAGCCCAAAGAATACCCTGCCAGGCTGCTCACAGGCCCATCCCAGGGACTATCAGCCCATCAAAGGCCCATCTGCAGAAGCCAGAGGGGCACAGGGGCACACTGGCAGGTGGGAACCCAAACCAAGGTACCACCACCTTGTCTGGCCCCCTCCTGGGGCTGTCCCAGCAGAGCCGTCAGCCCCAGATCAATCTGGACCAGGCGGTGAATAGGTGAAATGGCCCAGGAGAAAGGGGGTGAGTGAGTCTCTAAGGGCCAGCTCCAGGTGTGAGAGCACCTGTGTATCTCTAGGGGCAAGAGCACAGGGGGGGTCACCTATAAGACCTGAGAAGTCCCAGCCAACTGTGTGTGTGTGTGACGTTCTGTACCAACAACTGGACTAGAGCTGCAGCCTTGGGGCTTTTATGTCCAGATGCCAGCAACTGGGGAGACTGGGACTGAGGGGCCAGCTACTGGGCAGACTGAGTGTCTGAGAGCAGCTGCTGGAGGGATCTACCTTGTATATGTATAGATATATTCTCACTAGTGGACTTCCATACTGTCCAGCCAGAGGGGGAACAGGATAAGGCCGTTGGTGCTCTCCATGTTGCTGTGAGCGCTCCAAGTGTGTCTGTGGTGTGTGTGGCTGGCCACATATGTATGTATGCATGTAGTGTATATGTGTGCTTCTGTGTGTGTGCCGGCTGGGAATGCATGTTCAGCCTCGCTACTGGTTGGACCTGGAAGTATGGAGCAGCAGCAGCTTCGTCTGTCTGGGGCTGCAGGATCTTCTAACAGTATTCATTCTCCCCATTCATTTTATTCTCTTTCAGAAGGGTTTGCAGTCTTTCCCCATCACATCACTGGACTTGTGCCCATCACGTAACATGGGATGCTCAGTCATGCAGTGGCATGCTCATGCGTCAAGCCAAGCAACTGTTGGTAGGTCTGATCACAACACACAGGGATGAGAGTAGTTCAAAGGAACTTAACTCTTGCAGAGGCGCTGAACACATGGCAGAACCTTAATCTACCCAAGAAACATCCAAGATTGGACTCTTACTTTAAGTACAGTCTCTGCTCTGATGCAGCCACAACAGTGTAATTGCATGGGAGCAACCACTTGCAGAGATCAATTATGCCTTAATACAAGTTTATTTCTGGGCTTAGTTACTCTAGTGAATAGACTGAACAGAGACTGTGCATGTCACCATAGTCCACAATGATCTGAACAGCCCATTATCTGTACTACAAACACACCAACCACAGTATCTAATATGCCTTAACTATGAGACTTCTGTATGTAGAAGTTTATGATCATGTTTCCAGAAAAGCTGTAAAGCGATCTTTATTTTGCAATGGGCGTTGCTTGCATATATAGTGAAAGCCCACTGAGTTGACAAGATTTGTGCAGACAATTAGTCTTTGCTTACATAAATGCCTTGTGTGCACAAATGATTATATGAAAAATTCATATGCACCTACAATATCAAATTTAGGCATAATTGCTTGTGAAAAAACAACAGTTTGATTTTTTCCTAGCAGTTAATTAAATTCAGAGCTTAGATTAAATTGTGTATTCGTTTTACTCCAGTGAGCAGAAGGCCTTTGTTAATAATACATACTCCTTTGGCAGCAGCTGGCTCTCTAGATGTTACTTTTCCAATAAAATGTATCTTTACAAAGTACCTAATTTTTTACAGAAAGCTGATTTTAATTTCAGTGTGTCTGGAAAGTTGTTAAGAAGTCAGAGGAGGCAAGCACATGCTTCCTGCATTATCGCCATACCGATTTCTTAACATGTGTAAGAATCTGGTTTTATAATCTGAACCAAAATATGCAAAACAGGTACATACAGGGCTCTGCTTTGGCTTGCACTGTTTATGCATTCTTCCTCTTTCCTTCAGTGGGACTACTTGCAATGGCAAATATGATTTATAATTAAAAACTTTCTTTTTATCTGTACTGCAACACTGAATCCTAAAGGGCTCTAGGGCTCTCTTGGAACTGATAGTTTCATTTTCGATTCTCTTCCAGTTCCAGAACTGCACTGACAATGCTTGACATTTTCATTTGCTTGACAGTTTTCTTTTTTAATATAATAGTTACAGCATGTTTTGCAAGTGCCAAGTAACAAGGTGTACCTTTACTATAACTGTGCATAAATGAGCAGGGGAGGAGAATGCTCTCACTAGCACATCTAACATAAGGGCATTTTTTATCAGAAGCAAGACACAGTATTAAAGGAGACATACTCCTTTCTGTTACCTGCTAAGGAATGCGTCTGGCATATTAGCCCATAGGGAAAGGTGAATGAGATGCGTGCCACACTGCAAGGATAAGCCCGAAGCTGCAGCTGGGTATGCCTTTATCAAAACACAGCTAGCAGGATGGTACACAGTGTAATTGCACTAGTTACACTCGTCTAAAGCCCCTCCTGCTCCAAGATCTTCACCAACGAGTGTAACATAGCACCACATCCTTACAGGGCATGTTTGAAGTAGATATACTGGGAGGGCTGCACAGTAGTTTTTAGCTAATAAAGGAATTAGACTGATGCAGCGCTCTTCAAAACTGCAGTCTCCACACATACAGCTGAAAGGAGCTGCCAGCACGGATGGGGGAGAGCAGGAGGAACCCCTAGTTAATCCCTCTCCTTTAAAACTTCCAGTGATAACATCTACACAAACTTGCCGATACCTTGTCCTAGTGTTGTAAAAATTCCTTATGGTTAGAAAGTCTTCCATAATAGCTGTTCTAAATCTTCTGTTCTGTAAATGAGGCTGATTCTTCTTTCTCTCTTTCCCTCAGACTACCAGTAACCCTCTCTATACTAATTTTCTAGATACAGATATACATACTTTTAGTATCTCTATAAATATATATATATACACACACACAACATAATAATAGTTTCTTAATGAGTTCTGGACCTGATTGTAATGCACAAGGAAAGAAGAATGCAAGTCCTCCCAGTGCTCTGGGCAAGAACAGGTAATTTCCACAAATAAAATGTGATACTATAATTTATAGGCTCCATTCTTTGCATTTCAGGAGAAGTCTTTGATTCTGCTCCTACTAAGGTACCTACCAATTTCTGTGTATTTTCCAAGTTGAGAAAAAATGTTTGTGAAATGTGGCAGGTAATTATCCCTACAGTCCTTCTTTGTAGTTTGTCAAGATTTCCTTCGTTTACAGGCTTTCCATTTGGGTAAATTAGTATCAGCCAAACAATGGAGAATGGAAATTTTCTGTTAAGCCTGGGCTTTCATTCATGCAGGCTTGAAAAAAAGTTAATGAAACCTGGAGTTACTAAAATCAGTTTTTCTAGAAAGGAACAAACTTGGCGTTATTTGTGCCACATCTTTATTATGTGATTCAAAGGATGCTAACACTTGTATTTATTTTTAATTATTAATGCATAAACGCAGAAAAAGGCAGCTGAAGTTGGTGGCATTCCAGAGCATGCTACAGAACACTGTGAAGAGTGAGCCTGGGTACTTCTCTGAGATGATCTTCATTATTCATTTATGGCTTTGTGCTTATGAGTAGAGTAAAAACCCTAAATTTGTGCTGGTAAAACCTTTACATCACATCACTCTCTTTCTGTATGTTGTCCAGAAAGTTAAATGCTTGTTTTACTCATCCAGAAAGGGGAATGGACAGAAGACACTTGCCTGAGGATGTGGCATCACATCACAGCTGTGCTATTCTGCCAGCTCACTGCTGCTGCTAAGAGGGGCAGGTTTTCTCCCTCCTCTCCATGGCAGCCTGGTTGGTTGGTTTTTGCCATACTTCTGTTGCTCCTCTTGAGCAGGTTGTGATTCTTATCTGACCAACATAGAGCCAAACTCACTAAAAGCTAATCATCTGGTCTAGTTCCTTGAGCCTGGATTTGTGCAAGGCCTGAAGCATCATGAAGGAGAGCTCCATGCTGAGATGGGAGGAGATGTCTGCTGCTAACTTAGACCCTCCAACCTGCAATCTCACTTGTGTTGGCTTAAACCACTCCAAAACCTCCCCTGGTTCTGGTCACTCATTTCTGCCTCTGCACTTTTTCCAGCACTATGCTTGCACAAATGTTTCAGTGCCTCGGGGGTGACCCATGCTGATCTTGCTGAGAACAGCTTATTAAAAATGGTTGTTTTTTCCGCAGGTCATTTTCCTAACTCACTTGACCCAGCGCTGGCTCGGTGCAGGCAGTGACTCAGGGTTGGCGGAGTGGGAGATGGAGGGCAGCAGCTACACAAGCCACCTGTGCCGCCAGAGAAATTCATATGTAGCCATGGGGTCTTAGTGCTAAAACCAATGAAAAATATTTCTGGCAGGAAACTTTCGCTGGCTGACATAAATTCACAGCAACTCCATCATCTTCCTCCACCTTACAGAGTGTAAGGCCAAAAGGTCACTTAGATTAACCTTTCACATGAAGCACACGGAGCAGAATCGATCACTCCATTGTTTTTCTCTAAAAACAGCCCCAGTCTGGGGGCACATTTCCGCTTTATGGCCTTCCCAAATGCCGAAGCTTAGAGCAGCATTTTCAGGGTAGCCAAGACATGTGCCTGCACGTCCTTAAACATAGACACAGAGGTATATACATATTTATCTGCCTGTGATATGGTACAAACAGAGAAGCTGATTGCATTTGTCACACATTTGTGGTTGCAGCTTTGGGAGGCTCCCAGTACTTACACGTGGATGTTACTGTACTATGCAGACAAGTAGTTATTGTTGCCAGGTTGGACTACCACTTTTTCTGTGGAAGGAACCTATTTCTCACATATTTTCAAATGAAACGAAGGACTTACTCCAACATTCTTGAAAAATATGTTCTGATGGCATTCTGGTAACAGCCTCGAGGCCAGAAGAAACCAGTAGGACTTCTGGTCAGCCTTTCTTATAACTTACCCTTAAATTTAATCCCAAATACTCTCGCTCTGAGCTGAGTATCGTGAGTGACTCGTTAGTCAAAGTGAAACTTCCTGAAAGATACTGAATCTTGATCTGAAGACATCAAGAGATGAAGAATCCACTGCTGCTCTTAGTTGATCAATAACTTTAACATGACCTCAGAGCCAACTTAATTAATTAGAGATTGAGATCTAGAACTCTCTTGTCTCTCCTTAGTATGCCAAGCAGAAAACATTATGAAGTAACACATTTGTTACTTAAGTCCCTAATTGTCTGCCACTCTTCAATGCAAAAAAAATTAGAATTATTGATTGGGTATCTAGAGTAAGTCTGTTTTAATGATCTCAACTACTCAGTACTAACCAGGAGTTGGGATTCAAAGAAACAGGTCTCACTGTCAAGACTTCTCTCATTAGAGCTAAGCTCAGGACGAATGCAGGCATACTGCTTATACTCTCAGGCCAGCCCTGGCTCTAACTCTCTTCTTTTGCTTCCAGGAGGCTTTCAGGGAGATAAAGGCTCTGTAAGTCCCTAAATGTTCTGGTTACTTGAAAGATATGCTCTGTGATATGCTGAATCTCCCTCAATATGAACAAATAGTTCTCTGAACCAAGAAAGCCTACAATTGATTTATGTCTCAAGGTCTAATTCCTGTGTGAACTGGCTGAAGCCAAATAAAGTTTAAGTTCACAGTGTAGCTCCTTCAGTGTCTAGTAAGGTCTTTCACCCCTACCATATCCCTGATGCCTCTACAGCCCAGTCAGATATGGTGGAAACTGCCCAGGAACTGGGGAAAAGAGACAACTGCCATACCACACACAAGAAAATGTGATCACATTGAACCTCTCCAGGACACCAGGCTACAAAGAAGTTGCCTCGTTCGGTTTTGGTACACTACAGCCTGAACTTGTTAGCTCTCAGATGTGCTTAAAGGAGCATCCTCCTCCTTCGTCACTGAGGCTTCTGCTATATTCATGTCAAGGATGTTGGTCATTTTTAATCAATGATGCTGTGGTAGACACTCATAGATATGGGTTTAACCTTCATAGAAGCCACTGAAAACTCCTCTGAGTTTATTTAGAGCTTGGTGAGTTCCCTATATAAATTAGGGCAGCCTCAGGGTCCCAGGACTTGCCAAGTGTGAATTCTCAGTGTTGCAAATGGAAGAAATCATGGCATGAGGCAGCAAGCACCAAAGCTGTAATGACACCCTTCAGGGTGTCAATTACATTTGCTGTTTGCCTTATGGCACGCGTAGGTGATTACAGTGTGAAGGCCAGGATACATTTGTTTAATGTATCCTTGAACTAGATTACATTTTCCACTCATCTTGCTAGAGCCTTATCTTCAATTACACTCCCTTCCATATGCCCCAAGCTGTTATTTGTTACAAGACGAACCTGACCCTCTTGTATCCAAAATGTCAGCGAATTAAATCAAATTTTTATACTTTCAACTTGAACAGTTATCTCACGATGCACATAACAAACAGATAATGAGATCTGCATTTTATTAGACACAGCAGCGCTTACTGATGTTTAACTATTAGGCAGAACCATTTTGCTGCTCACAGTTAAAATTACATTATTTTTCTCTGTGGCTGGATAGCTGTCAATTGATTTAACTCATTCTAAATGTGTAGTGCAGTGTTTTCCTTAGTGTTGCTTGCACTCAGAGAATTGGATACATTTCTATTCTTTTTTCCTAAAAGGGAAGGGACATTTCCATAGTTACATTTCTCTACAGTCCAAGCTTTTTGCCTCCTATATTTTGTGACAATTTTCCCAAGCTCTATCACTGAGTCAGGGATGCTCCAAAATCACATTCTTAGCTTTAAGTATATCTTCAAACCCTGCTCATTTTGATACGACTAAAGCACATACTTGAAATTAAACACAGTCATGAATGATGATGCATTCCTGAAGTAAGTCCATGTAAAAAATGACCCACTGGGCACATTCCAATGGCTAACATATTCACCATCTAGTTGTAGTGCTCTACGCATTTTATGCTCTCTATGTGCATACTTACAATTTATGATTCATACAGTGCTCATAATGATTAAATGACAAAAGCATCAGACTGTGATCTAATCAATGCAAATATTGAGGTCCATCACAGGATACACAAAGATCCGCCCTCCCCAGAAGAGCCTAGCTACCACGTGGCTCTCCTACACGGCGGGAGTCGAGTCACACATTCATAAATAATCCTGTTGGTAAATATCAAAAGGTTGCATACCCTCGCTGGTTTTGTGTGCATACTCCTGTTCTGGCTCAGGGCAAGAGAAGGAAGAGAGCCATGCAGGGAGGTGAATCTAACTATGTACATTAAGCCGACAAGAACAGGAGCATATGTCTTCATTTACTGCATCTCAATTTGCGGAGGGTAATTTCTCATAATAGGCTGACTTGATTGCTTACTGAACATACCTTGGAGACTGTTTGGTCTTGCTTTTGTACAGCAAAAGCTCACCCACGTCTCTCTTGACTCTGAAAGGATAAAGGATATAAAAGCTACTACAGGAATATTATTAGTCAGATAAAGAAAAGAAAGCTTGATTCAGATAGGGATGTCTTTTTGAGATTTACTAAGCAGTCCAGAGGATTTAGTACCTATGTTCTAGACATTTCAGTTTTATAAAAAAATCTTATTGCATTTTAAAATAATAATCCTCCCTGAAATGAATGGAAGAGAAGCACCCAGAGCCATAGGTTGCATAAGAAAATCTATTATTTCCTCACCTATTTCACTGACCCTTACAGAAAGCAGCTGCCGTAAATTTTTATAAGAAACGCTAGGCATATTGATGGCTAACTCTCTTTACACAACCCAAGCCCTTGCACTAAACCTCACCTGTGTAAAATAGTTCGGCTGGGTGTTTATCAGTAATTGTTTGCAAGATGCATGCTAACGAACTCTTGTGGTTCTCCACGACCCATGGTGCTCTTCTGTAACAGTTGTCATTAATCTGAGGCTGTAACGCGGTGTTTAATGAGGCACGCCTCTCACTGGGCAGGAGGGATTATCTGGGGCAAGGGCATCGGGATTTACGGTTCCTTACAGTCACAGCTGTCATAAAACCAGAAAAGCTGTAAGAAAACCTCCCTGAAACAGGGAATATGTGCTGTGGCAGAGATTTGTCTTTGTGCCTCTTCCTCACAACATATCAAGCCCTGGACTCCCCTTACAGACTCCCATCGAGGTGTGGCCGTGCTGCAGGAGGGACGATGGCAGGAGAAGGACGGAGCACGGGCAGCCAGATTGGCAGGAGTACAACCAAAACAGGAGGAATGGGGCGTACATGTGTGTGTGGGCAGTTCTGCAAGACTGAGAATAGTGCTAGGAGTCAAAGCTAAGGGACAGGAGATGTCCTATGTGTGGATGTTGGATGAAAGGCTTTAAAACATCAAAATAGTAAGTGTTTTTTCCTCATTTTTCTATTCAATTATTGGTTGCGGTTACAAAATGGCATTTATAACCCTACTGCCAAGTCAGTTGCTAGTGGCAATGGTTTAAAAGCTGACCATGTTAACTATTCTAGTGCTCAACAAAGTGTAGAAGAAAGGACAGGCATTAGCATACAGTGAAGACGGTGAAGTGTGTGGAGGAGGAAGGACACTGACAGTCTGCCCAGAAAGCTCTGAAGATGTATCAGGTCAGATGAGGAGTCCTTTTAAAAAACATAGCAAGATTTCTTTGTTTCCAAAATGAGATTCAGCTTTTAAAGTAATACGTGAGCCATCTTCTGTGCCAATGGATAACGCCTTCTTTAATGAAGACACCCCATGAACTATGCTTATGTGAGACCCTGAAAGAATTCAGTGGTATCAAAATGGAAGATTTTGACTAAATTTATGCTCAAATTCTGATAGGGAAGTCACCTTTTTGGTTCTTTTAGCAGCTGAGTTCATACCCACTGTGATGCAGTCAAAACCTGAAAGTATAGAGTAACCCCAGAAGAGGGTCTGTGGTACTTGCAGGTAGAAAAAGCATGTACGGAAAATGGACTTACAGAAGTCACCATCTTAACAAGGCCAGCCAGGTCCCTTTCTTTCCAGGTCACACACTGAAATCTCCACAGGGACAAGAATTACAAGACACATTGCATCTACCTGGAGGCACCTGAAGAAAGGTGGAAGGGAGGGCTCCAACAAGGAAGGAGAAACTCACTGGTGGTAGATGCCAGCAGCTCCCTTCAAGCCTGGTGGCTTCACTGCAGGACAGGGCACGGATGGGCACACAGCTGTACTCCAGCGTAACTCAGAGATGCTGGCCTCAGCCGCTCTTGCTGGATCGGTTTTCCCACCACCAGCTCTTGGATGAGCATATTCCCACTGTCACGCGTCATGTCCCCAGCAAGGGAGCTGAATACAAACCGTTGGTGAGCTGCTGCAGCTCACAAACCACTGGGCCACCACCTCTGAGTTACAGTGTACCAACCCTGAGCCACAGACCAGCAGACAGAAAAAAAAATCAGCTATTTTATAATAAAATGCATTGCTAGACAATTAAGAAAAGTCTGGCAATATTTTGCTGTCAAAGTAGTGAATACTGCTTGTCAAAAATAATGATGCTACTAATAAAAATCCTTGTGAAAAATAGAGACATTTAGATACATCTATACAACTGCTTTCATCCCATGGGTTCAGAGAATTTTATAGCAGTAGCCTACAGGAGATGTCCGCAACCTCTTTTCTTGCACAGGCATGGGAGCAGACTCATTTTAGTTGCAGAAAGAAAATGTGTGGTCATATCCTACCATTTGACTTTTTCTAACTTGTAAATAATTCCACTCATTTGTATGACTCTGTCACATGCTTAAAATATGGATATGAAATAGAAATATGTAAAATTCCACAGCTTTCCCATTTTCTCTAATGACCTTTCATATTGCACGGCTTACTTAAATTACAGCAGTTTTGGTGATCTGTGTGACCTGGGCAGGCAGGAGCAGGGAAACATACAGGTATGCCAAATAATCTAGGGGAGGAAAATATTCCACAGCTGGAAGGAAGCAGCATGTGAATATGAATCTGAGACTCTCATCAGCGATGTCCAAGCTGAGAAAGCTGTACAACTATGCCAATGCCTCCTTTGGCAGGTAGACATGTGGCTGTGGCTGTTCAGAAATCTCCAGGGAAGAAGGCAGCAACCAACAGCATATAAAGAAGTTAGGCTATTGGGGTGGAAGAAGAGAAAAGACATCACTTGGTGATGGACATCAGTGGTTTCATTTTTGCACATATTGCCAATCAGTTACACTAACAAAACCAGTCGTCAATGCTGAAGTTAATGGTGGTTTGGGGATAAGGCACTCCAACCAAGGAAGACATGGGCATGGCAACACACTGCCAAGGAGCCAAAGGCAGCAGAATGGGGATGGAAGGAGGTATAAGGAAAAGAGTTGAAGAACTGCTGGCCTGGAAAACTGTTTAGAGTGATTTCCATCTTTATGATGGTAAATGGATCTTAAAACATTTTGCCTCTGGAGTTCTGAAAGAACATTTCCAGACTACAAATGGTTTTATGTAAATAAAGGTTCAGAAACCTACCACCTGCAAGGAAGCAGAAAGGTAACCTGGAAAACAACAGACAACAGAAAAACCCATGTTCAGCCTAACACTACCACAGCCTTCCCTATAGCTTCACACCTCTGCAAATTATCTGCCAAAACGCATAAAGCTCAAGATAAACAAATCTCTTCCACAACTTGGCATACGAAAAAAGGGTCTGAACTGAAATGGTAATTGAGTTTTAGAGACCCATCCATTTGCTGTCATCATGCCATCTGTCTCCCTGGCAGAGTCCTGATAGTTTGCATTGGCAGCTTTGATTGCCAAAGCTCATGTATTAAGTTAGAGCTACCTAGTCTTCCCACACATGGTTTCTTATTATTTTTCTACAGGCCTGCTATTCTAGATGATTGACAGAACTACAGGATACTGTGTACTCCCAGAAGCATAATATATTTTGACATTTTTACACTTTTTTTTAAAATCAGAAATATAGATAATTTTCTATTGTGGTTTGTAAGCAACCTGCAGAGACCAAGTCCATCAGAGTCCAGAGAAAGTCTTACTTCTCAGGGACTGACCACAGGTAAAGAAGATCACAGGTGCTGGTGTATATATGTGTTAAGTATTTGCTATCACCAGGGTAATAAATGAAAACTGTGGATGCCTTTTGAGGGCAGTACCCCCTGAGGCTGGCTCCAAGTTATTGCGTTACTGTCATAACTACTCACTGCAAAGCATCTTTGACTAAAAGCCAATATGACACCTAGCATAACTCTGCTGACTCCCCTGAAATTACACAGATGATTAATGTTGTCCCTTAAGGTATGAAAGAAGTGATAAAATTATTTACATTTCATTTATTTACACAGAGTGCAACTTTAACTGCAGCAGTGGATGATGTGGGAGCTGCCCTAAAACTTTATTAAGTTACGTTCCCTCAGGTCCTTTGACCATCAACGTGTTTTTTGGCTATGCAAGAAGGAAAGCTTTAATTCCAGCAGGAGTTAATTCACGTTGGGCAGAAGACAGATAAAAACTCCTGGCAGTCCATTTACTGAGACGTACACAGTAGTTTGAGGTACCAGAGCCCATCCTACCTTTACACTGGCTGTGTGACAGATTGTGGCCAAATTCAAGAGACACAAGGACTGAGACACTTACCACGGAGTTTACACAAGAGAGGACTATGCTCTGACAAGAGGATTTCAACTCATCGTTTTCATTTCTGCCCCAGGACAGAGAGACTTTTCAGAGTTCCTCATAAGCATCTGGAGCAAGAGAACCCAGTCTGGCAAACAGCTCAGTCCCTGGGGCACTCGGGACGTGGGGCCCTCAGGTCCTCCTTCCTGCTCCCACGTACTCCCACAGTCCTGCTGAGTGTCCTACTAACGCACAGCAGGATTAAGCTCTGCTTCTCAGTCAGTAGGAATTGCTCCATTTTGCAGTAAATTATTACATGTTACTGGAAGAGAAAGGCTGACTCCATCCTTCCTTTGCTGTGGCTCTTGGCTGGGATGTTAGCAAACCTCAGGTAAGTCCATGATCCAGTAAATACATGATTATTAACCAGCTTCAACATAAGAAACCTGAGAGATAGCTACCCAGAATAGCCAGCTGCTTGGCTATTAAAGTGCTTACATGAGACACGAGGCATCACGATTCAAGCCCGTAGCCTGAGCTGCAATGCTTTGAACCTTGATTGCCTACGCCCCAAATGGATGCTCTCATGGACCCCTGGAGAGGGAGGGAATCACTCAGTCTTCCTCCCACCCAGAGCTACTACCCTGCACCCGAGACAGCCTTTATGGGATGAATTAGACAAATAGATGAGTTTCATAAAAGCTGGTGCGTGTCCATGAAGAGCTCTGGTTCGGCATTCCCCCCCTCCGCTCCCAAAACTACAGTCCTAACACCAGGGGAGGTCCTAACTTCGGCCAGAGGTAGGGCATCATGAGAGTCTGTCACAGTGCTGGTGTTGGCCATCTCTGAAGATCTTGGGTTTGGAAGACTAGAGTGAGATCAGAAGTGTGGATGGGCTCTGAGGCTGTGAGAACAACCTCACAGTCTGTGCATTTTAGCTGTGTTTGTGTTTGAACGTTTTGTTGTTACAGGAGAGGAGCGGGTGGTCTGCAAGCGCATTCAAAAAGCATGTCTGGATGTAATAAGCATGAGCTGGAGGTGATGAATGTTAAATGACGTTTAAGTGATGATTACCTGAGTTTTAGAAATTGCCTTGACAGGATGCACACTTACTGAGCAGTCTGGCTGGCAACGGAGCGGAGCTTTCAGTGCTGGTGTATATATACAGTGAGTATATGTGTTCCTTTAATCCTTGTTTAACCTAGCAGCTCCACCTACCCTGTAGACAGAAAATCTCACTCATTCATTAAGTACGCCCAGCAAAAACACCTCCTGAGCCATTTCCTCTCCCTTTTCTGCCAGTTCTAAGCGCAGAGGTTCAAAAGATCTGCATGCAGATTCACAATCTAAGTCCATTCACCCTGTCCCCAAGAGCAGATACTACTTGGATGTGCACGTAGGCAGTGGCACTGATTACGCTGGGAATTCCCTCCTAACCTCCAGCCACCAGCTACATATTTTGAATTGGAAGGTACCTCCAGTAAATGGTATTTAGCAGCAAGCAGCATTTAATGTCTCTACTGGAGGGAACCCTGCTCTAGCTAGGGAAGTCCTGTCACTTTTAATTCCTCTGGCTCCATCAATGAGGATGTGAGATAACCCTGACTTTGTAGCACAGATCCTTTTCTCAGAGACTTTCATAGATGTGATCATTCCACAAACATTATCCACTCGCTACAGATCCCAGCCTTCCACTCACTTCTGAGTTCTGAGGAAATCAATGGGCTTACTAATCTGTGTAAAGTAAACAGCATTTTGTCCTTAAAAATAACAACATTCAGTCACCTCCAGAATCTGGTGCATTCAGCCAACGTGCTTAAAGATTGCAGAATCAGAATCGTGGAATGATCTAGGTCGGAAGGGACCTCTGGAGATCACCTAGTCCAACCCGCGTTAAAGAAGGGACAACTTCAGAGTTAGATCAGGTCAGTGCTGTCCAGCTGAATTTTGAACATCGCCAAAGATGGAGATTTCACAGCCTTTCTGGACCCATTTCAGTGTTTGACCACTCTCCAGGTGAATATTTATTTCCTAATTCCTAACTGGAATATCTGATGTTGTGACTTGCACTCATTGCACCTTGTCCTATCACTGTGCACCTCTAAGAAGAGTATGCCTCCACCTTCTCTACACCCTCGCCTGAGGTAGCTGCAGACAGCAGTAAGATTTTCCCCTTAACCTTCTCTTTTTAAGATCGATAAACTCCATTCTCCCTCTCTTTATACATCATATGCCAGTCCGCTCATCATCTTGATGACCTTCCACTGGACCTCCCCCAGTATGTCAGTGTCTTGTACTGGGGAACCCCAAACTGGACATATAATTCCAAGATTTGTTGGATAGAGGCAAGTAGTTACATCCCTTGACCTGATGGCCAGACTCTTGCTCCTACAGGCCAGGATGCTCCAGGATGTGCAATGGCACACTGCAGACTGCAACTTCTTGCCCGAGAGGCCACCCAGATCCTCTTCTGCAAAATGTTGTCTACCCAGTCAGTCCCCAGCCTGTACTGTTGTATAGGGTTCTTCCATCCCAGGTGCAGACCTTTGCATTTCCACATATGAGATATATATATATGTGTCTACATTTTCTATTTCTAATTAGTACACAATTGATACATTCAACTCCAGAATCTGCTAATATATATTTTTTTAAAGTCCAGTAAGTAAGATAATGAAAATATTCATAATTTTTCATTAGAACATAATCTAGTTTTACTTCTTCAGATTTAATACCTTTTATTTCCACTTCCCTTTAAATGTAATTTTTGTCTATTTGTTCCTGAAGCAAAAAATAATACTTTCTTTTCAGGAGCACGTATTCCATAATTTGTGGTTGATTCTGTTAATTCTGGGCTCCACGGGCTCCACGGGCTCCCACGCAACAAAAAGCTCTCAGTCCTAGCAATTGCTAAGTGTTTTGATCAATTGAATGACAGTCAAGGATGTTTGGCACCTTGCAAACCAGGAATTTTAAATCAGGAGGCTTTATGAAAGCCTGCAAACCCCATTTGTCCTTTGAGTTGTAAGTAAAAAACCTACCCCTTCCAAAATTGTCAGTATTCATGTGTATAAAAGAAAAAATAATCATCTCTCCCCAAAAAAGATGGCAGTATATTTCCAAAATTATGTTATAGTCTCTAAGGCTACATCTGTTCTACTAACCACGATAGGCCAAGTCCTGTTCTCTGGCTCTGAGGATGAATATCACAGCACAGCATGAGTCCATATGGGGAAATTCCCATCCCACCAAAACAAGGTCCTGGACGTGTTTTGGATATGCTGCCTTGTGTTTCACTTGGTAGCATGGAGAAACAAGTAGCAGCACTAGAAAACATCCTGTTTCTTTAGCCCTTGTTGTAGTTACTTTGCTATTTTTCATTAAAAAGTCCAGAGAGATTCAGAAGAGAGAGCAGAAAGCACCCGGTTGGTCTTACCCTCCGTATACCGCGAGCACAGGATGCATAGGGTACTCCCCTCAACACCTCTGTTGTGTTTTCTCCCACCACTATCTGAAAGTGCACTTCACCGGCAAGTGTCATTGTCACCGATTCTTCACGCTGATGCCCGCCCTTCCTTCTCGCCCCCAGAGATGCAGACTGCGAGCCCCATGTTAGTGCCTGCCGGCTTCTCACATCATGTGTCAGCTCCAACCCAAAAGCTCTTTGGACCCATCGTCCCGGGACGGTCCGGAGAAGCAGGGTGCCAGTGCTGGCACAGCCCTGCCTGAACGCCGTCCAAGACTTGCAGGCTGGAGCTGGCTGGCATCCCCGCGTGGAGCTGCTGCACGGGGAAACCTGCTCGGTGGGTTTAAATTCTGCCTTCTGCCGTGAGGCCCAGACTCCCACTTCTCACAAGCAGCGTGATAAAAACCAGGTGGAATGCTCAAACATTTCATTAACGGTTAATGTTATTAACGATTAATAACAACAGCCAAGTGATAGATTATTCCTAATAAAAGGCCTGCCAATTGCTAACAAGTTAGGAAATGCCAGAGCAGAAGTTCTCAGAGGAATAATCCCCTGCCACATCCCCCCCACCCAGAAAAACCAGGATTACTAGTGGGTTTGCCGGACACAGACTCTAGCGTATGCGGGAGCCGTAAAATTCCCGTGGCACCTCACTAAGACCTGTTTAGAAGAGCCCAGGTACAATTCCACAGGGATGCTAACTTTCTGCCTCTGACAGGGAACACGCCCCGGGGGGAGAAGCCACCCCGAGCAGACGCGGCGCAGACAAAGCCGGGGCTGCGCCCCGCGCCCTGCGGGCAGCTGCAGCGGGCAGCGGGCAGCGGTCGCCGGCTCTGCCTCCGCCCCGCTCCGACCGGCGCCGGTTCCGAGGGACGGACGATCCGCGCACTGAAATGACTAAGCACGGACTCGCACGCCCCGAGCCGCTCCCCGCCGAGAGGCTGCTCGCTCCGCACCCGCGCACGGGGAGGGGGGGACGACTCACCTGCCCGCCCCGAGCCCCGCCAGCCAACAGCGCCGACTCCTCCGCAGGGGCAGCCGCTCCTCCGCGCGGGCTCCGCCGCCGCGGCCGCCGCCAGCGCCGCCCCGCTCCGCGCCGCCCCGGAGCCGCGCACCCCGCCGCGCCCGCGGAGCCGCCGCCTCCCGCCGCCGGGGCTGGCGCGCCGGGGCGGGCCGGGGGCTGCCGTCAGCCGGCGGCTGACGCAGGGCTCTTCCTGCCGGGGATGAAGACCCCGCCGGCGGGCAGCGCGGAGCCGCCGCGCCCGGCGCCGCTCGGGGCGGCCGCGGCCCCTCCGCGCCCGCGGTAGGGCGGCGCCCCCCCCGGCCCTGCCCCCGGGGCGCGGGGAGTGCGCAGCGCCGAGCGCCGGCCGCCTCGCCCGGGGGAGCCCGGGTGGCCCCGGAGCCCCCGGCATGGAGCGCCCGCTCAACCTCAGCTGCTTTGCCGATACGGCGCCGGACGCTGGCAACCGGAGCGGGTCCTCCGCCGGCCCGGACGGCGGCCGGGCGCATCTCTCCGTCTTCAGCGTGCTCGTCCTCACCCTGTTGGCCATGCTGGTGGTGGCCACGTTCCTCTGGAACGGGCTGGTCCTGGCCACCATCCTCCGGGTGCGCACTTTCCACCGCGTGCCCCACAACCTGGTGGCCTCCATGGCCATCTCCGACGTGATGGTGGCGGCCCTCGTCATGCCCCTCAGCTTGGTGCGCGAGTTGTCCGGGCGGCGGTGGCGGCTGGGCCGGTCGCTCTGCCAGGTGTGGATCTCCTTCGACGTGCTGTGCTGCACCGCCAGCATCTGGAACGTCACGGCCATCGCCCTTGACCGCTACTGGTCTATCACCCGCCACCTGGAGTACACGCTCCGCATCCGGCGCCGCATCTCCAACATCATGATTGCCCTCACCTGGGCACTCTCTGCCTTCATCTCCTTGGCCCCGCTGCTCTTTGGCTGGGGAGAGACTTACTCAGAGGACAGTGAGGAGTGCCAAGTCAGCCAGGAGCCTTCCTACACCATCTTCTCCACCTTTGGCGCCTTCTACCTGCCCCTCTGCGTGGTGCTCTTTGTCTACTGGAAGATCTACAAGGCCGCCAAGTTTCGAATCGGATCTCGGAAGAGCAACTCCATCACCCCCATTACACCAGAAGCCCTGGAGGTAGGTCAGCTCGGTTATATTTTGCTCTAGCCAACTGCTGGTAGCAGCCAAGCCCTTGCAGCAGTGGGCGAAACTCAAGAGCTAAAGCGTGCAAGCGAACAGCATCCCACCAAAGCCCTAACAGTCCTGGAGGCTTCCAAGGGAAAGTTGACTGCAAATCTTGCAAGCCCAGTCTTTTGACTCCTTCTGAGTCCCCAGCTGTGAGCACGCAAGGTGTAGCTAAAGCAACTTTGGGCCAGATTGCGAGCCGGAGCTCCACGTGGGCGTGCGGTGACTCACAGATGTCCCCCCGTGGAATGCTGAATCAGTGCTCGCAAGCATGAGTAAGGGGTCACCGTTCCTCCCGTGGGGAGGCGTGGGGGGGTGTGAATGGATGGGATCCCGTCTCCGCTGTGGACGATAACCTGGCAAGCAGCTGTGGCTTTGGGGAGGTTGTGAATTTACCCACACAGAAGACACATGTGCAGAGCATCCTTGTAAATCCTTCCTAATTGTGGCTGCATCGTGTCAGTTCATCCCAGGCACGGTGACTGTGCACTGTAAAGACTTCTTGGGAGGAGGAAGGAAATGTATGCTCATTTTCTTGCCTCTCCTACCAAGGACTCTTAAATTTCATGAGTTCAGAGAAAGCAAGGAGACTTTCGTGCACGGCATGCGGGTGTCTGCCTGTTCTACCCATCTGATTGTAAATGGGGAAATAATCTTCTTGCGGTGCTGTGTGAGCAATTCCATGTGCCCATATATCACTGCTCTCTTAAGTTTCTAGCCTCACTCAAAAATAGTCTCTGTTACCCAGAAGAGAGTCATACAACCGATCATCTCCCCTCCATTAGAGCGTGACGTAGATGGCCCGTGTTTCCCCGTGAGCCCTGGCCATCACTTGCATGGTTTGGTTGTGTACCTGCTGTGTGGGATCAGCTGACTGAGGCACATATGGTGCAACTTGTGTTTGTGTTTGGCAGGTAAAAGAAGCTGCCCAGCAGCCACAGATGGTCTTCACTGTCCGTCATGCCACTGTTACGTTCCAGACGGACGGAGACACGTGGAGAGAGCAGAAGGAGAAGAAAGCTGCCCTCATGGTGGGCATCCTTATTGGGGTCTTCGTGCTCTGCTGGATCCCCTTCTTCATCACGGAGCTCATCAACCCCCTCTGCTCGTGCGACATCCCACCCATTTGGAAGAGTATTTTTCTATGGCTAGGCTATTCAAATTCCTTTTTTAACCCACTCATCTACACTGCTTTCAACAAAAACTACAACAATGCCTTCAGGAACCTATTCTTTAGACAGCACTGAGCAGAAAAAGCTTTCCCTCTGCCCCAGGAAGCTGATTTCAACTCTCAACGAATCCTACCAAACTCTTGAGGACGTTCAAAGCCACAGATACCGAGGTGATGCTAAAGGCGCATCCCCATGGGTCCTATGTCCCAGCAACAGTCCCGGTTCCTACGCAGACTCTCCATCCCAGCTCTAAGTCAGTTGCTACTTTTCCCGCAAACAGCATGTAAGGGTTTCTCCGGCCAGCAGCACAGCACTCTTCCTCCAGTGCCCCACTGCTTTCCTCCCGCCTACCTAGTGACCTTCTGGTTGGTGGCAGTAACGGTGCAGAGTCTTCTGGCAAAGAGTCATATTTGAAACTCTGGTTTGGCCCACTGCAAGTCTCTCACAGCAGTGATCAACTTTGTCCCATGTGCAAAGCTGGGACCCCTTCATGTCAGGAGGCTTTGTGATTATGTATGAAACTAGATATTTTATGGCTTGGTTGAAAAGGCCGTTTGTCTTGTCTTTTGCTGGTAGAGATTGTTAAGTGTTCGTATTTGGGGAATAAGCCCCTCAGTAAGGGTTAAAAGCAAACTCCACGTACAAAGCCTTTTCTCATGTGCTTTATCAACAACGAATTCTGCTATTTGCTATTGGATTCCGTGTAGCAAGTTTTAAAAATTTTATTTATTGTGAAAGCTTAATGCATGGTGTACACTGGAATGAGAGAGAATGCATGGGAAATCCACCTCTCATTCTCTGACTGCTACATGTGAGCATCTGCCTCAGACTTTTACTCTCAGAAATACCAGCTGTAAATGTTAATCTTCGTGTCTGTGTTTCCCATTCTAAACCATAAATGTATTTTGAGCAGCTGTGGGGCAGGTTTCCTGTAGTTGCAGGGGATGCAAGGAGTGTATTTCAAATTGCCTGTCAATGAGGAGCTGTGTTTTACTATTTCTGAGTGCGATTCTTCTTGAAACCAAAGGAAAGACCCCGCTTTGCTTCTGTGAGCACTGGATTGCAGGCAAAGGGCAGTTAATGACCGGTGATGTTTCATTCTGGAAGCATAACCAAACCGTAGAGGTGCTCTTCTGCACGGACCGGACTTAAATATTTCTCCTTTTGCCCATCTCTCCTTCTCTTCCTCCCCGCTAAGGCTCCAGTCCTGCCTGGTCGTTAGTGCTCTGTTGCCTCCCTGCCTTTCCATGTTGCCAACATAATTAAGGTAGTTGGCATTTCACTCCTGGAATTAGAATGACGCACTTTATGCTGCACCGCTGGAAGACTGACAGGCCTTCAGGTAAAGAAAAGCATTAGTTTTAGCTGTTGGTTCTTATGGGGCAGCCACTGCAATCAGACCGGAACTGAAATGGTGGAGGAAAAGGCAAGATGGGAGTTGGAATGACATGATTTCATGTCAGATATCTCAAGAAGAAGACATACAAGGGAAAAATGTCGATAAATCATGGGAAAGCTCCCTGGGGGTGGATAGGATTAGTTCCTATCCTTAGCAGAACGTGAGACATCAGATGTTAAAATTGTCACTGGTCCTTTAAACCAGTCAAAAATCCGGGTAGAGGCAGTAAAAAAAGACCTTTTTCTTTTCATATCTAGGGACAAGTGAAAATGGAAGCTGAGCTATCAGGTGTTGCAGCTCTTTCAGGACCAGTTAGATGAACATACTTCAGGACTGACTTAGATGTAGCTGATCCTGCCTTGCAGCGAGAGAAGAGGTAGGGTGGCCCTTGAGATCTTTTTCAACACTATTTTATAAAAGACTGTTAAAAATATTAAGTAAAATCCTGCCCTTGTTGAAAGCAATGGGGAAATTCTCAGTGACTTCAAGCAAATCAGGATTTTATCCAGCATGTCTTGTCTTGTAAAAGCATAGTTTTCACGTCAATTAAGTCAAGGAGAAGATGGATGGGATGGGAGCAATCTTCCAGCTTCCCTGAAAGAGTCTCTGATTGCACTAACCATGGACCAATCTCTCTACAGCTAGTAAAGAGCATTTCCTTTCCTTGTTACATATTTTATAGTATTAGTGACATCTCTGACGTATCAAAAATTGTAATAAACTCTTGGGTTGCCTTTTTTTACTGAGGATATAAAGGTTGCATCGCTTTCTCTGGATGGTCCATCACCAATGCAGAGTTGTTCTTTTTGGGAACTTACTACTTTTGTTGTGTCAAAGGTTGTTCAGCCAAAATTGAGTTGGAAAAAATGCTTCCTTCTCCAAGCCAGACCTTCAGCTAAGCTTGGTAGTGCCTGAAAGTAGGAGACTACTTGTTAGGTCACCACAGCAACACTTTAAACACTAAAGCGTGGATTAACTGGGCAGTTGGACTTCAGTACACTGTTTTAACACATAATGTATCTACACAACCCTGTTTCACTCTGGGCTGTGTTCATCCCCATTTTTATTTGTTCTTTGATGAGAATTGCAGATTCTCTATCTGTGTTGTGTGGGATCCTTGCACAGGTCGTGGAATCAACTGCAAACTCAAATTAGTATCCTGTGTAAGCAGGCAAAAATTAAAGTGAAATTAATGGGAAAGATCCCTACTTTTGCTGCAGCTCGGTGCTGGGATGAAGCTCCCTTTCATTATACCCTGTGTTTATTCATGCCTTAAATGGTCACAGACAGGAGAGAATCTTAAAATGGCACTAAATAATTCTCATTTGTCTATAGTCAAGGATAGTCCACTATCCTGGTGTAAATTACATCCACATCTATTTGACAACACACATCCCATATAATCCACACTGATCTTCTGCAAATAACAGCTTCCACTTGGTGATGTTTTGTTCCTTGAATCTTGACATAATTAGCAGCTACATTATGGACCAATTCCTACTGCTCTTACTTGAGACTTAAGACCATTGGCTTTTCTTCTAAATACCGTTCTTGCAATGTAATATCATGCAGGAAAAATATCAGTATTCTGGAGACAGTGCTGAAGAATCATATCGAAACATGCTGCAATGGTCCGAGCACAAAGAAACCTTGACTTCTGATCCTGGCTCTGAGGCTTTTTACAAACCTCTCAGTATTCAAACACAGATGCTGAGTGGGCTCCCAGAGACCCAAATCATGTTTGAAGACATACACAACCCCAGCTTCAAAGGATGTATCTTGTACCTTCTTGTTCCCGTTTATAAAACAGAATCAGTGGTGTGAAGAGATCTGCCCCACCAAGGCTTTGTGAGAATTAATTATTAAATGTTTATCATGTACCAGGAAGGTGGAACACTCTTGTTTGAATGCCGAGCAGCATTATAAATTGGGCTTCTATTTAATTCCTCAGAAGAACATTATTACCCATTATTATTGAGTTTCCTATGCAATCTAATGGCTGTATAATACTTCCAGAAAAGATTTAACTAACCTTCTTCCACTTACAATTAATTTATTTTCCTCCCGATGCTCTGACAGTTCAATGAACATCTGTATGGGAGCTTGATAGCTAGGGCAGCTACAGCGCGTGCTGAATGCTGTCTGCTGAATGTCTCCTCGCAACGCTGAATACATATTGTCAAGGTTCAAGGAGCAGCAGCTCTCCAGGCAGTCTGCTACGGTGTTTCCTTTATTTTTTAGGGAGAAGAAAAGGTCACAAAAGAATGCCCTTGGATTACATGACAGGTTGGCTGACCACCTTTCCCCTCCACCCCCATCCCGCTGACCTTTCTTCTTGATGCAGGCAGGTCAGGCAGGTGACTCCAGGACATATGCTGATCCGGTGCAGCCAGAGATGGGCCATGCATGACTTCATGCCCCGTTAATTTGCCTGGACTTGTCCTAAAAATTACCACTGAGAGACGTGGCCTTTAAACTGGCAGCGGTAGCTGAAAGTGGGAGTTTCCTGGAAGTAAAGCTGCAGGCAATTAAGGAAATTTCACCTGACAAAGGTAAATAGTGACTATTAGTTCCGGTGATTGCTGCGGTGAGGTACGACTGACAAAGTGTCAAAGTGATTTTTGCAATGTAGTGATTTGAACTGCTTTGTTCACGAGGGGCCCATCGCCGTTTTACTCTTAGATCCCTTATTTTACTTGCATTGGTGCAGCAGCAGACTGGGACACCAGCAAAGTCATGATGAACATGATACAGTCATCATTAACGCTCCATGTGGGAACAGTGGGGTAAAACATCCATGGCAAAATCTGCATCCCCACTGCGATACACCCCGGCTGAACATCACAAAACTGCCAGCATATTCATCGCATTTAAGAGGTAGCCAAAGAGCTCTTTAAATCACCATTATTTTCAGTAACACTGAAGTGCTGAGGAAGTTGCAGAAGACTGGAAGAGAGCTGAAGTTGTGCCAGTATTTTAAAAGGGCAAATTGGGAGAGCCAAGTATTTATAAGGCTCATACTGTTACTGATTTACAGCTTGAAATTGATCCTTGGCAAAAATACGGAACAGCTGATAAAGGACTCAATGAATAAAAAATTACAGGAAATAAATATAATTAAAATAAATCACATTGATGTCTTTCTTTGATTGCAGCACATGGTTCATTGCTGATGGTGATACAAAGTATTGACTCCTCAGTAATGAATCTGACTTGACAACACTCAACTCTTCCATGAAAAAGTGAAGGAAGAAAACAGTATGAGGTTCAAACTGTCCAATGTTTGGTAATGACTCATGGACTGGAAAAGCTGTAAATACAGAAAATTAAGTTACTTCTACAGAGAAATGAGGGTGCAAACCAGCCGGGGGTATTTTAGCCCAGTGCGGGGGAAAGGCACGCAGCCAGGGCAGCGGAATGGGACCCTTTTTGCAGGCGGGGAGGCACAGCTGTGTCAGGGTGCATCAGGAGCTGAACATACGGGATTGTTCAGCATTTTGGGGACAAGCAGACTTATTTCTTACCTGTGCATGGGCCGTGTCCAGCTATGGATTTTATTTGGGTCACTGGAGGGGAGGCTACGATTTCAGTTCACTGCCTTTTCGCTGTTCCCCCCCTCCACGCTGCTGCCAGGCAGTCAGCCTCAGCATTGCAGTTCTCTCGGCCGTGTAATTTCCCATGCTGGCCAAGTCAAATACTTTCCCTAATCATCCTAAAAAGCAAGACAGATGGGCCCTTTCTCTGGATCCCCCAGTGCATTGCTGTTGTTCCTCTGTCTAACTAACAGTTTCAGCGGTGGGAACAACATCTTCTGCAACGCCGAACCCCGGCTGCCTGCTCAGTGGATGGGACCAAGCAGGGCTGGGTGCAGCTCCAGGGCTTGGTCCATGGAGCAGGCGCTGCCCCACCGCTGCTCTCTGACAGCGACTAGGATGGGGAAAGAGCAAACAGGAGCTATAGCCTTGCCTCTGGTTTCTGCTGGAGCCGTTCCTGACAAACCAGTCCCTAATCCTGCTTCTGGCTGCCCTCACTCCTTCTGATGAGATCAAACCTGGCCAGGCTGCCCCTGCCATGGGTCTGATCATCTCTGCAGGAATGCAAAGGGGAGGGGAAAAAATTTCCCCAACCCACTGCAGCCCTACTTGCAGGAAAAAAATTCCCCAGCCCTGACTGCGTCTCTGGGAGAGGACACGTTTTCTCCATGGCTTAGGCATCCACCCTGCACAGTTGAATCCCTTTCCCACTGCCAGCTGCAGAGGGTGGAAATCTCTGTGTCATTCAAAACTACCTGCTGCTGGCCAGGTCCCCAAGTTTGTTCAAGCGTTGGCCTGAAATGTTGCATTTTTCATCAGTTCAGGGCTGTAACCGGAGATCAGTGCTTCTTCCTTGTGCCTTCCCATCACCGAACTGTGGTTATGCACAGGTCCCACCAGCCTTGGCTGCTGGTACAGAGGAGGGCAACCTTTCAAAATTAGCATCTTTACTTGTCAGGAAACCCCCCTCATCTCTGGGTTCAAGGTGCCAAACCAACAGTTGAGGTGCCACAACATCCCAAGATCTGCTTCCTCTTGCCTGAGCTACCGTGATTCGATGTTTGAATCACCTGGCTCTTCACAAGACACCCAGCTGGGCAGTCCCAAAGCTTACACCATGCCTGGTCTGCCTCATTTTGCTAAGGTCCATCACACGTCCCACCTTTCTACCGCTCTCCTGTGATGCTGCATTGGAGCTCTGGACACCAGGAAGCCATTCACACGTTGGTCAGGGTGCTGGCTCTGCAACATCTCCCTGGCCTGGCACAGCTGGATCAAACAGGGCTGTTTCCAACCCAAAAGAGCCTGCGGCACATAGACCATGGTGAAAATTAACATGATCACCTTGCAACCCCCTTCTAGATCTGCTAACAGCCTTATATCCTGCCCCACAGGTTACCTGTGCTCCTGTCAGGCAGGCTTTATAGGGAAACGCAGAGCTCACGGTCACGTAGATTTGCAGTTTAAATGGAGACCTGCTTTCAAGGAGGGGGGAGAAATAATTTTGATGCAATGCCAAACTCAGCTCTTTCAGCGGGCGCTGGAGCATATGGAGCCTCTCGCACAATTGCCTGGAGTTGCAGGTCTGTGATGTTTTTTCTCTCCTCAGCTGCTCGCCCGGTGCCAAAGTTTCCAGGTGCATTAAGGCAGGGTGCCCCCGCCGCGCGTCTTGGACCTTCCACCCGCACATCACGGCGGCGGGGTGAATATTAAACAGACAGGAGGAGTACGGCAGATGCAAAGTGCAAGCGCGCTTGCTGGCACAAGGGGTTACTCAATACCTGGAATTTGAAAGGAAAATGAAACTGCAAGCCCACGGTATTAAGTAATTAAGCTTTTCCGAGGCTTTTTAAAAGGAGGCAGGTAGATGCCGAGGTGAGATGATGCGGCGCTCAGCCACAGTCCTCTGCTTCCCGCAGTTTTGCAGCACAGACCTCAGCCTTACCAGGGATTTTAGAGCACGTTACCCCGACTAAAGCCTTAGGGCTACTTTATAAGCTGTTAATAGTTGCCAACCAAAATGAGTGTCAGGGCTGTTTCTTATTTAAATGAGCATTTAAGGCACCTGGAGAAGACTGTAAGTAGCTGTCGTGGTTTAAGCCCATCTGGCAACTAAGCACCACACAGCCGCTCGCTCACTCCCCCCAGGTGGGATGGGGGAGAGAATCGGAAGAGTAAAAGTGAGAAAGCTCGTGGGTTGAGATAAAGACAGTTTAATAGGTAAAGCAAAAGCCGCACATGCAAGCAAAGCAAAACAAGGAATTCATTCACCACTTCCCATGGGCAGGCAGGTGTTCAGCCATCTCCAGGAAAGCAGGGCTCCATCACGCGTAACGGTTACTTGGGAAGACAAACGCCATTACTCCAAATGTCCCCCCCTTCCTTCTTCTTCCCCCAGCTTTATATGCTGAGCATGACATCATATGGTATGGAATATCCCTTTGGTCAGTTGGGGTCAGCTGTCCCGGCTGTGTCCCCTCCCAACTTCTTGTGCACCCCCAGCCTACTCGCTGGTGGTGAGAAGCAGAAAAGGCCTTGACTCTGTGTAAGCACTGCTCAGCAGTAACTGAACCATCCCTGCTTTATCAACACTGTTTCCAGCACAAACCCAAAACACAGCCCCATACTAGCTGCTATGAAGAAAGTTAACTCTACCCCAGCCAAAACCAGCACAGTAGCATAAACCCTTTAAATTCCTTCCGAAACCCCAGAAGTGGCCAGCGTTTGCATGCAGAACACGGCAAATAACTTTTAAACGAAACCTATTTGACAGCAAATCTGCTGCCGCTCTTCAGATCAGCTTCTCCACCACTTTTATTCACACGTGTCTCCAAGACAGCATGTACCCATCCGCCGTGTACGCACCACAGCATCTTCCCGGGGTGATTTCTGAATCATTGGCACGTCGCTGTCCCGCATGGGGCTATGCCCTGGTATCCCCAGCTTTAGGTGCAAGGCAACACCTCCAGCCACGCGGAATGACTGGCCTTCGGTGTGCACCAGATAACTCATCTGGGAGTGGAGCAGCTGGGCTGGTTTTCACCCTGCTGTTCCTCATCGCTCCAACCAGCGGCCCCAGCTAGCAGCGGCTCCCACCCCACACCGCTCCTCCTGGCTCCCTTCTTGCTGTCGGAGGTGCCCAGAGGAGATCTCCGCTGGCTTGCTGGAGCCTGCTTCCCTACGTGCTGCCGTGGTGGTGCTCCTGGAGTCAGGGCTGCTCCTCCACTCAAGGAGTGATTATCTTCGTCGTGAAGATAATCACTTCATAAACGGAACGAGCCATGCCCCAGATCAAATGGGGTAATAAAAAGCTGGTGGGTTGCACCGGTATCCCTCCGAAATGCCTGTTTGCAACGGGCTCTAGGCACTTCAAAAGCATAAAGTAGGCATGATCCTCACAGAGGGGTACTTTTTTCAGGAAAAGAGGGAATCGTCTCAGCCCCAGCCTCTCCAGCGCTGTTAATGGAAGAGGCATTTGTTTCTTTTAGGACACCATTTCTCACAGAGAGGCTTGCATGCACCCTGTGCAACGTAGCAGGACCCCCATCCATCGCAGGCACCCAGCATCAGTGCCACCAAAAAGATGAAGAGCGTTGTGCTTTTACCCCAGCTGAGACATGGTGATGTGGACCTGCACGCAGCCTGGAGCCTACCAGAAAGAAAAGAGGCGGCTCTGGAGGGACGGCGGAAGGGTAAGGAGAGAGTGGCTGGCTCCCCGCCGGCTCCCTGGCTTGGCTCTGCCCCGCAGGAGCAGGCGGCCACCAAGGCAGCAGGAGCTGCAGGCGACAGACAGCACGCTCTGCCCGGCTCTGCCGCTGCGGATTTTGGCAGCAGGCAGACGGCGAGATGACTCTGCTAGCTTGCAGGGAAGGAGATGAGGTCAAAAGCACCATCTGGCCCGCTCACCTTTCCGCTCCTCTGTGGCAAGGTAAGAGTCTGTCTGGCAAGACGTGAGGTCAAGGGCTGAGTGTGCTCGTATCTGCTCGAGGGTGGCTGCACAGGGCAGAAAGAGACTGGTTATTTTTCATTTCCTTCTGCCAGCTGCCATGCAGGGAGGGAAAAGCAGCAATACCCTTTTTATTGTTCCCAGATGTGGTCCTCAGAGACAGAGAGATGCTTAGACTTTTTTTTTGTTTGAATGCTAATGAAGCACCTAAATAACCTAGATAACCCAAACCTCAGTGGAGATGGTGGAAGGAAAGGGAAAGTGCACTCTCTGCCACTGAGCAAGTATTCTGCAGCTTTGTGAGATGTCTCAATACTGTGCAAAATGAGCGGCGTGTACATGTTGTTCAGCACTTGGATGCTCAGCTTTGTACAGCCCTTTGTAAGTGGAAAACATCTTTCTCACTTACCCTCTCCAACTGTTACAATAGCCCCCTGAACCAGACAAAATCCACTGTCCTCCTTCCCCTTCGAGTGCTCTGAATTTTGAGGTGCTTCAGAGTAGGATTAGCATTGTACGTTTCCAGACTCCTTTATCCAGCTTTACACCCCCTAACATTTGTATTCCATGCAAAGGCAAAGCTGCCCAGCCTGGCTCTTGCCTGCTGAGTCCCAGGTGATGCATGTTGCTCAGAGCCACGGGCTTCAGGACGTCTGCGCAGCATCAAGGAGGAGGCAGCTCTGAACTCACTCAAGCCTCGCTGCCCCCGGTACTGCATAAACACACCACAGCACTGAGTAGGCAAGAAAACCAGAATTACCCAGATTGTAGGGTGATACTGGTTCTGAAGAACGGCTGATTTATTTTATGGGGCCAGGATGCAACTTTTTTATGCACAAATGTCCTTAGAAGACTTTAAAGAGACGGGTGAGTACGGGAGCCTCTTTTGTCCCTTGCCTTCTGAGCAGAGCAGCATGGAGACGTGTGAACACATACACACATCAGTTTCCCAGATACATTGCTCTGAGTGCTCGTGCCAAGCGAACGGCACTGCATACCTAAATATACCCAGGAAAATATGTTCTCTTTGGGCACAATGATCAGCCCACACGCCCTGGAAAATGTCAACACAGATGCATAATTTTCCTACAAAACATACACACACACGAACACACGCGCACTTCTTTTTCACGCTGCATCAACCATTTTAGCTGTTTTTTGGTTATTTTGCTCTTGATTAGAAAGACTGTGCAAATGTATAAAGGACAAAAATCTCTCTCAGCAAAAACTTAATTACTAAAGCCTCTCTCTGATCAAGGATAAAAGGAAAGGCGAATCAAAGGTAAACTGATTTTCACCAAGGAAAATTCTGTTAGCTTGTTGAATTTTTCTATTGCATCAGTTATATGTGATTTGAGGAGATAAAACATTTCCAGAACTCTTTCTGGAGGAGATTAGCAAAATGTTTTGGAAATCACTCCGATCGCTCAGGATTGAGTGTTATTTTATTAATCATTATGCATGAAGGGTTGATGTTATAGACAGCGGCTGTTATAGAGAGCTAAGAAATGGGACCAGGAGTTCACAGAACCACAGAATCACAGAATGGTTGAGGTTGGCAGGGACCTCTGGAGATCATCTGGTCCCACCCCCTGCTCAGGCAGGGCCACCTAGAGCTGGTTGGCTAGGACTGTTTCCAGACAGCTTTTGAATATCTCCAAGGATGGAGACTCCACAACCTCTCTGGGCAACCTGTGCCAGCGCTCGGTCACCCTCACAACAAAAAAGTGTTTCCTGATGTTCAGAGAGAACCTCCTGTGTTTCAGGTTGTGCCCATTGCCTCTGGTCCTGTCACTGGGCGCCACTGGAAAGAGCCTGGCTCCATCTTTTTTGCACCTGTCCCTCAGGTATTTATATATATAAGGTTCCCTGAGCCTTCTCTTCTCTAGACTGAACAGTCCCAGCTTGCTCAGCCTTTCTTCCTGTGAGGAGGCTCCAGCCCTTTCCTCATCCTTGTGGCCCTTCATTGGACTTTCTCCAGTATGTCCACATCTCTCTTGGATTGGGGAGCCCAGAACTGGACACAGCACTCCAGGTGTGGCCTCACCAATGCTGAGTAGAGGGGAAGGGTCACCTCCCTCAACCTGCTGGCAATGCTTTGTCTAATGCAGCCCAGGACAGGATTTACTCTCTTTGCTGCAAGGGCACATCTCTGGCTCATGTTCAACACGGTGTCCACCAGGATCCCCAGGTCCTTTTCCACCAAGGTGCTTTCCAGCTGGGTGTCCTCCAGCATATACTGGTGCATGGGGTTGTTCCTCCCCAGGTACAGGTCTTTGCACTTCTTGTTGAACTTCATGAGGTTCCTGTTGGCCAGTCGAGGTCCCTCTGGATGGCAGCACAACCCTCTGGTGTATCAGCCACTCCTCTCAGTTTGGTGTCATCTGCAAACTTGCTGAGGGTACATTCTGCCCCATCATCTAGATCATTAAGGAAGATGTTAAACAGGGCTGGACGCAGTATTGACCCCTGGGGTACACCACTAGTCACTGGCCTCCAACTAGCCTTTGTACCGCTGATCCCCACTCTTTGGGCCTGGCCCTTCAGCCAGTTTTCAGTCTGCTCATCCAGCCCATGCATCAACAGCTTCTCAATGATGATCTTATGGAAGACAGCGGCAAAGGCCTTACCAAAGTCCAGGTAGACAATACAGTTGATGAACATGGTCATCACCAAGTGGTATTCTCTGGAGCACCATGATGCCTAACTTCCCATTCAAAAGAAGCGAGGTATTGTTAAAAATACACATTTTTCCAATGAGAATGAAAAAAGCCTACAGAGACTAGCTCACATTCAAACATTAAACTTGAAGACTTTTCTAGGTAGGTGTGATGAATCTTACTTGGGGTACAAATTAATTTAAAACCAGGAGAAGCACAGAAAATTAGTTTACTTTTTTTTCCTCTCTGATGACTGGATAAATCTAGGAGGCTGGCAGAGCTTTTTTTCCCTCTTCCCTCTTTTGATTCTACTCTCACACATAAAAAAATGGCGGGTCAGTTTTGGCCCTGTGGGCCTAGGGCATCTGGGCTGTGAAAACCAATTTTTACTGCTGTATCATGCTTGCTGCTGTGCTGTCCATTTGCCAAGCTTATTTGCTTTCTCTGAGGCCCCTCAGACTCCAGCTAACCTAAAGAAACTTGTCATCTTCAAATTTTGTCATGTCTTCAAATCATTGCAGGTGGCAATGTATATTCCTGCTACGATGCCATGGAAGCAATAAAAAGGCAGCCACTACTGAAGCTTGTGGTACCCACCGCTATCCTTTGCCATTATAAACCTCCATCATTTAATCCTTTTTGCTTCCATGCATGGCTGCATTCTAGGGAAATATTTTAACTCATGTGTTTTGGGTCTTAGGGTCTCTAGTTACACCTTGAACAGGTCCAAGTATTCATGATTGGGGTTTTTTTGAAAGGTCTTCAGCTCCGCGTTAGACTAACAGGACAGAAAAACTTGCAGGGTCCAGCATGTCATTTGGACTGCAATATGATAGATAACTTTAGCTCTTCACATTCATATCCTGTATTGTAATTAAATCTAGTGTACTGTTCCAATGTCTAATTGCATGCGGGAAGAAGGGATATAGCCTGTACTCTGAGTTACGGTATTCTAGAAATTAATGAAAACTATTTCTTTTTAATAGAGAAAAAATTTTTATTGTCTCCTTTTTGTTACTGCCTTCAGGGATCATCTGGAGAATTCTTGTAGCTACACGTCTTACAAGTATTTAAAGTAGAAAAACATATAATGGCCTCTTTTTTTTCTTCTTTTTCTTCCTTTAGAAAAAAAATAGTGTGAGTTGCGTGGAAGTTGTTTGGTGGTGTGTGGGTGTATTATGTGTATGTCAAACTCACCATGGGGAAGCTAATGAAGAGTGAGGAGTTTTGCCCACAGCTTAAACATCTCTTCCAATCATTCATTTGACTGGCATTTCTGGGAAAAGCCAATGGTTTGAGGATTAAAGAAAAGCCAGAAATGTGGAGGTGACAGACAGTAAGGTTCAGCTGTGGCTGATGTTGCAATGCATCTTTGCAATTACTGCTGTAAGGCTGACCTGTCTGGGAGGATGACAAACTGCCATTTTGCCATCAGGTTGCTCTGTGTTCAGACTCTTCTTGCTCTCTGTGCCTTGTGGAGCTCAAAAATGCTCAGCCACCCCTGTGCATCACCGAGGAGGCAGCCCCACGTGCCCGGCAGCTGTGTGGCATCTTTGCCAACAGTTGCTTGGGTCTTGTGCCACTTCAGTGCTGGCTTGTGGAAATGAAGGTTAATCTAGCCAGACAGGAATAGGTTTTGGCAGCCCTTTGCTGTTGCGTGGTGCTTCCGCTTGCGACAGTTAAAATGGACTTTCCAATGAGACAGAGCTCCGGTGTATGAACAGGGGTTATTGCTTGACAATAACCCAGCACACCCCAGGTGTAAGAAATCACTCCATAAATCTGTTAGTAGGAGGATCTGGGAAATACAAGCATCTCTTCATCCAAGATGAGACTTAGATGATATAAATCATTGTTTTGAGAATAGCTCATGCATTAATTACTTGGGATTTTTTCTTTCTTCTTTAGCCCAAGATCCTGCTAGTCAAATAACTCCTTGGATTGAGTTCATAAAATCCATTTAGAATAGGAGATTTACTACAGATACATCACCAGACAATGGGGAAATGTATGGTTTATAACAGGTGACACACCGGTTCTTTGGCTCCTGGCCATTCTTTGTAAAGGAGAACATGAATGTCCACAGGCAAAAATATTGATGCTGTTTGAAGTGATGGCTCCTGTGGTCTCAACAGGAAATCACTCTTTTGCAGTTGAGTATTACAGTGAATACAAAAATCCTTACCACTGGCAACTGCAAGTGTTACACGTATTTTTGAGCCTGGAGACAAAACAGCAGGCTGAACTTCCAACCCAGTTTCATATCAAAAGCGCTGATCCTAAAGATGCCAGAGCTTATGCTTTTTTGCCCTTCAATAGTCAGTGGAAATGGATGTTGGATTTACCAGCTGGATTTTTGCTCAAGAAGTGAGATATGGATGCACCCTGCTCATGGGTGGGAACAGTGCTTCGAAACACACCTGCTACCGACTAGTATTAAATAGGCCATATGTGGTTCTTAATTGGTTTTTGAAAATCCGTCAGGCAAATAGCAGGAAGTCACCACCTAGATAACTGTTCTCTATTGGTAACACTTTGCATTTCTTAATTATTGTCAGGTTATTCCCTAGCAATTCTGCACTGCAAAATGGTAGAAGGTGCCTGGCTGAAGCAATGATCCCCATAATGCCCATATTATGGTCTGAAAGCGTGAAAATATCCATTGGGTTGGTGCTATTCTTGTGTTGCAGCCCTGCCTTTGCCTGGCCATGGGCTCCATATGGGCCCCCACCCCAATCGTGACCCTCCTGGCCTTGGTTCATCCCTGTCCCTATTCCCACGGAGGTGCCCACCGTCACTGGGCTGATGCTGAAAGCACTTGCTTGGGAAATGCTGTTGAATGAGGGGAGAGTTTAGAACCACGTTTCTCACTTCCCATGAGGTTAATATATAACATATATATTATATATTTATATATATAGCTTCAAGTGCCAAGTTCCTGGCTAAGGCTTGCACTTCAGAAGCTTCCTGAAGGCTCTGCTGTTCCCCACTGGCCACTGACATGGGCTGCTCCTCTGAGCTCCCTTTCCATCCCTGCTGAACCAACCGTACATACCCGGGACAATCCTAGACACCAGCCTTATGTTTTAAGTATTGTAGTTGGATGCCTAAAGTGTGCAGCTAGGCAGTGCGGATCTTGTCTTTTGTCTGTGCACATACACCGTCTCCTTTACTTTTTTACTACCTGTTGTAAAATCCTTCCTTCAAAAGGGCTCTGATCCCAGCTAGGGCTTCTTGCTGCTTCCCTGCTGCAGAGGCCAAAAGGATTTATGGGAGGTGCAAGCTGAAAAAAGGCTCAAAGGAGGAGCTCTCAGTGCAGACAGTTTTCAGTGAGCAGTGCTGGACTGGCAGCGCTGGAGAACAAAACACTCTTTGCATTTGCAGTTCAGGTTTCCATGAAGCAAGAGCCAGGACCTCCTCTCCCAGCACTCACCGTGCTGTAACCTCTCCTCGGTGCAATCTCAGACCTGTCTTTCTGAGCCGGACCAGTGGGGAAGGGGCACAGCAAGATTGTGTCCCTCCCTGAGGAATAACCTCTTTGTGACAATGGTGAGTTCCCATCGTGCAAAGCTTACAGTTGCAACTGCGTGCATCTCTGAAGCATACACTGACGTTGAGCAGCAATGTCTCAGCGCAGAGCAGGGTCACTCTTGCAGGAAATTGTGTCTTGTGCTATAAAAGTTGGAAGTGATGCTCCAGCAAGCTCTGCAGTCTTACAGAATATGAATTGTCCTCTTTAGACATGCTTATCAGATGGCCCTTAATATTTCTGAAGACAATTTTTGCATGTGAGGTATACTGCTCAGCTGCATGGTATGTACTGCTTCATTTAAAAAATACCTAACACCCCCCCCCCCCCCAAAAAAAAAAAAAAGCCAATCCAAACAAGAAGAGCTCTGAGCATGGCTGGTTCCATGCTCCTACTCCATGCGCTCTTCTGGGCTCGTCATTGTACATTTTATTAAATTCTTTTTAAACCCACTCATCCAAAATGCCTTTAAAAGTCGGAAAAAGGACAAAGCGGGGGGTGGGCAGAAGAAAGAAGGAAGCTGTAAACATTCACAAGGACTTGCCTGTCTGAGCTGGGGGCAGTGAACCCATCCCAGAGCGGGGAAGTGGGGGTTTGGTGGGATGGCATTCATCCACTCATAGACCACACGGAGCCTGGTCCTGCTCATAATTCGGAAATGAACGCTGGACACAGAGAGAGTGAGTCCTAATGCCAGAGGACCTTAATGCTTAAATAAGTAGGAGCTTCTCACCCAGGCTTGGAAATGCTTGTTTTAGACCCACATATACATTGCAAGGGGGCACACCTGCACAGGTAACCCTGCAACGTGGTCATAGCGAGTGGTGGAGGAGAGGCAAGAGTATTGGTCAGGTGCTGTGCCCGTTTTCCTTTGAATCAGCTCTTGACTGCAAACGCCAAAGGGCTTTGACATGAGAAGTCAAAGATAGAGCTGCTTGAATGGTCCACTGGCTTCTGAGGCTAAATCAGCAGAAAGAAAAATGTAGGCAGCAGTGACAGGAGCACTACCAAGTTGTTCTGAGCCCAGTATTTAGATTTTCAAAGAACAGCAAAAGATGAAGAAGCAAATACAGAATTTGGAGGGACTTGAACAATTGTACTGATATTTTCAAAGCATCCTACAAAGGAAACACCCAGTTGAATTTCTTTAATTTCTCTGCAATCTCAAAACATTCTACAGATTTCAGAGAAACGGGAGCAAAAAAACCTCTCCTGCCTTTCTGAGTCCAACTGGAAAAGTGCTGGGACAAGAAAACAGCCCCCTGTGGCCAGTCAGGCCAGAGCAGCATGCAGCAAGTAAAGCGACTGCGGATATTGCTTGTGCAACGACCTTCATTACATCACTTCAGGCTGAACTGAAAAGCAAGTCACCATAGCTTTGTAGGCTCACAAGAAGAGATTTTCTTAGGAGAAAATTTTGAGAGGTTAAGAGAATTTGCAGTGGTTTTAGTTAAGGATCGGAGTTCAGTGTTCAGTGCTGAATTTATCCGTGTTGCTGCTCTGGGCTGATGTTGGGTTTCAGTGGGAAATGAGCTGAAGTCTTGGTGTGGAGACATATTGCAGCACATGCTCTGTTACGGTTGTGTGGAGCTGTTTGTATCTCCTCAAGTTATACTAAGTGTAATCACTTAATTCACAGTTTCATCCCAGCAAGTAGTGGTTAAGCGTAGTACTGTGGAGGAACACATTCCCTGCCTCCCCAAGCATCTGTATTGCCCTCCCTTGTGTGTCACCCACGGTTGTTTCCAAGCCAGAAGATCTGGTCTGAACAGCCAGTTCACTGCCGTCCTGCAATTTGGAAGGCCTGTTTGCATGTCAAGATACGAGGTTGGTAGAGAAAAAAAATCACCTTCTCTCAGTACAAGGTGCCTGAGGATCACTGTGGAGATTCGTGAGGCTCTTGCCAACACTTTCCTGTAGCAAACCACAGATCAGAGCTTCTCCCACTGCCTGCTTTACATCCTCCTGGTTCCTCTCTCACATGGAGACTCTGACAATAGGGACCCTCCTCAATAGGGACCAAAGTGAAATTCAACCACATATGAAGGAGACAAATTTTTCCAGGGCAGTTTACTGTGGGAAGAGCTAACCAAGCAGTTTACCCTTACTTGGAAGCAAGTAACTGTTTTTTCTAAAAGAGTCAGAGCAGGAGAGGCAGAAGGGCAGAGGCTGGTGAAGGAAACACATGGTGGAAACCTATAGAAATTATAATAAGGGGTCTTGTGGGATGATCCCAATAGTCACTCAGAGATCTGGAATTATTTCTCCAGCTTCTGCTTGAGTTCTGATTTTAGTTCCCTCAAATACTACTGACTTCGATACTCACCCTTCCTCATGTTTAAAAATTACTGCCCTGAAGACTGAATCTGAGAGATGCTTACATTAACATTAATGTAGCCTTGGACTCCTAGCCTGCTAATCCGAAAAAACCCACAATAAACCACTTGCTTGACCCAAACAGTCGATGATATGCACTGAGAAAACTGCAGTGAGACATCCCAGGGTGAAAAAGTGCCCAGAGGCATCTTAATGGTAGGAGAAGAAACCTGCGTTACACCGATGTTTGGATTTGGACAGTGCCTGGGGCTGTTACAGAGAGATGGCGTATTAAAGACCTGAAGACTTCCAGGATCTTACCTGCCCCCGAAACATAGCTTGAAGGCCCAGAGCACATCCTCAGTGGTCCACGAACTGTTCATCATCGTAGTATGAAAGCTACAGAGGTGACACTAACCTAAATCCAAATGTCAGAATTCAGATTGCTGCTAAAATTTAGCTATAGTTAAGAAAACTGTGTTTTGTGGTTTGTGGGTGTTTTTGGTGTTTTGTTTTTTTTTTTTTTTTTATGGTTGGATTTGATGATCTTACAGGTCTTTTCCAACCTTAGTGATTCTGTGATTCTGTGTGACTCAAAAATTTGGGAATGCTCATTGCTGAACAGGAGCCAAGAAAACTTGTTTACAGCTTGCTCTCCGTTTAGAACAATTAATCACTAAGCCTTGGCTGCACTTCCCACAAATCACCCGAAAGGATGCCTGTCGGGTTGCGTTAAGCCGAAGTGCTGTGATAGAGTCAGCTACTGCCTGGGATACGGATGAAAACTGGCATGTTAGCTCACTGCTAATAGGTGATTTACCAAAAAAAACCAAGAGAAACTGTCCACTGAGGTAACAGGGACCACTTTTTTTCCCTTTAATTGCTTCCTGATACGTGGACTAAATCCACGATCAAGATGTATCTGAGATGCTCCTGGAGCTCCACAGTCGTGGGCTCTTCTCTGGCCATGAAGGAATAAAATGCACTGAGAAGCATGCTAAAGATAAAACCAATGAGAGAGGAAAAAAAAAGGTTTTGAAAAAAGGAAAAATTTCTTCCACTATTCCTTGGAAGAACTACTGTCCTGTTGGAGTGGCAGAAGAAGTGGCCTTAACAGTAGATACAAATCTGGAAAACACCAGAAAAAATGAGTTTGTGTGGGCAGACCCATCCACGAGGTGAGTCTTTGCACTTGGAAACTCTGAGCTTTTCCCTGGCCAGAGGCCAGGAGAGGGACACAGGCTCTGCAGCTTCATCTCCAACCATGGGTATCCTCCACCACTGACCCTCACCTTCCCGGCTTCGTCATGGACCTGCCTGGTCACTGGGGACGTGCCTGGAGACCTGGCTGGTGACCACCAATTTATCTGCATGGGGAGTCTAGATGGCTGGTTTAGACTGTCAGAGGTTGTTACCCCAGTTAGAAAAGAAATAAAAATGATAACTATCTCTCATTCATCAGCATATTGGATGTTACACACACTGTGAAGGGAATCAAAAGCTGAGTTTAGAATTGTATGTGAGAGCAAAAGAGTATATTCATCTGAAATAATTATTTTTGTTTAAACAAGAAATAAAGTCAAGATGAATGTGTGCTATGTTCCCAAACCTTCCCTGAAGAAGCATGAGCTTTACAGATTTGTAGGCTTCTCTGGAAATATTCAGCAGCATTCACTTAGGTCATTATCACACATAAACCAGTCCAGGTACAGACTTCTAATTACCTTTAAAAATAATAAAGTGTCTAGAACATAATTTCTTTGCATTTTCAATTGCATTTTTTCCCTATACTGCAGATATGAAGTGATCACTGTGGCTCTCAGCTGATGCCTAAGAAGCACCAATGAAAATAGATTCAACAAATATTGAGAAGTCTCTTATTTATACATTATCTCTGCAGAAGAATGGCTTTCTTCAGATAAGCAATAAGTTGCTGTTTTAATCTGTGTTTCCATGTCTCCTTTCCTGTTCTGGTGTAAAGTCTTCAGCAAGAAGAGAGTGTTCCATATAGGAGATCCATCAGCCTGTCTACGCTATCTTTCTGAATACACTACATTTTGCCTCCAAATGAACACATTTGCATTTTGCAATGCATTCTGATTCCAAAACACATTTCAGAAAAATTACATACCAAAGAGATATTCTAGAGCACGTTTCAGCTGACTTTTCCTTAAAGTAATAGTTATCAGTGATAAAAGTTTCTTCTTTCTTGAGTATCATCATCTAAAATTAAGAGCAATCAGCAACAATTTGAGGCATAGAATGTTGCTAATCAGATTGAAATTAAAACAAAAGTCATTTAATTAAATGCTCAAGCAAGTCACCTTAGACAGAAAGTCAGTGTGGACCACCCAAAGACAGCTGGGTTGACGCCAGCTACAGACCTACTCCTCAGCTCTCTGAACTAGGCTCAGTAGCATTTGGTAACAATATTGGAGGTAAGGAACATTTCAAAAGCTCCATTTTTTCTTTTTTTAATCTGACCTTTCTGACCACCACTGAAATGTTTCGGATAAATGGCAAGGCTATCTCCAGGTCCCTGTGAAGAAACCAGCATCCTTGCAGTTATGCAAGTGCATTAATTAGGGCTGGCGGTATCCAAAGTAAAAGGTCTGCAGAGGACGAAGAGGAGCAAGGGGCAGAGTACCGATGCAGAGGAGGGGACATCGGTTCATAACTTACACTCCTGTGAAATGTATGACCTTTTGTTGTGGATTCTGAGAAATATAGTAGACTTGACATTAGGAAGCATTTCTTTACAGAGAGGGTGGTCAAACACTGGAACAGGCTTCCTAGAGAGGTGTTCGATGCCCGAACCCTGTCAGTGTTTAAGAGGCATTTGGAACAATGCCCTTAATAACATGCTTTAACTTTTGATCAGCCCTGAAGTGGTCAGGTGGTTGGACTAGATGATCATTGTAGGTCCCTTCCAACTGAAACATTCTATTCTATTCTATTCTATTCTATTCTATTCTATTCTATTCTATTCTATTCTATTCTATTCTACCCTACTCTATTCTACTCTATTCTACTCTATTCTACTCTATTCTACATGGAGTTGAAAGACTTTATGCACTAAAATTTTCTTCATCAAATTTGCCTACAGATTGGCCCTGCTGGGTCAGAGAGCTCCTCTCTTGGAAACGTGTCCTGGCTGTCAGACAGGGCAGTTGGCTTCTCAAGCCAAGCCAAGACAAAACCTGGTTTCTATCTGCTGCATCAGGCTGCGCCCAAGGCTGGGCAGAGCTTACCCATGGAGATTTAGCCCAAGGCAGTGTGCTCCATGTCCTTGGTGCTGTCTTTAGGACTGGCACAGCTGGAAAACATAGCATGTGTTGTTTTCACCAGCCTGCTTCCTTACAGGACTGCCTGGGAACAGGAGTCCCTCCTGTTTGTAAAGCGTACCGAGATCCGCACCCACCCCACTGCTTTGCCTTTTCATAGCAGTGATTCCCAACATCATACACCGGCAGTTCGGGGCCATGACATTTACTGTGTTTTTATCAGATTAATGTAAAAAAAATTTCTAAAAAAGAAAAATAGGTAAACAAGTAAGTTTTAATATAAACATGACCAAGCAGTCTGAAGGGGAGCAGAGTGCTTGCCAGTGCTGGGGTTTTCAGTCCAAATCCCAGCGCCGGCAGAGGTAGGACAGAGAAATCTGTTGCCTTTCAAGTTGTTTGATGTTTCTCAGCTGCAGCCTGCTTTTACAAAACAGGCTTTCTCACATCAACAATCAAATTTGTCGTCTGAGGAGGGAGAGAAGCAATTCCCACTTCCCATTCTAAACACTCTCATCTTTTTTTAAACAGGTTTATTATGTCTCCTTTCGTGATGAGAAATGTGCAGAGTAAGAACAGCACGAAGCAATTTATAGCACATTGGCAGAGGCCTTTTCTCAGATCAAGGCAGCAGTATGTTCCCCCCGCCTCCTTCCCAGAAGGGAAACCGGCTTCTGTGCTGGCTGCGGGAAAGGGCTGATTTCACACGGGGTTGCGCGATATGCGCTTGTGTGTTACAAACACGATCGAGGCCAGTGGGGTTCAGCTCCCACGTCTGCCAAAGATGTGCCAGACAGCCTTCCCTCCTGCTCTGCAGGGTAGTTCTCTGGGGGAAACCCCAGAATACAGCAGCTCTTGCTACACCAGCGGGAAGGCAGAAGAGTGGCCGGTTCAGCTGGAAGGAGCCTTGCAGACTGCGGTTGTGGTCCTGCGTGCTTATTGCCTGGCTCTAATGGCCATGAAATCCGCACACACCTGCAGTTTCTGAGTTTTCATACTGGCTTGCTCATATATTTTCAGTCCACATTGAGTCATTTGCACACAAGCCCTAGGCTGGTGAAGCATATGGACACTTAGATCACAGAATCACAGAATCATTAAGGTCGGAAAAGACCTTTAAGATCATCAAGATGGCACTATCAGTTTTCTTACATCCTTTTTTTTTTGGTATCTAAGCTCTATTTATGTTTACAAATAGCATACAACATAGAAAGGGTACATATTGCTTACACTCTTCTAACTTACCTGGTGAATGAGGAAGAGTCATATCATGATAGGAGGAGACTGCCTGAGACCATCTTCCTCAGGCTCATGAAATAGCCTATGTACATCTGTGGCAAGCCCTTTAGCAAGTTCCGTTGGTCCTCATAAAATATTTTGGAGAGTTTAGGTAAATACCACAAAGTGAGCTCACTCCACACGATTCACTCAACTTGTCCTCGTATCCCACTGCTTGCTTCAGGGCTGTAATTTCTTGTCCAGAACTGCTCATAGTAGCAGCTATCTTTTCACAGAAAAGGATTGAAATCCCCTGTAGTAAGGAGTGTGTGGGTTTTTGCATGCTGCATCCACTTTGTTCACAGTTTGCAGGCAATTTAAAATCAGCTATTGAAGATACTGAGGCAGGCTCTGCCTATTATGTGAAAAGCTTTTACGAAAAAAACTTGGACCAAATTTGCTGGGGGCTGTTTCATAGTATTCAATATCCATAATTTTAACCAAATACATTTTAAATAATACTTTTTAAACCTGTCATATGAAGTACTGCCTCAGAATAATCCTGCCAGTTTGGAAACGCAGTGCAGCATTTAACTCGTCTCTTCTAAATTGCTCTTTTAGCACATATTCATTCCCCAAATCCTTTTTTAACAGGAGGGCTGCCTTGAAAGCTGTGGAAAGCACATAAACCTCAGAACAAGATATATAGTAATGCCCATTACTGCTTCCATAGAACATTGCCTAACTGGTGTGTGAGCTCTTCACAGCTATGCTGTTTAGAAAGCACTCCCGTGTTATTGACGTTTATAAATAATATAAACCAGCCATATGTATGCGTGCCTGGTGATGTGCAGATGGGTGTTTGTCTGAACCTTGGGATTCCAAATTCAACTGTTTTCAGACAAGTGAAGGATCCATTAAAAAGGGGCAAAATTTAATTTTGGAAAACAAGCTAAATTTCCAGCTTATAGCCAACGAAGAGGTGGAGAATGCTTTCAACTGTGAATGTTTGTGTGTGTCCAGTTGCAAGAATCAAGCCCACTTAAAGAGAGCATAGACACGTGGCCTTTGGAGAACCAGGCACACAATATATGGTTGAGAAGGATGAAAATGCTCATTACAACTGAAATCAATCAAGGGAATAAGAGTCTTATTTGTTAAACCAAGCAGACAGCGGTCATTTAGAAAATAGCCGCCCTTTAAGCTCAAATCTCCACTTTTGGGAACACTTTTGGATTTTACCCATTGTATCTGTGACTCTCCTAGTATCACTGTTATTTCTTTATCAGGATTTCTATTTGCATTACCTCTCAGTTTATTCCATCAGGTGTATCTGCACTGGTTTTGCATGTTGAGACACTTATTTGATCCCCTCCAAAGCATTCAAATCCTGTACATCACAGCATCGAAGAGGCAAATCCAGTTACTTCCAACTAGCATTTCTATAACTAGATTTTGTAGTGGGTTCAATATGCAGAAAAGGTAGAAGGTATTTTCAATTAATAAATTGAAAGGGGGTTAGGTGCTTTATATTTATTTGAAATTCAATAGGCATGCCGTGTAATGCTTTCTCCATGATCTTCCCAAATGTGCCAGGAACAATGCAGAGGCTGAAAGTCATCATCTCAAGGTGCCGCAGGCTCTGTTCTGCTCCAAGGGCAGATTCCCTCCCAACCTCTGGTTTCACTTCTAGTGGCAATGTTTAAAATTTAATACAGAAAAACCAAAACTGAACCTGCTCCACTCTCCAGGGAGCCATATGTCTGTACTAATGCCTAAGAATCTTAAAAGTGACTTAATTTTGTTTGCTGCCATCTGTTTCTCCCCAGTATAATTTTTCGGCTGAACCAGCGCAGTACAACTTGTATTGAAGAAAGTTGTATCCGCGTTAGAGTAGGAGACCATCTCCTGATTCGCGATCGAAATGCCTCTTGGACCATTTACTGAGGCTCCATAACAAGTGCTGGACAGCACTTCAGCAGCACTTAATGGTAATGTTGGGAGCTCAGCTTCATCCTCACCCCATTTCTTCTCCCACCAGCCTGATTTCACCCGCTAACCAACACTCCAGGGCTCACAGTCTCTGCTCTCCCACCTGCCATTTGCCATGGACATGCAGCCCATGCAGAAGGCTCTGCCCTGCCTCGCACACTGACAGATTCAAACACATCTCCCCTTCCCCAAAATGCAGCTTCAGGCTGGTGCAACGTCTTCCGCGGAAACCTTCTTCCCTGCAAACCAGCCAGGCCACAGCTCAAAATGCAAATGCCACAGACAAACCTGCAGAGCATCTCTCAGGTGCCCCTGTATCTGCTTGAATAAAATCCTCCCCAAAGACTTGCTCAGCCAATTCAGCAGAGCCAGGTTCCTCTCTTGAATTCCCCCAGCCCCACCTCCACCTCTTTTGGGGTGGTAGTCCCCATCCCCTCACCTCACCTGTGGACACCACAGAGGTGACTGCCCATCGGATCCATTTGCTGACCTCCACAGCTTGTCTCATCTCGGAGATGGCTCGTCTGGGATCCAGCACGCCATTCCCGTCACACATCTGATTATGAAAGGAGCCAAATTCCTGTTGTTGTTGTTGTTAACCCGTCCAGATGGAAACCAGACGTGGAGAGGTGATATTTCTACCTCCAACATTATCTTCTTCAGTTCAGTGTCCCTGTTTCACAGAATGGAGGAGTAATTTCAATTTTAAACTAATTTATCCTGGGTAGCCTTATATTCGTAGTAGCCTTTTTTGTTGCCAATTTTTCCACTGTGCCTGCAGTTAGCTGAACTGCTTCACTTATTTTTTCCATAATCGCTAATTTCCCTGGTATTGCAGACTGGCTTTATGCCTTTTTCTAAGCATTCAGTAATGTCATGAGCCAGCTGAGGATCACTTTTGTCCTCACGCATATTAAACCCAGCTGTACAGGGAGCTCACGCTCTACCAACCACTTGCTTTCTAACAGAAGTCAGAATAAGAAAATGGAAAGAACCTCCTCTTGCTGTGTTTCCCCCAAACTCTGTGAGATCCCATTATCCGAATGGGAATGGGGAGAGGTTGTAGGAAACCTGACCTGACTTCTGATTGCAGGAGTTCCTTTATGACCCAGAGTCTTCTCCAGCTCCACGGAACTGCTGTAAGTGTCACATCTCTACCAATTACACCAACTGGCCCAACTGCATTGCCAAGCCTCTGGCTCACACTGAGTCCTTTTTGGTGATGAATTTTTGCCTTCTGTGCTGCCTTTCACATTTGTCAGCAAATCCCAGGTCAGCCCATATTTCTCTGCTTTCTGCTATTTCATGGGAAAATTTCTATAGCAGGTTGTGGGTCATTTTTTTGAGCTGGTTCACCATTCCTAAAAGGGAGATTTGCGGATGGGCTCCCAACACGTGCAGATGTTCAGCAGTTGCTGTTCACGGAAAGATGCTGTCTAGCTGTCTAGTGTTTCCAGGAAAACTGACACCTCTTGACAGAGATCTGGTTTTATCTCCTTTGGCAAAGTCTCTGGGCTTGAAATCCTTTTCGCCACGTCCAGGTTTGTGACCCTTTCTATTTTATGCTCTGCCTTGGCCAGGTCACAATTCTCCTTAAAAAGCTGTCTTACCCATCACCTCTTTTTATTTTAGTGATATATAAATTAGGGGTCCTGCAAGGTGTTCCGGTTGCAAGGCAAAAGGAGAGGTACAGTCATCTATCTTTGATGTTACTGTTTATGCACAGAGACATCCAAAGTGCTGCTTTGCTGAGCATAGGAGTGAACCAGCAACCACAAAGTATTTCATTGCTTCCCCTTCAGCCAGCACTTGGTCCCAAACCTCAATCTCAAAGGCACACGGGATTGCAGGGGACATTAAAGCTTTCTTTGCTACCTGCATTGCTTCTCATCACCCACTCATGCTCCTTCCAATACCATGCTCTGCAAATCTCCTCCGAAATTGCTGGTACTCCTGAGTAATTTCACATTTGCTTTTATGAGTACAAGCTCCTGCTTAATCGTTTGTAACACTGCCTCGCATTAAAGGTGCTGATTAAACATCTCACTTCCAATGAGGTTTATTCTACCTTAGAAAAAATCACCCCTGAGCACGTGCCGTACCACTGCCACAGTCAGTGCACAGCACCGTGCCGGCGACCTTGACTTTCCTCCCCGGAGAATCCAATCTTCAGTCATCCCTGTAACAACCTTCCTGGATTTATTCCTTTATTCAGCAGCCTTCTTCCACTGAACGCCTTCAGCTACTCTGATGCCGGAGGAAAAATAATGACGTGAGCAGAAATGGGCAAGGGACAGAGTTAAGGTAAAGTTGCATTTTTTTGTGGTGTAACGTATGTAACAGTTGTAGCAACCCTCACTTCTCATGGCGGTACTTTTGATGTTAAGAGTGCTGCAAGGGAATATCTGACAAAAAAATTAAGTACTTGAACATGTTCTGATTGCTTTCCTCCTAAGAAAAATTGTGAACATATCAGTGAAGTTCCCAACCACCTCTGCAGTGATTCTTCCCAACGTACCTCCACAGCAAAGGAGGAAGATCTGTTTGCCATCCCTACACAGCTCACGGGATGCCCAAGTTTGATTTCACTTCCACCTACAGTGCAGTTCTCAACACCTGGATCACTTATGCAATGAGTTTTCTTTTCTTTTCTGCCCTGGCCTAGGCTGCAAGCACTATTGCAACACAAAATATAGGGTTTGGAGTCTCAGAGCCATTGTATCATGCCACCTTTCTGCCACGGCTACTCACTTGGATCTCACTTCACTGGCAGGAATCCCCAAAACAGAGGATCAAAGGATAAAAAGCTTAATTTCCTGCCCTTCACAGAACAACCTTCCCACTTAAAGCTGTGAAAAAGTTGACCAGGTAGAACTGGTAAGTCTTTTTCTTCCTCTGGCTAATCTTCCTGTTAGCACCAACTCTTGCTGGAGTAGTTGTTGGCCTCCCACACTGCTGTGATGAAGAAGAGCCCTTCCCTTCCCAGCAGTGCCAAGGCAGGCACTGTGCAGCCTCTGCTCACACTGGCTATGCCCGAGACGTGTTTTGTGTGCACAGGCTGTTTTTAAAGGGTTTTCTTTCTCTCTCTTTTAGGTTGGAAAAGCAGCTCCACCCACACATTGCATTGATGAGGGAGGCAGGGTCTGGGCAGTCAACAGAGAAAAGAAATTTCTGGAGGAAAGAGTTGGAGGATTTGACTGGCATTTTACGCTACGCAACCCCAAATGAACCCTGAACCCGTAATTATTTCTTGTGAAGGCTTGTGCGCATCAGAGAGAGCTGCTGGTCGCTCATCAAAGCTGCCATTGCCACTGCAGCAGGCACCTGGACGAGTCCCCTCCTGCTCCCTCACAGGTGAGGTGGCTTTTGCACGTGATGGGCTGAAGGGAAAGGCCAGATAATTGTAGGTTTTCTGTTTCACATGGCCACACCAAGGGTCCTTGCCTGTGTGTGCAGAACTATTACTCAACACCACATCCCACACCACCAGGACTGGCCACAAAGTCCTGGTTCCAAGTGATGTCAGGGTTGGGGGGGCGACAATGCTTTGTCATCAGCCGATGGAGCTGGAGAGTGAATAGGTGGGGAAAACCTCCATAAAACTACATTTTTTAAAGGAATGAGTCAAAATGCTTTGTATTGCAGTGTTCAAAATGTCACTTTTCTATTTTGCCGTTCTAAATGACATTTCTAAATTTTACTTCAACTTCATTACAAAAACTTGAAGATATTCATGGAGCTGTTATTTCTCTTCTCTTTCCCTAGACATTTTTCAGTGGTTTTGTTCAACTTTAAATGATTTTTCCTTCAAACCCTTTGTGCATCTAATGAATAGCACAACAAATAAGTGTATGAAGCTGTTCACTACCTGGTCTCTGGGCTTTTGTCATGGCAGACCTCAGCATGAGATCATGGGATATCAAGCTCAGGACTTTCAGGTGTCAGCAGCAGCCTGGTTCCACTGCGGGTATGAGGATCACCATTCATAACTACCTCAAAATCATAGCACTCACTTAAAATAAGTTTTAAAATAAAAAACAGTACATAAATGTTTTGAATCAAGGACCATCTTTATATTCAGCACATCATAGTTCATGATGGGCCACTTAGCCCAGTGTAGTGTTATGCACAGATACTGCAGTTTACAGAACTGCAACATGATAGGACAAGAGGAAATGGCCTCAAGTTGTGCCAGGGGAGGTTCAGGCTAGATATTAGGAAAAATTTCTTTACTGAGAGAGTGGTGAAACACTGGAACAGGCTGCCCAGGGAAGTGGTGGAGTCACCATCACTGGAGGTGTTCAAGGAACGTGTGGATGTGGCATTGTGTGACATGGTTTAGTGGGCATGGTGGTGTTGGGTTGATGGTTGGACTTGATCTTACAGGTCTTTTGCAACCTTAATGACTCTGTGATTCTGTGATGTATACACCAACCAATTTTTATCAATTTTGGCTGTAGGTGCTTTCTCCTTTTTGAATTTTAGCCTGTATTTTGGCCTGTGAAGCTTTCCTTTATGTCTATTAAGGTGAGGTTTTTCCACGAAGGAGGGAGAAGTTGTTCATACACTCCCACTATTCCAAGTTCTGGTGCTTTAGAAACACTGAATGTTGTGGGACTTGCAGAAAAATTGACAGATCTGGACACTGGCTGTGATCTCCTCATACAAATAACTAACACTGCATCAAGATGTGCTGACTGAGAGCCAAGCATTTTGCAGCTCTGTCAGAAAGTACACAGTGTGTTCAGTTGTGCAGGAAACTCATTCAGCTGAAATATATGCAGCCATTCGTACAAATTTCATCAAGATGGATTTTTTTAACCGCTAAAATACATTCTGATATGTTTTAGCAAACTGAAAAACATATTGCAATAATGAGCTGTCTATAAGGAGATGATGACCTGCAGAAACAAGGGACACGTCTCCAGTATCTGGACAACCTATGGAAGAGCAAATACAACCACTCACTGAAACTCATCAGAAACTGTAGTTCTTGCATTCACAGGTAGAGATCCAACTCTCAACAACATCGGCAAGTGGAAAATACAGAAGAATAACCCAAGTCAGCCTCCGCCTCTATAAACCGTGGAAGCCAAACCATTTTTATGACCACAATGTCCCAGGGATGCTCTTAATCAGTACCCTAACTACATGCATCGCATAGACTGGGTAATATGAACCACAACCCTGCAAAGGCCTGATGCAGCACAGCCAATGCTGCAGACAGTCAGCCACTCAAACAACTCTGAGAGCTGAAGAAGTTCCCTGGGTTACAGCTCAAAAGCACACAAGTGCAAAAAAAACCATAGAAAAGGACTCAGCAGGTCCAAAGGCTCCCAGGGCTGGGAAGAAGTGGGAATTAAATGACAAAAGCATGGGGTGACAAAGCTGTAGAAACCAAGAAATGAGTGATGACTACTTTCACTGTTCTGGCCATAGAAATTTAACAGTTTCATTTCAGTAGGACACCGATACTAACTGCTGTTCACCTTGAGCTAAAGAAGAAAAGAGTGAGCAGGTGGAAGGAAGATATTCAGTGACTTAACGAAAGCGTCTAAGAAGGAGAGAGAAATGCCTCTGTAATGGGAAGTGCCTGGGAGGAGCAACCTTGCAGTTGTGGGGAGCTGGCGGAGAAAGCTTGGGTAGAAAGAAGGCATAGCATAGCCTTGCTCTGGCCAAGCAGAGGGTGACGAAGGAATGGAAATACCCAGGCAGCTGGTGGTGGTCACAGATTCATGTTTATGCTAGAGAGGACAGTCCATCAAAACGGTAGCTCACATCCTCCTCCCTTTTGGCCAACAACATGGACAGTAAGCACAAGGTTCACCTACCCCACGTCCCCTGAGTGGGGTCCCCCATGGGACCCACTCAGCTGGGAGTACTGCATTTACCACTAAACCTTTCTGCTGCTGCTCTCTCCACCTAGCACGGAAAACACCTCCCTGTGGGAGCTTGTAGGGAGCTAAGGCTGGTCCATCCCATCTTCTGAGATTTCTGTGCAGCCGCCAAGAGGAATGGTGGGTCACAATGACCCTGAGGCTTCCTGAAGAGAGAACAAAATAAGTTTCAAATTTTGCAAAATGAAATGCTTCTTGCTATTTAAATCTTTATTCACAATTTAGAAAAAAAAAAGATAGGAGTCTTACGTTTGAGTTGAAGTGCTCCTCCTGTGCTTTGACAGACCCTGACTTCACTGACGGCAAAACTGCAAGCACTCCTCAGACCTCAGATTCAGACAGAGACAGCTTGGCCCATGCAAGCCAGGGCGGGCTGAGCAGTCAGACAGGCTGTCTATTGAAGGTGAAGAAGCTGCACAAGCCTGGAAGACACTACTACTTAATTCTCTGTTAATCAACACCTGCTGTTCTACCAACACATAAAACAGAAGTGGAAATAATGTGAGAGCTTCACCTCACAAAAAGCACCCCATGCTATTCACTGAACCCTGGCTCTGTGCCATGCTGACGTGTGCTACATGCCGGGGTGGGGGGAACGATAACCTAAGCAAACCATAAAAATATATCCAGTCTCCAAAGTAAGTGCCCAAGGTGAAGCCTTGTTGAAGACTGTCATTTACATGTGCATCTCTCAGTTCCCCACAAATCTCTGAGCTTCCTGCCCCCGCCCTTGGTGGTTGTGCACTTGGTTGCACACAACAGAAGGGAGATGTTGTGCAAACGTTGTGCAGAAATCAATACAGCTGAAACCAGAGAAGGGCATTGCTCAGCAGCATCAAGCCTTGCAGACAATGACCATCAGTGTCCTGAGGGCACCGTCTGCTCTGACCCTTCAGCCTGCGGCACAGCACTTAGTCACTTCCTCTCCATGACCCAAACACCTGGTAAGACTGTCATAGTCACAGAAAACACCAAAAAACAGCCTTTCAGACTAAGAACTCTCACTTTCTTAATTCAGGAAAACAGGCAAGAGACCCTAAAGTTTTCATGACTGAACTCCAGGCCATAACATGTGATTTAATATTAAAAGCATTGTGCCATCAACCATATCATTGCAAATAAGTGTAAAGCCAAAGTTACCAGCAACCTAACTGACTGGCCGAGGGTGGATGACTGTCTTACACTGGTGGTGTGGTTAAGGAGAAGATCGTGCATCCATCACAAAGCCCTGCTCAGGACCATGAGTTTCCAGGCAGCAGTAGCACGTGTACGTAGACCAGGAAAGAGTTTTCCTCTGGAGATGCAGTCTCTTCAGCTCCAGTGTCAGCTCTGCACGGATCTTCACGTGAAAGCCACCTTGTTTTTCTGGAGTTCACCTACACAATATCACAAATACACAGCATCACTCCTTCCTGCTCCCATCAGTGTCTTGAGTTCAGGAATGCAGCTATGGAGAGTGAAACCCGTTTTGGAAAGAGCTCTTCTTCTGAGAGCTGCTTCTCGGTCTAGCACCCTTCTTGTTCCTCCTGCCAGCACCATCTGGGAGGACCTGCAGGTCTGGAGGGTGGAGTTACAGCTGCTACTTCTAAAATGGCAAACAAAATTGCATGCCATTGAATGTCACGCAGATCCAAGTATGTCGTTATGTGTATCCACCCACTAGCTCTGCGCAAGAAAAAGGCTGTGAAAAGGCATTATAGCTCTAAACTGGAAGAAATGAGGAATCTCATCACAGAGTAAATCCTTTGGTCCCCATCTGCATTCAGCAGATGGTACTAGATCTCTTCCCATGACATAGGTCCTGAAGAAAAGGAAAAGAAAAAAGCCTCAGTCATTTGCACATCATTCTTTTAATCCCAGCCCACATGCTGCTCCAAATGTGGAGAGGTACAAGGTCTTTGCCCAGAGATCCAGCTGCTGTTGCTAAATTTGTACTGGCATCTAATGGGTGCCATAAACGAGTATGCCTGATAGTACCCAACTGACTTTGGATGCAGGGTTGGGATTTACATTACAATTTTTAACAGTTGTTCCAAAGCCTAGTTCATTCATTAACTGATGCTTTTGCCTGATAATTATTGCATAGCAGTACCTGTGAAACAGTGATCCTATTTGGGGGATGACTTAATGCAGAAACCTCACTGCATAAAGAAAACAGGAGAGGTGTCATGTTTATTAATGTTCAGTGGCTGCTACAGTAAGTGCTTTTGCAGACAATACCCACACTTGCTCTGCAAGAATGTATAACTAATGCACTTCTGGAAACGATCTCAGGAAGCAGAAACCATGAAGGCAAGAACAGATGGGAACCAAACTTTCACTCGCTGATGCATTTTGAAATTAGAAATAATTTCTAAAGAAGAACTCAAAGGAACAAAGAGATTGCAGAAGCAGAAATGCTCAGGATACAGTACTTCCAGTCTTCACTTTGGAACATTGAAGTCTTCTCAGAAATACATTTATTTTCAGTGATTATCTGCCTTTTATTTTTTTTTAAAAAAAAGCATGTAATTGTGAGAAAATAGTTACAGCAGAGTTAATGTGATGTGCTCAGTGAATGCTTCTGTGTATCATTAAATATCCTCAAGGAAATTCTAGATGTGTATCAATTGCAAGGGGGGGGTTAGCTACAGCACACTAGTACAGACAGCTCAAGGAGTGAGAGGAAGAGGAGTTTACTACTGGGAAGCAAGGAACATTTTCTCTGTCCCGCATCTTGTTAGGCTCAATCTAAGAAGAAAAAGATGAAAGGAAATTCATCACATGCAGGACAGGAGGTATAGGTGGGTGGAAGGACTGGCAAGCAAACAGAGAAGCAATTCTGGAGAAATAATGAATAAGAAAGAAGCACGGAGAGAGGACCAAGGGAAACAGTTGTGAGTTTGGTGGATCTGTAGAAAGCAGGCAGGCATGACTTGTGTATTTTTTGCCATCTGGGAAAAAACTTTTCTGGTCAGATTCGTTCCCTTCCCATCTTGCAACTTTTTTTGTTTGTAGAACAAGAAGCAAAGTAAAAACCATGAGATTCATGGCTTTGAATTTCACCCTACAGATGTGCAATGAGCGTGCTCAGCTAGCAGTGGCTCACACAGATCATGTCCAACCATGAATTTCAGGGCTAGAGATTGCCTTTGCACCAGTCCCTCCCCCATATGCTACTCGAGGGGCATGAAAACACCCTGGAAGGGAGATAAAGCCCATGGACATGCCTAGGGCTGGACCAGGGTGGAGGGATCATCCTGCTGATGAGAATCAGACCTTAAACTGCAATTTCTAACAGCTTAAGCAAAGAGCTCTTGAAGAGTGTTGGCTCTGCCCTCCACGCGATGGATCCCCTGGGCAGCTTTGCACTGCCTGAGCTGGGGGTAACCTGGACTTCAGCACGGACCATACAATCACTCTGGCTTCTGCACCGACAGTGGTGAGCTGCTGCTAGAACCATGTGCAGCTCAGAGAAAACTGGGAGTGGAAATGCTGGAGACTGTCACAGTGGTGGAAAACCACTGCCTGAGCAGGCAGCAGCCAGCTTCTTATGCAAACCCAGAGACGAAAAGGCCATTTCAGTACATCTCATGTGCACTACAGAGGACTAAAGCTGCCCAGACTTTAAGAGTAGATTAGGGCTCATCTTCTGGCTTGTCATTGAGTGATTGTAGACTAATACCGGGAAAATAATGGTAAAGGAATCAAAGAGAATGTGGGTTAAGTAATCAGATAACACATCTAATGGAGGTAAAAATGATGTAGACTGAAAGGGTTTGTTGGTTGGGGTTTTTTTCACTTGTTCTTTATTAAAAATACGAAGATGAAAGACATGCAATACCTTTGAGAAATAAGCGTGGCTGAAGTGCAAGAGCCACGTGAATTACCCAGTATCTCCTCTAAAGAGAAGAGACTTCTGTGCAGGGCAACATCTGTGCTTCATCTTCCCGAGTCCCCTGAGCACTTGCCTGCACCTTGTACATCCCTGTTAGAGGCACCGAAAGCAGACCCTGATACAAGACTCCTGACTGCTGTTAACTCTTTCAAACAGATGAAGAAAGACCAAGGTGCTTGGCCTTGGTCTGGAGCTGTAGCTCTTCAGAATGACTAGGCAAAAGGCAGCATTATCTTTTTCTATATCTCTGGTCTCTAATTCTTCTTCTCGCTTTTCTTGCAGGATCTTCTGAAGTCCCTGGCAGCAGGTCCCTGGAGCAACTCCATTCTGCTACATCAGAAGATTTTGATCTTTCACAGACTGTGACCAAAACACCACTTCACTGAAAAAAAGGAAATCCTGCTGGTTGAGCGGCTCAGCTCTAGCCTACTTCAGATCCACATGTTTGTTGTCCAAATATTTGCCTAATGATCTCACACTGGCACAAACTTCCCACAATATCCAAATCTTTCAGTCTACATCATCAGATATATGTTAAAGAGACCACAGGACCACAGGACAAACTGTTTGCTTCTCTTTCTTGTTGGAAGTAGAAATTGCGAAGACACGCAATTCCAATAAATGGAACAAAATACACTGTGGTGGGCTGACCTTGGCTGGACGCCAAGTGCCCACTAAGCCGCTCTATCACTCCCCTTCCTCAGCTGAACAAGGGAAAGAAAATACGGCGACAGGCTTGTGGGTCGAGATAAGGACAGGGACATCACTCAGCAATTACTGTCACAGGCAAAACAGACTCAACTTGGGGAAATTAATTTAATTTATTGGCAATTAATCAGAGTAGGATAACAAGAAGTAAGAACAAATACAAAAACACCTTCCCCTCACCCCTCCCTTCTTCCTGGGCTCAACTTCACTCCTGATTCTTCTACCTCCCCCCGAATGGTGCAGGGGGATGGGGAATGGGGGTTGTGGTCCTTTCATATTGCTTCATCTCTGCTGCTTCTTCTTCCTCACACTCTTCCCCTGCTCCAGTGCGGGGTCCCACCTGTGGGAGAGAGTCCTTCATGAACTTCTCCAAGGTGGATCTTTCCCACAGGCTACAGTTCTTCATGAACTGCTCCAGTGTGAGTCCCTTCCACAGGGTGCAGTCCTTCGGGAACAGGGGGGTCAGGGGCGTCCCCCGCGGGGTCACAAGTCCTGCCAGCAAACCTGATCCAGCGTGGGCTCCTCTCTCCACGGCTCCACAGGTCCTGCCAGGAGCCTGCTCCAGCATGGTCTTCCCACGGGGTCACAGCCTCCTTCAGGCATCCACCTGCTCCAGCGTGGGGTCCTCCACGGGCTGCAGGTGGATATCTGCTCCACCGTGGACCTCCATGGGCTGCAGGGGGACAGCCTGCCTCACCATGGTCTTCACCACGGGCTGCAGGGGAATCTCTGCTCCGGCGCCTGGAGCACCTCCTCCCCCTCCTTCTTCACTGACCTGGGTGTCTGCAGAGTTGCTCCTCTCACTCCTCTCCCAGCTGATGTTGCACAGCAGTTTTTAGTCTTTCTTAAATACGTTATCACAGAGGTGCTACCACCGTTGCTGATGGGCTCGGCCTTGGCCAGCGGCCAGGGGGGGTGAGAAGGGGCAGGCATGGCAGAGGAGGGCTGAAGAAGTGAAGAAAAATGAGAGGCTCCAGCTTGATGCAAATGAGAAGTCATTAGAGGGACATGGAGATGGGCAAAGGTGACCAGACCCATGGACCAGACCAGGGGAGGTCAGAGCACAACAGCATTTGCCATGGCCGGAGACAACAAAGCGGATGCAAGGAGAATGCTTTGGGTGTATCGCCAGCGCTGAGCCACTGAATTATCCTGTTACAGGCAATGGCTAAACCCCAACTGATTTCAGCAGAAGATGAATCAGGTCCCAAAGCTACAGGTTATTTCTGCATGACTCTAAACAAAACATGCCCATCATGCACTATGTATTTTCCCCACTGTTTTCACTGCTGCGGTTTTTGATGCTGTCTTCCTTTTCTTCCACCTGCTTTCCAGACAAGGAAAACTGTTCACGTAAAAGTTGATTTATTTTAGGAATGTTTGAGAGCAATAAAAAGGGAGGCAGTGTCTTTGTTCATGTTGCTGCGAGCACATCACGTACCAAAGAATGGTTCTTTTCTATATTTTCTGCGGAGCATCACATCTTGTTTTGCAAATTTTTTTGGCCTGCTAAGCAACAAAAAATTAGGAAGTTCAAGATAACCCGTAAGACCTTAAATTCTGGTTTGCAGGAACACTTTGAAATGCTGCATTTGAAAATGTAAGAGGTTAATATGTTTTTTGACTATGAGAAGCAAATCATGAATACTTGCGTGGGCTTAGCAGTGGGGGAAAAATACCTTTGATATGGAATAGTACGGACAATATAAGGAGAGGTAAAATACTACCTGTTACTTTCATACACAGATTTGTTTGCTTTCTGCTTTGCATTGATTTTGTACTGTGTGAATTCACTGACTTTAATACAGTAACTATTGATTTGTACTAGTGAAAGAGAGCGGATAATCTAGCCTGATCTGTTATAAACAAACAAGGCTCTTTTGCAGTTTATAGCAAAGATTTTACTTCAATGCAATTATAAATGAAACTACAAGTTCCAATTGAAATACAATTTTTTTCCAGGTTCAGAATGAAGAATTTCCTTACAGGGGGTGGCAGAGGCTGTTCAGCCACTGGACGGTGATGCTTCTAGCATCGAGGCAACTGGAAATTCTCTTCCAAGCTGCAGGGAAGTTGTTTGCAGTGTGGCTGCATCTTATTTTCCTTGTGGGTTTTGCAGTGATCAGAAGATGAACTCCAAACAAGGCTCCTGAGCTCCGTTTTCTTCCTCAAACCCACAAACTCAGCTCGCAGCATTCAGACCCCAGTTGCCATAGTGGCTCAGCCTCTGTTGCCCTGTGCCTGCGCCGCTGCTGAGTCTGCCTGGCCCTATTTCTGCCTCCTGGGTGTCCTGCGTGTCTCCAAAGCCCAACCTGGCAAGCACCCCGGTAATTTCTGCAGATGAAGGGAAGGCAGGTATGCACCCCTAGCCAGGAGCCAACTGCACCCTGCTCTGCACAGTCAACATCAGCAACTAACGTCTACCTTCAGACACTCCGTTAACCTTCTCCATCTCATCCCAGCTAAACTGCTTTACCCTGATTCACTGCCAATCAATCAGTAATTGGGTTTGTTGACAATCATGAAGGCAGAAACGCACATCTCCATGCTTCAGCCACCATGTCTGATCGTTCCTTCCTCCTGGCTGCTTTTCTTTTTCGTTTGTCCTTGCGCAATTTGGAGCTGGTAAACCATTCCCTAGATAATAAGACTCAGGACTGTCACCATCAAAACCAAGCCGATAAAGTCCCCTCAGTCTGGCAGGGGAGTGTGAGTCATGTGGAGGTTTGAGGTTGCGAGTGACCCAGACAGTCTGTCCTCAGCTGACATCGCTTAATGAGCTTCTCAATGAACACCAAGTCCACGGCAGTGCTCAGGAGAGCCCATTATCTTTCTGTGATCCTTGATTCACTCAAAAATGAGCGAGGCTTGTGGAGCCTGGGCCCATTACGAGCATCTGCGAGGATCTCCAGCTGGCGCTGAGTTCTCCTAAATAGCTGCAAGACCCCAGGTAAAGAGCAAGATTATAGCATGCCTCTTGGCTTTGTGGAGAGAAGGCTGAGCAAGCAACAGCTGCCTGGGTACTGCATTTAGGGACCGCTCATGTGTTAAGATGAGGTTTCTCTTCTGTAACTAAGCAGCATGCAAGAGCAGACCTGAGCTACTGGAACTGCACTGAAGCTTCCAGGTGTAACACCAAAAATAAAACCTGGCGACGTCTTCATGGCAATGCCTGCTGGCAGCTGTGTCAGCCTGCGATTGCACCTCTCTACGGCCCCACGGGCAGCACGCTGCCAGGGAAGTGTGGTGGTGAGTGTGTCATCCTGGCAAAACTGCGCTCCCGGTGACGTGGCTTCTTTCCCTGGTGAAGGAAGGTTTTCCTATGCCTGCATAAAAAATAGTCCTGTTGAATTGTTGTGTTCTCAATAAATGCACTTTGCAGGTGTAATACTCCACAAGCCCAGACCAAGGCGGGTGTGGGGAGCAGGCATAGCCTCAGTGTTAAGCAGCAGGAGGGATAGTTTTCTAAGTTATGCATGGCCAAGCTAATTTATCACATTGAAAGTGCCACACAAATAGAAGCAAATGAGATGGCTTGTTCAGGGTCTAATGAAAAGGAGAAACCATTTCCAAACAGAGCAGCCGTGAATCTTTCTGGTCTCCAGAAAGCTCCAGAAATTTCATGGTGGGACGTAAATAGCACTATAAATGATGAGATGGTGCCTGGTTACTGTGGTGGGGAGAATTACAGAGTTCCTGCAAAACAAGATCTCAAGCTAATCCTGAATGCAGAGGCTAAGCACGAGGAAGGATTTGGAGCCTCGCAGCAAGGAGGGAACGGCGGTCTCTCACCTGCCTTCTCAGGTGGATGGTGCAAAACCACTCAAGTGCTTGCACATCCTCAGAACTCAAGCTAATGTTACAGAATGGGCCCATGTATAGCTGTCAACATGTGCTGACCTTTTTTAGGGATATAATAGGGTAGATAAATAAATAGGGAAGAAGAACATGGGTTTATTCACAATGTAGGATAGCTGAAATGTGCTTTAGCAAGGCATTGATTCAACTACATCCAGGAACACATCTCACAGCCCAAAATACTATGTACTTGTGCTAGCTGCTGACCAGGAGTTACCTTCTGTACAGATGTCTGAAAAAACATTAATCCATTTATGTCCCGTGGTGCTGGCGGACTTCTGATTGATTGAGCAGATTAAAGCAGGATGAATAATTCATTAAATAAATCATTTATTTGAAGAATTTCTCTTCTATTTTGTTTGCAAATTGGAGTGTGGCACAAACAGTATCACACTGATCTGACATTATTTCTCAGCTACTTCCTACCCATAATTGTAGCTCAGTCGATGATGCTGACAGCTTGTTTCCAGTGCTCGATAGCTGCAGTGCTGTTGGTGGGGAGCAGTTCTGGCTGGTTACTGACAGTCTCAGCCCCAGTGGAAGCAGGGCTGAGGTTTCACCCAAGCCAAGATCAATGTTATGCCATAAGGAGCAGAGCAGAGGGATGAGGATAACAGAGCACCAGGTCCCCCATTTTCTGAAGGGTGAAGAAGCCCTGTGACAGCTCTGTCCTTTGGAGCAAGGTTTTTCAGGGTGTTGGTTATACTATGGAAAGCCACCCTGGGCTTCTAAACCCAAATATGTTGTTCATTGAGAGGACAGCCTGTAAAGCACTCATAAAGCCCTCTTGCCGTGTCTCCACAGACCAGATTCACGGGTCGCTGCCTGGAGAGCTCAGGCCTAGAGCCAGTGCCCATCCACTGCCCCTCCTGCCCTGACTCATGCACTGGTGGAAAACCATCCTCCTCGCCCTAATCCTTGAGTAGCAGTGAAGCCAGTCTTGTCATGGACAAGTAGAAATTGAGTTTCCCATGGAAATTTTTACACATACGCATTTAATCCAACTATTTACAAATATTGTCCTGTTTATTCTGAAATACCCCACACTCATGAGCATTCCTCTGAGTTAAGTCACTGCCTGGAATACTCATGCAAAAAGGTAATAACACAACCTGCTTTATAACCATGCACATACGTCCAAGTCTTTGCCTCTGCAGCATTTTTCTAGCTTTGGAATTAAGACGGGAAGGGAACGAGCCAGGTGGAAACAGGAAAGGAAAACCCATCCCCAAATTCAGGATGTTTCCTGACTTCTGGTCCCTCCTGTTCCTTTGCTCCTTTGTAAAAAGACTAAAAAGCAAATTAAATGTCCACTTAATTAACATTTTTTGGCCTTTCTATCTGAAAAGGACCATGATTTTTAAACTATGTGATACATGTTGAGTAAATGTGCCACCATTTGTGTACCATCTCTTAGGGGTTATACATAGTTGGAACGTCCAAATTGCACTGAAATAAAGGTCAGGGTCCTCTGAGTGCCCTGTTCCCAAAGGCACACAGCAAAATCTTCAGCTCATCAGTGTTTCTAACTTCCTTTGTGTACTTAGTGTTATATCTTCATATTTTAACAGAAGAAAAATCCACTTTTAAAACAAGATTTCAGTATTGAAATTTCAGTGCTATCACTGCAGGCATAGCTTTGTTGAGCTAGCTTCTGCCTAGGAATATTCAGTGCATTTTTTCAAGAATTAGCTTGATGGATTTTTTCCTCCCTTGCCTTAACGGTCTTGAAAACAATGGAATCACACAAGTGGAAGGCAAAACTTCAAGATAATACAGAATCTTTCAACACCTTTATTAAGAGCAAAGACATGCCAGCCACAAAGGACTCATTTTGAAATTCAGAGCGTTTGGGTTTGCTGAGTAGTGGTGTAAGGAATGTTGACTCTTTTTACTTATATATGAAGATCATCTGCACTGCAAGGATAAAAGCACAGAAGATAGGATGGGATCTAGTCTCCAAAATTACCCAGGTTCTTTGGACAAGCATAGTGAGACTCTCCCACTATGGAGTTACTCAGGGTGGGACTGAATTTTGCCTGCTAAGAGCACATGAAGGCTAAAATATAATCCTATGCTTTGGGGGAAAACAATCTTAGATTGAGTGTAGATCTGAAGGAGATGAAAGCCCATCCAAACCTTGCTCTGTGCTAGCAAATAAAACAGGGTCCAAGTGTGCAGTTTTCTACTCACCTTGGGCCAGGGCCAGGGTGCACCAGGAACCACTCCCAGGAGGTGTGGGGACAACGTTGGGCTCCCTCCTCCCTACGTGACGGCTCCTCTGCTTTATTTAACAATGTTATTTACCCATCTCTGTGAATATTTTTAGGCCATTTCCCCCATGTCCGTTACTATCTATTTAGTGATGCTGAATTTCACTGGCTGTTTCACTGCGTAGGTACTCAGGAGGACATGGTGAGATATGCTCTGCAATGCTGGTGGTTTGGCATGAGCCATCACAGTCCCTTCACCCTGTGTTCCCTTTTTCCCAATCGTTTATGCTATTTTGAATAGCACAAGGTCTAGCACAGATCCCACAGATCTCACATATTCCTTGCACAAGATCCCACAGGTAGTGTCCCTCTACTGTGAAAATCGAGCATTTCTTCCTATCATTTCTTTCCCACTGCTAAGACAGTTATTACACCCAAGGACTGTATGCCAAGCACATTATTACGCCAGGGTCCAAGGTTGTGCAGGTGACCAGAGCCCTTACACACAGTGTAATGTCCACTTTTGCTTTGCTTCCATGCAAAATCAAGATGTACTGCTCTTGTGATGTTGAGGTGGCATCAGATCCATCCAGTTTCTTCTAACAGCCCTGTCCAGAGGACAGTGTACTTTGACTAGTGTACTTTCCTTAAAAACCTTGGAGAAAAAGTCCTGCCAAAAGCTTCCTGAAATCCAAATATCGCCTTTTAACCATCTTGCCCAACACTCATACACTCTTTTTGGAGAACTCAGACAGACTCCTGAGGCATGGCTTTCCTCTAAAAATATGAAGTGAACATTCCCAGGAATCTAACTAAGCACTAATCAATCCTTCAGTGGAACAGATGTGTTTTCTAGTAATAATAGTAATTATCTCTAAAAGCCCTTGAAAGTTTGACTGTTGTTTACCAGGAATAAATAGAAATGGAAGAGAACTTCAAGTTATAAAGCCAGGCTGCTGCTGCCGTGCTCATAGAACTAGTTCTCTTCTGCAAAGATCTTTTAATGATCACAGCTCCCAAAAAGATTACTTTACTAAGGATATTTCTACAAGACACAGGAAAGGAGAAGGATTGCAGGTGTAGAAGTATAAGCCAGCCTCGGAAAAGTGGGGCAACTGATAATGAATCACTGCTAAATAGCTCACCACTTCTTAGATTTTGTTGCTTGAGTAGAAAAATGACTATCTAACACACTGACATTCCTGATGGTCTCAGGAAATATACTACTAATGTGCCCATAAATTACCCCCAGAGCAAGTTACCCAGCAACAGCATAACTATTTTCCTCCCTCTCACTTGGGCACACACGCACACGAATGCAGTTTGACACCTCCACCCTCTCACCAACCAACCTGTTACGGATAAATACAGAAAACAGGGTTACACAGCACAGTGGAAAGTCAGTCTAAAACCCAATCCTTATAAGAAATATGCACAAAGCTTTCATTAATTCAAATAAAATAAAGGAGTCTTCAGAGGAGCTGTGTATATGACACGACAGGTCTTTCCACGTAGATCCTCAGCATGGCTGAAATCTCAGAGCAGCTCAGATTTATAGCCAAAAAGGTCTAGTAATGCTCCAGGCTCAGAAAAATGTGTTGAAGAAAGCCAACCATTGTTTTATCTGAGTCATTCATTTCCACAGTCATTAGGGTTCCAAGGACAAAATAGGAATAAACTTTGTAAGTCAGTGGCTGTGCTGGTCCTGTAAGGCATGTGGCACAGAGAGTGCTCGTCATGAAACCGAGCCCTTTTCCTATGCTGAGGAGACAGGGAGCATCCCTAAAGCTTAATTCCCAAACCCAGCCTTCACTTTCTTCCTTATATTACCTGTTTTTCAGTCACTATAGTCCCTGCAAACAGCACTATCAACTGTCCTAGGCTGCATCGTACTAAGTGCTTTATACACAAAGAGGAATGAGGGAAAGAAATGTCATCTTGAGTTAAAAAAACCCAAAACCCAATAACAAAAGCAGTTATTAAGAACAACAAAAAGGAATTATCATGTGAGTAGACATTGTTAAGACCTACAATATAAAAATCTACAGTCTAACTCAGGTCACTCCAAAGTCTCTGGAACTTTTTTCATCGATATGCATTGGATCCAAAGCTCCTGTTTCTGGCTTGGTTCTGGTGCCCTAAAGTCAATGGTAAAATTGTCATTAAACTCCGGTGGGAGCTAGCTGGGCTGTAAAGAATGCTGTAAATAATTTCTCCTATAGATGCTAAAAAAAAAAAAAAAAGATAAAGCGTTTTTGTGCAAGTCTTATGGATGTCTGAAAACTATAATTGTTTACGATCTCCTGCAATTGGTGGCAGAAGGAAAATAAACGCAAGTCTGAGTAACAGTGTCCTCCTCTACTGCTCTGCCACTTGGACTAATGCCATTTCCAGAAAGAAGGGGAGAAAACAGAAGAGAAAAAGAGGGCTCTGGACCAGGGCTGTGCAGTGCCTGGAGTTCAGCTCTGCTTAAAAATTTGCCTTGGCTTGTTGTGTAAAACTTCCTCCTACTCCCCAATTATTTTGCATTTTATTAACAGCTGTACGCAATTGCGATAATTCCTTCCACGGGGAGAAAAACAAAGGAGGTGAATTTTAAAAATACAGTCCTTGTGCTGTGACTTTGTTTGAAAACTCGTCTAAATTAATTGCCCTTTGGCTTGGCAATGCTGCACAGCTTAGTGCCTTTCCTGCCAAAGTCGGTCTTCATTTAGGAAACGTCACGATGTCAGGTTGAGGGATATTAAGGGGAGGTTTGCACTTTTCTGTGAATTTGCACATTTCTCAGCTTGCAGGCACCTTGCAGACAACTTCAGATGGCTGCAGGAGGGATTTTTCCAGTGAGAAGTAAACACGAAGGTGTTGGCCTCTCTGGGAGATGGAAAGTAGTTAACTTTGGAGCTAATTACAGGGAGGCTGACGGAGGCTGACAGATGAATTGTCCTGACGAAGGGCCTGCCGCTGGTTCTGCCACAAGAGAGGAAGTAAAGCCTCTCCTTCTCTCGGCAGGCCCATGACACCAGGGAGCAAGAAGACAAGGATGTCAGGACTTCTAATTATACGTCAGGAGCCTTCAAAATCGGGGCATTAAAAGTGTTAGTTAAAAATAATGCCCCGAGGTGATGAAGTCAAGCAGCACGAGAAGGAAGAGCGCAGTGGTGCGAGTGATGGGTTTGAGAGGAGGTCTTCTGCTCGTCCTCTTGCTGCTGGGGTCCGGTGGGCTCTTCGCCAGGGATTTGCAAATTATGCGTACAGTTCTACATCTGCTAAATCCTTGCCTGCATTTTAACAAGGTGTGTTTCCACAAGCAGTTTTAAACTCAGTTTAAAGCCACCTCTTTTGAAAATATTGCCAGTGTGATCTAGCCAGCCAGCTGTCCTCCACCCCAGGGGAAATCTCCTTTCCTGTAAAGAGAGGAATGGACATTTACTGGTTAGCCTCAGATTTTGAAGGCCTGTCCTTAGTTCCCAGCTCTGCCACAGACAGACCAAGGTAAGACACACAGGCACCTCTTGAGTTAAAATTTATTGCAGATACACTTGAAATCTTCTGTATAAAAAGGAACATGCGTGCATGGGGCTTTTGTCCAAAAATCATCTGGCATGTTAATATAAGTCACTTAAACCAACTTGGAGGAGTGTTTACTGAAAATCTACCTGCATCCTCACTAAGGGATGATCCACTAAGGGGGATGCAGTTATGACAGATACTGAAATGCTCCTTGTCCCTGGAGCAAGACTAGTGGGTAGCTCAATACTGGGAATCACCCAGGATCCAGCTGTTGCTGCAGTGCAACTGGGCTGTACTGGTGTCGTGTACAGCAAGACCTAGGGGACAAACTGCACAGTGCTGAGATACTTTGAAGAGCTGGGCTATAGCACATGTAGTTGCATTTTGTGCATTCCCTCATTCATCTTCAGATTCAAATTTTCATTGATCTGGTGGCCTGTGAGGCACACACTGTGTAAATTATTGGATATTAATTGGACAGGAGGGTCTCCATCCAGAGGGATGACCTAACCAGCAGACAGCAGACTCATTCTATTGTCTGGTTCAATATATAAAGTGCTCCAACATTCAAAGCAGCTAATGGCAGTGGGAAGGACAGAGAAGCTCTACTTACCCAAATGCTCAGTTGGTGGCCCACAGGTGGGACGTCCTTTGTCCATCTCCTGAGCAGCACTGGGTCCATCCGACTACCTCTGTGCACCCCGGATATCTCGCCTCACCAACACCACTGGCACAGAGGTGGTGGCAAGGCAAGCTCTCTGGTGGGGTTTTAAACCCACTCTAGACCAGCCCTAAACCCCAAAACTGGACAATTTAATAAACATGTGGGGCCATTGCTTTCCACCAGGCATGGCCGATTACCTTGCAAACTGGTGGCATCACAAAGGTTAAAACTTGCTGGCCTGCATGCAGGAAAGGCACTCTTATTAGAGAAGCACATCCTGAAATGAAAAAGTGTTGTCCTCACATACCTGGCTCTTGGTTTTATCAGTGCCCACAGCTCCAAACCAAAATGAAGTATTAGGAGGTAAATCACCTCCGTATATTTCTCATGGGCACTTAGGAAGAGAAAGCAATTTTAGGGAGGACCACAAGGAATTCCTCTTTCTCGAGGGGGGAATTCTATTATCTCGCCTTATGCTCTAGCATAGCCCGTCAATATTAAACCAAATAAATAAGAGAGACAGGGAGACAAAACCAGACAGAAGCAGTCAGGGGCCTCAGATGGCACAGGAACGCCGCTCTCCGCCTTGGCCCTGCAGATCACAGCATCTTTTACCTCTGCGGCAGTGTGGCTGGTGCCCCCGTGGAGACAACAGCACAACTCGTCCTCTCTGCTGGGTGTTGGGCTTTCTGAAGAGAATTCCCCTCTTTTTTTTTTTGAGGGATTTGCCACACTTTAGCATCTTCCAAAGGTATGCACGCAACCTGAGGTGCACAGACGTACCAACCTGCTGCCCCCTGAAGAAGTGCATAAGCAATTGCTGATGCTTTCCTTGTCTGTGGTTTTGGGGTTGTTACACTTCATCAGCCTATGCATAGTCATCACTTGAAGGATCACAGAATTTGCCCGATTCTCCCATGAGTTTCCAGAGACGACTTTGAAAAGGTTTGTTGGCATGAAAGGAGAGGAAAGAAAGCTTTCTTTTGAGTCTGAGTCTGTGAACTGCGTAGGCTGGACAGCTGGAAGCTTGCAGAGCAGGAGCTCCTGGAAGAAGAAAATGTCCACCCAGAGCACTGAGTGCTGCCTTCAGTACTTCTGTGCCATGAAGTGACCTCAAACACCTCGATCATGGGAAAACGATGCAGTGTGCACATCAGCCAGTGCCCATGACTTTACAGAGAGGCACTGGCAAGGCATTAGCTGGAAAACTGCACAAAACTGTACAACTGTACAAAAAGAGCAGCAATTTTCAAGTGCAACTTGAAATGCCAAGAGGGAATAATAATCAGCTCCTTGTGTCTGTGGAAGAAGAAGCAAGGGGCAAGGCAATGCTGCAGGGCGATGCATGCCTGGAAGCAGTGGAGCCTCCCCCTTTGGAGGGCTTTAGGAAGAGCTGCCGGTTTTTTATATATAGTTGATCCATTTCAGGGCAGTGGGAAAGACACTGCACTCTCTTGAGGACCCTTCCAGCCCTATGATCCACATCTCTGTATTGCACATGGCCCTCACGTGTGCTACGCCTTGAATATCTCTGTTCTTTCCAGACAGGGATCAGTCATCCCCACTGAAGAAGGGCTTTGAGGATGCAAAATCAAGACCATTTTCAAAAGACTCAGCCACTACTTTGTTGAGAGGTACTGATAGCGTTGCATAGGTGATGCACATCTGCATTGCTTTAGCTAGTTATAAGAGGTTACAGTCATTCTAGACATTTGTTGCCCAACTCTTCAGACACCCTGTGTCCATACACAGTCAAGAGTAAGAACCAGGACATGCCAGGCTTCAGGCAAATGAAATACAGCACGTGATAATGCTCTGACCATGCAGGAGAAGGCAGTTGTTCCAGCAATCTCAGAACCATGAGACAAGCTGCTGGGGTGAGCAGGGTGAAATAGGGCCTTGTAATAAAATTGTCATTATGCATCGAAGGACAGTGGATGAGAAATTATAATGGAAATTGTCTATTCTAATGAGAAAAGGGACGGATGGTGGTGAGCAAAGAAAGGCATTTCAAAGGAAGGAAAATAATACCTTGTGGAAATTGGATGAGGCTGCTGCTGGCTTAGAGGTAGCAGAGGCTAAGACCTGACAGTTTCATCAGAGAAATTGTTTAGGAAATGACCAAGGGAACATACTTCACTGTTCAAATGTCAAAGTGCTCATATCTAGAGAGGAGAGAGTGCATTTATCAGCAGCAGTAGTACACACCCCACAAAGAATAGCAGAGAAACAAAAAAAATTATCATAGATCTGCTGTGACTCAGATATCCCTGGTGTTCTGGCTGAAGATACTACACGGGAGAGGAAGATTCGTATTACATTTCCTAGAACAGAGGAGTGATGGGCAAACACTGAGCATGATATAAGCCCTGACAGAAGAGAAAACAAAGCTTTTCCCAAACATTAGGTGATAAAAAAGGTTGTGCATGATCTCAGTGCAACAATAAGCAAGAGAGATGCATCTGGAGTAACTGACAGCTATTGAATTGGAGCAGCCATGAATAGACAGAAGGATTCAATCTAAGAGTTCAGGGGAGTACTGCTAAAGTAGTTTATTTTGTGGACAACAATAGGTTAAGACAGAATTGCAAGAAAAAAATTCTAGTGAAAGCAATTTTTCTTTGAGAGAACAACTACCATTTTTTAGGTAGAAAATGAACACATCTAAGGGAATAGGAGGAGGATATGTGCTGTGTCAAGAATAAACATGTTTGTTGTGATGTATCTAGAGGAAAGTGGAAGAGGAACCCTTCTCTGCTGGAGGTGAATCACACACAGGGTTTGTTGGAACAATTTTGGCGTAAGAAAAGATCTCTTGCATGACATGCCTTTTGGTTCAAGCCTCTTATTCTTTTATATTATTGTCTAAAAGCCCCATGTTGATCACAAGAATCTTGTTCACATCAGGAAATACTGAAGTTGAAGCACAAAACCAGAGTGTCAGAGGTGAGGTACAGGTCTTAGAATTTGAGGTTTTTCATTTTGCCTTTGGATCACTGTAAGTAATGAACGGACACATCTGTGTTCTGCTTTATCAGACCTGCTGCATCCAGACTAAACTGCTTTGGATATTTGTGAATCAAATCTTAAGAAGGCAATGTAGGTCAATAACTAGGATGACAAATTTAGGCTAGTAGATAGAAGAGTTAACTGTGAAAAATTGCAAAAGCATGTTGTGCCACTAGGTGTCCAAGCAATAAAATAATACATGAAATTCTGTGCAGATAAATGTAAAGTAATGCAAATGGAAAAATAATTCTAATTTTGCTTGTATAATGGTGGATTGTGAGCTATTACCAACCAGGAGAAAAATCTTGGGTTTATAATACATGGTTACATGAAAACATCAGCTTAGTGCAAAGGGTACACTGGGAATGGTTAGAAAAGGAACAGTGAACACAAAGAAATATGCTACGCTAGCACATAGAATACAGATCCTCTAGCTGAAAATTAGTATCACATAGAATTAAAATTGTAGAAATGGAAGAATTATGGAGAAGGGTGATGGAGTGCTCAAATATGTAGTATGGTGTCTGCATAAAGAATTTCTGAATAGACAAGGACTCTTCAGCCAGGGAGAGAAATGACTAAGAAGATCTATGACAGTCACCTCAAATATAATGAGCAATATTCATTAAGGTCATCATCTCTGGTCCAGCAGCTCCACAAGCCACAAGTAACTGGAGTCTAGGACAGCATCCTGGGGAAGTCTTACTGCATGTACGATTCTTTCGCCCTTCCTGAGGTGTTCACTATTGGCCTCTGTTGGATATAGATTACTGGGCTGTGTGGTCTAATCTGACTTAGCTTCTCTTACATTTTTTGGATACTTAGACCATGAATACAGCTATCCGTATCCCACACAATGCAATGCAGCATTAGTACTTCTTATCTCCCCTAATCCCTCCTACAGAAACCATACAGCTCCTCTCCCTCCTGTTTGTTAGGATCAACAGCCTGACAGGGCTCCCAAATATGCTCATTTTTATATTGCTTCGAGGTGGAAGTTATTGTCCCGGGTGTCATAATGTGAACAAACTCCAGCAAATGCATCTGTCACAGCACATTGCAAGCCACCTGTCTCCTTCCTCCTTCTGATGTTCTACCCCCCAACTTTCTTAAGAAGGTTCATCCACGCTGGGAAACACTGACATGCCCCAGCCAATTCTTTAATGTATAAATATACCCGGTACAGAATGACTGGCTGGACCTATACAGCTCAGCACTGTGGTCTTGCTTGACCCAGACACTACAATAACAAGAGCTGTTCTGCTTGCAGATGGTAATTTTGTTTGCATCCTGAAAACCAAGGCACATGAAGAACTGGAGATTACAGTTCAGCCTGCAGTGAAAAGGCAGCAAGTCTCCCCCTGTTATTCCCAGAAGCTACTTGCATATTCTACACACTGTTCTGATTACTTATCAGCCTTTTTTACATGCATGCAGATATTCAGTCATCTCTTGGCTCTTCAAGCTTCTAGGTGAATGGGAAAAAAGTCAATGAGTCAACAAATGAATTAAATTTATGCACCCTACAGGTGAAGAATAGAGGAGTACAGCAGGTTCTGAGCAGGAATGAAGATTCAGAGAGGAAAATGACAGCAAAGCATTTGAGATGTATACAGCTTTGTATTTATGGTCATCCAAGATTCAATCATGTAATTTCTGAGTAGGACTGTGTCAGCTGGTGAAAACTGCTCCACGCAGTTGCTGGTAGGCCGATAATATGGTGACACGATTCACATTAGAAAAATCTTTCATGTATAAAATTCAATTGCCTCAACACAGGCACCGTTTGCAACGCCCTCAGTGTCCTGCCTGACCTCCTGTCTGGAAGGGCACAGGATTCCTCTAGGACCTGTGCTATACCTGCCATGCCATGGAGCCATTGCTCGCCATGGGAAACCTTCAGATGATCAAGGGATTTCAACCCAACAGTGTTTAGGCTACTGAATCAAGCCAGAGGCTTCATGCTTCCCTGTAAAACAGGCAGGCATGGCTAATGTCAATTTTCAAAGAAACTAGGCACAGAATAGGTGATAGTCAAGGCTTATGCCAAGGCAAATGAACGGTGAAGCTAGAAAGGGCTCTCAGCCTTCCTGCCATGCCTTCCCTTCCTTACATACCAGCATCGTCCTGCGCCATGCACGCCACAACGGCTTGCTTTGGGTCTGAGCATACAGCAGCTATGACGAGGATGCTCTAGCAGGTTGTAAGGACTCTGTAAACCTGTGCCTTCGGGTTCAAAGCAAACTTAATTAGTGGCCTGTTTACTTGAAAGAGGACTGTGTGCCCAAGTGTTCTTCACGTCTTCAACTGTAAACAAAGAATTATTAAAAGGTTCTCAAGGATTTGAGACAGCAATTAAAAGAAGATGAGTGATCATCACAAACTACAGCACGGCTGTTTTCCAAATTAATGTTGCAGAGCTCCTTGGCTGGGATGTTACTGTGATTGCAAATTATCATCCCTAAGGCTAAAGATATAACAGGATTCACATGCATCTCTCTCCAAGGCAGCTGTACCTTGCCACGCACAGGGTACACAGCCGCTACGTGACAGACATGATACTTGGAGCCATGTGGAGTGGAAGGCAGCAAACTTGTAACCAGGGTGAAAAAAGGGTGTAGATAGACCTGTCAAACCAAATGCAGTGGGAACAGGGTGCCTTTCCCATGCCCTTCCTGCATATTCCACTGATGAAATGTAAAATTCCCCACCAGTAAAATGGAGATAAAGTTTTTCTTAGGGAGAAAAGAGTTGTGGGGAGCAGCCAGGTATGTGCAGTTCCAGGAAATTTTTCATTGGGAACAGCCAAGTTATCAAGAAAGACCATTTTTAAGACACTGAAAAACTCCTCTGCTCCGTCTTGAATGGAATTTGATGTGTCCTTACTCTGCTTAGTGCAAGCTAATCCCTCGGCTCATTTGTAAAGAAAATAGTCATATAAATGGATAAAGCTCTGAGGATAGCTGCTAACAATCACGTTCCAAGCCAATTTTCTGCCTCACTAGTACTCTGAAGCTAATCAGCATTTTTCTAAATTATCTTTGTATAATATTTGATTTTTCTGCCCCCAAAATATTTACTCAGAAATATTTATGCTGGTCACACCCCCTGCCACTTATTTATACTTACTAATTAAAGTGTTTTGCCGAAGTATTTCTGCTAGCTGCAGCTCCCAAAACTGAGTGACCTTCTCCCAGGCTCGGTGTTTCCCTGGCATCCAAAGCTGAAGGTGTCTGCGTGCAAGGCGAAGGACGGGGGATGGAAGACGGGTGCCAGGGTGGATGCTGTCCCAGCAGGCAGCAGAGGGGCAGCAGACAGACGCGAGCTGGGCAGGTGGAGGCTTCACCGAGCCCCTGGTATTGCAGACAAATTGAGGGGCTTGAGCTGGTTTTGCTGGGAATCAAGACTGGGATCTGCAGGTGGCTCTGAAGAAGACACGCAGGTGAGGTACCTGCCTTTCAGGGCACATCAGGCATGGGGCTACCAGAAACTGAGTTTCTATTAAGTTGCACCACACAAATTTAAATTTACTATTGCATTGCCCTCCCAAGAAATCTTTGTAACAACTGGCGTTAAATTCACCAACTCTCAGTTTTCTGATAACGAGGCATATTTAAGGAGGGAAATACACCATTGCTGGTGGTTCAGCTGTTTCATCCCTGGCTTACGACGAAGTCCTGGATGAATATCACCCAGTCCTGAGTGGTACTGTTCACTTTTCAGATTTCTTCCATAAGCTTTTCTACCTACACTTCAGTTTGGAATGAAGCCTCTGTTGAGTCCCAAGTAAAGGAGCTCCCCAAGATACATTAAGATGAACATAGATGAAAAAAATTAATCCAGTTTTTCTGCAATGGCCAAATCTAAGTTCTCCTTCTATACCTCAGTCTTCTATGGGATTTACCACTCTTGGGCAGGCCTCCTGTCCTGAAGTATTTAAAAAAATGTTATCGTACATTGTTATTTTGATGCCTTTTGCAAGCTGTTCCTCAAACACCTTTTAGCCTGTCTTCTTTCATTTTTAAACTAGCAGAGTTTAAACTAGCCGCCACGTGGAGAGTGCTGGGGCTTCAAGGTCCTTGTGGGATGCCCAACATAAGTAATCTCTAAACATACACCTACTGTTACTTCCAAAAGGGTCTCAGGTCTCCAGGAGAGCAAGACTGAGCCACAAAGACTACAGAAATAATAGATAGCTTCAGAAAAAAAGAGAGAAAGTTAGAGAGATGGGGCCTCTACTTTTTCTGAGATGTTGATAATTTTCAGCTGAATTTATGCTTGAACACCTTAATTTTTGTTCAGTATCTCCATATCAAAAGGTATTTAACTCATTTCTACATTCAATGCAGGACTATTGCTTACCCAGAGTCTTTCTGAAGGCAATGACTCCATTAAACTGCTCCTTTTGCTACTAATTTTTACTGGAATACCAGATGCATGTAACTACAAAAGGGTCAGAAAAAATGTTGCCAGCTATCTCTTAAGAGCCTTGCAAGGAGGAAAATTATGTGGGCTGTGATAATACCACAGAAATCAGACAGGAACGGGTTCAAAAAGCTCTATAATGTGCAAGATGTGGAAAGAATATTGAAATTTGCAGTTAACTCCTTTTAAGAAAAATCTTAGTGAAGATAACTGAAGCATTTGCTATTTATATCTTTCCATTGATAGCAGAATTCATAATTTCCATAGAATCTGTTCAACAACGTAATTTCCTTTTTTCAGCTTCAGTTCCATTCTCATCTAAATGAGATGTACTCCCAGAAACTGAAATCAAAGAAAGTCTGTACAACCCCTTGCAAATGGCATCCTTCAAAAAGTTCTTTCCATTACATTCACTTCAAGCAAATCCTTCTCAAGGATTTCTGAGACACCACAGAAGACTCAGAAGTTCCGTGAGCCACAAAAATACCTGATTTAATTTATGCATATTTAATACTTAGTAGTATGTTTTACTCATTGGAGCAGAGAAGTATCAAGTAGATACGTAAGAATGATTCAAACTCTTGCTTTGTCAGCAAGTTACACTGAATGCAGAGAACGCATCATCCTCCGGACTGTTACTCATCACTGCTCTTCCATATGGGGGGTGATGAAGCTGCAACGCATAGTCCAACGGTGATCAAAAGAGGCTTCAGGGCCTTGGGATGGTCGGTAAGAGAATCTGGAGCACAGGTTATTTTTTCCTCTCTCCTTCCAGTTGCGGGCAGCAACATTGGAAGAAACTGACGGGCGCAGACTATTAATACACGGCTCCGTGGCTGGTGTCACCACCACAATTTTGGGTTTTTTGATAATGGGATGGCCTACACGGCACCAGGCTTGCTGGTGTCAGATGGGATTCACCTTTCTCAAAGCAGGAAGAGGGTCTTTGCTCACAAGCTAGCAGGGCTCATTGACAGAGCTTTAAACTAGACTTGAAGGTGGAAGGGGATACTATCAGGCTTGCCGTGACAAACAGACCAAGGTTAGAGGGACAGCGTGCTAGTGAGGGCCCTCAGCCTGTTGCTCTGAGACATGCTGGCTACACTGCAGCACACTGGAAGTCTTACGAAGATGAGCCGGGGACTTCTGAGGTAATAGGAGCCAACAAGGAAACACCAGTGAAATACCTCAAAGAAACTAAGGGGTGTTCCTCTAAGAAGGTGGCATGGCTGACAGCCCAGCTGAAGAAGTGCCTCTACACCAATGCATGCAGCATGGGCAACAAACAGGAGGAGTTGGAAGCCACCATGCTGCTAGAAAGCTACAACCTAGTTGCCATTACTAAAACTTGGTGGGATGAATCCCATGACTGGAGTGCAGCTATCAATGGCTACACGCTGGTCAGAAGGGACAGGCAAGGAAGGAGGGGTGGAGGGGTTGCCCTCTACATCAAGAAATGGATAGAGTGTGAAGAGCTGTCTCTGAAGAATAGCCACGAGCAGGTTGAAAGCTTACAGGTGTCAATTAGAGACCGAGGCAACAAAGGGAACCTTGTGGCTGGTGTCTACTACAGGTCGCCTGATCAAGGGGAGACTATTGACGAAGCCTCTTACTCCAGCTACAGGAGACATTGCACTCGCAGGCTCTTGTCCTGCTGGGGGACTTCAGCCACCCTGACATCTGCTGGAGAAGTAGCACGGCGAGCTGTAGGCAATCCGGGAGACTCCTGGATACACAGCCCTACCAGAGGGGATGCGATACTGGACCTGTTCGTCACCAATGCAAGTAAGCTAATTGGTGACGTCAAGATTGGAGGCAGCCTCGGCTGCAGTGATCATGCACTGGTGGAGTTCGCAGCCCTGAGGGATATGGGTCAAGCAAAGAGTAAAGTCAGGACCCTGAATTTGAGGAAAGGAAACTTCCAGCTGTTCAAGGAATTAGTCAATAGGACCCCCTGGGAAGCTGCCCTCAGGGACAAGGGAGCAGAACAGAGCTGGCAAATCTTTAAGGACGCTTTCCACAGAGCGCAAGAGTTCTTGATACTGAGGTGTAAGTAATCAGGAAAGGAAGGCAAGAGACAGCCATGGCTGAGTCAAGACCTGCTGTGGTCAAACTAAAGTTCAAGAAGGAAATGCACAGGCAGCGGAAGTAGGGACAGGTATCCTGGGAGGAGTATAGGGACACTGCCTGGTTGTGTAGGGATGAGGTCAGGAAGGCCGAGGCACAGCTGGAGCTGAACGTGTCAAGGGATGGAAAGCATAATAAGAAGGACTTCTACACGTATGTCAGCCAGAAAAGGAAGATCAAAGAAAGTGCACTCTCCCAATGAACAAGACTGGCAAACCAGTAACAGAGGACGAGGAGAAGGCTGAGGTACTCAACAACTTTTTTGCCTCACTCTTCACTGGCAACCTCTCCTCCCACACCTCTTGAGTGGATGGACCACAGGATGGGAACTGGGGGAGTAATGTCCCTCCCACTGTAAGAGAAGATGAGGTTTGTGACCACCTGAGGAAGCAGAACTTACATAAGTCTATGGGACCTAACCAGATGCATCCCAGAGTCCTGAGGGAATGGGCTCATGCAGTTGCCAAGCCACTCACCATGATATTTGAAAAGTCACGGCAGTCAGGTGAAGTTCCTGATGACTGGAAAAAGGGAAACATTGCACCCATTTTTAAAAAGTGTGGAAAGGAGGACCTTGGGAACTACCAACCTGTCAGCCTCACCTCTGTGCCTGGGAAGATCATGGAACAGATCCTCCTAGAAGCTATGCTAAGGCATATGGAGGACAGGGATATGTTTCGAGACAGCCAGCATGGCTTCACCAAGGGCAAGTCCTGCCTGACCAACCTAGTGGCCTTCTATGATGGAGTGACTACATCAGTGGACAAGGGAGGAGCTATGGATGTTGTCTATCTGGACTTCTGTAAGGCCTTTGACACGGTCCCCCACAACATCCTTCTCTCTAAATTGGAGGGATATGGATTTGATGGATGGACTGTTTGGTGGATGTGGAATTGGTTGGTTGGTCACATCCAGAGGGTAGTGGTCAATGGCTCAATGTCCAGATGGAGGTCGGTGACAAGTGGTGTCCCTCAGGGGTCCGTACTGAGACCAGTACTGTTTAATATCTTCATCAATGACATAGTGGGATCCAGTGCACCCTCAGCAAGTTTGCAGATGACACCAAGCTGAGTGGTGTGGTTGACACGTTGGAGGGATGGGATGCCATCCAGACAGACCTGGACAAGCTCAAGAAGTGGGCCTGTGTGAACCTCATGATGTTCAACAAGGCCAAGAGCAAGGTCCTCCACCTGGGTCAGGACAGTGCCTGATATCAATGCAGGCTGGGGGATGAAGGGATTGAGAGCAGATCTGCCGAGAAGGACTTGGGGACACTGGTGGATGAAAAGCTGGACATGAGCCAGCAATGTGCACTCACAGCCCAGAAGGCCAACCATACCCTCGGCTGCATCACAAGAAGAGTGGCCAGCAGGTCGAGGGAGGTGATTCTCCCCTTCTACTCTGCTCTGGTGAGACCCCACCTGCAGTACTGCCTCCAGCTCTGGGGTCCTCAGCACACAAAAGACACGGACCTGCTGGAGCGGGTCCAGAGGAGGCCACAAAAATTATCAGAGGGATGGAACGCCTCTCCTGTGAGGACAGGCTGAGAGAGTTGGGCTTGTTCAGCCTGGAGAAGAGAAGGATCCAGGGAGACCTTATTGTGGCCTTTCAGTACTTAAAGCAGGCTTGTAAGAAAGATGGGGACAAACTTTTTTGCAGGGCCTGTTGCGATAGGACAAGGAGTAATGGTTTTAAACTAGAAGAGGGTAGATTTAGACTAGATATAAGGAAGATATTTTTCATGCTGAGGGTGGTGAAACACTGGCACAGGTTGCCCAGAGAGGTGGTAGATGCCCCATCCCTGGAAACATTCAAGGTCAGATTGGACGGGGCTCTGGAGAAACCTGATCTAGTTCAAGATGTTGCAGGGGGGTTGGACTAGATGACCCTTAGAGGTCCCTTCCAACCCAAACTATGCTATTATTCTATGATTCTGTGAAAGCACAGCAATACCACAGCCTTTCTTATGTGTGGTTACAGCTAGAACGAGTTAAATGTTGGAGTTTCTGCTACATGAAACCATTGTCATTTCTGATAAATTTTTTTTTTATTCATTAAGCAGATACCTTTTTTAAATTTCCATCTAAGTACTAAACAAAATTAATTTCACAAAAAAAAAAGAAGAAACCAAAGAATGCCAAACCATTTTTGCCATTTTGAAGGGAAGAAACAACTTTGACCCTGGGATTCCCCAAACTGCCCTGTAAAATGCCTAGAAGTCCTGTATATCCCACTTTGCAGAGACGTTAAAGAGGCTTCCCACGTCATGAAACTCCTTCCTCCAGTATCATAGCAACCTTGTCTTCAGTTCAGTTTAATAAACTAATCTATCTTGAAAGCGTTTGACACTGCTCCGATGGGAATGCTCTGGGAATGTTACAGTTCTGATAATTAGAAACTTCCAATTAATTTCCGGGTTAGATGTAGTTGTGGTCATTTTATACCCATTTGTTCTCCTGCCAACATTGCCTGCAACTGAGAGCTGGGAACCCTGAGAACTCCAGGACTCCAAAGGAGCAGCACTGCCATTGTTTTTGCACATCAAAATCAACATGTGCCATCAGAAACTTCCCAGTTACCTCCAGTTGCAATCATCTGCTGATCCACTGATAAAGCAAACCAAAGGTCTTCACATCTGGGAGATTTCCAGGGGTATTCAGCTGAACAAATGTACAGAAGTGATTCAGTTGTCTAGATGTAAGCGTCTACTGCCATTCAGGCTTCTGTGATATCTGGATGGTGCAGATCGACGTGGCACAGCACCTGAAAGGGTCTCACCACTCTCTGGAAGCCAGTCAGAGATGTTAGAGCACCCCCAAAACCTTTAGACAACTCTGTTAGGGACCTGAATCCCACCTGGGTGTCCACCATAGTGTAAGCTGGATAGCTCTCTAGGATCTGTTGACTCAGTTTCCATTGACTACGATGGGAGCTTAGCCACAGTGCTCACAAAGAAATACGGACGTGTAGACACCTGACTATAGGTGCCTTGATTTCTGACCTGAATCCTTCCTGATCCTCCAATATTAACTGGAGAACCACTATTTTTCTGGACATCCTTATTGATGTTTTTCTGGACTCATCAACAGTCTACCACATATTTGGGACACCATTAGACAATTCAGCATATTAACAGAAGAAGGGTGCTAAACAAAATGTAAAGCATAGACACACATTTTCTTCTTGCTTTCTTCCAAGGGGTCACAGTGGCACACGAGTACCCCTAAATTTATTGTGGACATATAGAGGTTTTTTTCAGCCTATATTTCCAATGTCAGAGTTCGAGAATTCAATTTTTTATAGTTGGATTTTATGGTTTTCCAAGGTGAAAGCATAAAAATCATGAGAACTCTATCAGAAAACCTGGGCTCACCTAGTTTCAATTATCCTTAGAAGGCATTAGTTAGAAAAGATGACATTGTAAGAAAGATTTTGTCCTCTAGAAGTGAGATTTCTTATGGCATTAGGCTACCATTACCTGAGGCTCTTGCACTAGAGTCAGAAGGTGTCTCAAACATGACAGGGAAGTAAGGGAGAGCACTGCAACAGAGAAGAGAAGGAAGAGTGCAGCCAGCATTGAGAAGATGGAAACTTAAATAATGCATTGGCCACCTCTAAATATAGGTCAATAAAATTAAATGCAGGGATAAGGCAAAAGATGACTGCAGCTGAATTTCATTCTTTCAGGAACACATCTCTGATATGTTAGGTTGCATTGTTTCTTCAGAGGTGGAAGGAGTATCTGAGAGGACTTGAATATGGTGAAGGCTTCAGACGTCCTTGCCCCATATGGCAGGACAATTGGCAATCTGTCCCACCAGCCAGGAGAAATGCCTGTAGGAAAGAGCTCCAGATACCTCAAGAACAGTAACGGAAACAAGCAGAGAGACAAAAAGGAGTGCTGTAAAGGAGTAGCCAGAGAAGAAAGCTGTATCTTCAAAGCGAAGAGCTGTAGTGATTAAAGCACAAATTGCCAGTCATGTTTAGCCAGGCCCTGTTACAAACATTAAAGCCAGCAGAAAAATATTCTGCTGGCACATACATGGACATAAACCCAGAGAAGCAGGCAACAAGAGGCACGGAAACAGAACTGCACAACAGATGCTTGTCTTCAGCCCTGTTTTCAGTCAGGTAGATGCTACCCATGGGCCAGAAGAAGGAGGAGGATGGAAACAAGAGCAGGACCGTGGCAGAGTTGGGCTGACCCTAAACTCCAGGGATTTCACATCCAGCAGCCAGAAGGACCCGCTCCTCTTCCTGAGTCCCATGTAGCACCTCTGGGCAGCAACAAGCATTTTAAGCTAATCTATCTAGCCAAGAATAGCATCATATGACTGAAGAATAGCAAGTTTAAAAGGGAGACAAGAAAGGGAAGGAGTAAAATACTCCTATGTCTGACCTCAAAAACAGGTAAAATTTAAGATCAGATTTTGCAGTAAAGTATAATGGAGATAAATGATATAACAAGCAGTATGGACTTATCCAAGTTAGCTCAGGAACATAATTGGCTTTATAGATGCAGAGAGTGCAGTAGAGCTCATCCATGCTGGCTTGAAGAAAGCATTTGATTAAATACCATCTGGGAGATTAGCTCAGATGGGGAGGGTGGAAACTAAATGAACTGCAAACTGGGTGTGCTGCTGGCTGAAGGGGAGATGGAAACACATACTGCTGCAAAGGTAAGGATCAGGCTGGAGGGAAATTATTAATACAGTTCCTTAAGAAACAGTCTTGAGACCAGTATTTTTATTAATTTCTTGGGCACAGAAAATGCCTGACAAAATCTGCTAAACAGAAAATTTAGAGGCAGTTTCAATATGGAAGTGGAGAGAGGCATTCACACAAAAAGAGATGAAAAGAACTCGGCTTCATCAGCCTGGAAAAACAGAGGCTACTGGAGCAGTTCCCTATAGATGCACAAGGGGTAAATAGATGGGAAGGAGGAAAGGTGTTTAACTGGCAAGGTAATGCTGGCAGAGCGATGAACTGGCACAAACTGTCGTGAATAATTACATTTTGGAGCACAGAAGACAGTTTCTGACTACATATTAAGAGGAATAGTGGAGAGAAACCTACCTGTCTGCAAGAGGGAGCTTGACCACTTTATGGAAAGCATAGCATGCCTTTGCTCATGACCAAGGTAACGAACTCAAAGACATTAGCAGGTCCTTTCTGGCCCTTTACTCTTGAAAAGGGATCCCCACTGCATGTGCATGTTCTGCAGTTACAATGGGGCACAGTGTTTCCTTTTAGTTCCTGCCCTAAACTGCTGCACAGAAAGACAATGAATAGCTGAAGTGTTAAATTATAACTTTCCTCAGTGAATTTTTATTTAACCGCCTCTTAAAGCGGAGTCCCTACAGCAGCCTGGAGCCAGGGATTTTCCCCAGCAGTTCAGTCCTGGGCAGGGCAGTGCAGTGGCACTCGCAGCTCCCAGCAGCCTTGCTGCAAGAATAATTCAGCATTTACCATAACCAGCCACTATCTACACTGGCCTTCCCAATAGTACTCAGATTTTTGCACCTAAAATTGCCCAGAAGACCTCAGAGTAGGTCTCCTTCCTCAGTGGCCAGAGGCTTATTTATTAGGCCACAGTGGCAGGCGTGGGGGCTGTTGCCATCATGCCGAGATGAGCAGCTGTTGCCTCCTTCCCAGCGGGAAAATGGAGGTAAGACGGTGTTCAGGGGGATGTGCCGCTGTGCCAGAAGAAAACAGAAGGAACAATGTCATTATCATGCCTACAGAGGCCGGTGTGACCCCAAGAGACAGTGACAGTAATGGTGTTTTATAATAATTCAATAACTGTTTGTGCCAGGAGGATGAGTTACTCTGACTGGCCTTATTTGCTAAGCTAGTAGATCACAAAAATAAGAGGATTTTCATAGCTGGCACAGAGAGGCCACTTTGGCTGCCTTTCTTTTAACACAGGGAAAAATCAGAAGTCGGTCTAAGTGGGCAATTGACTGAATCCTTTGACACACTGCATACTCTCCAGCCTCAGAGAGGCAGCGGCTGCTCTGCGGAGCATGCAGAGCTGGGAGATGCTGGGCTGGAGCTGAGCACACCAGGGAGAAGTGGTGGCCAGGGCTGAATACCGGGAGCAAAGGCAGGAGATGCAGGAGTCTGCTCCTGTCTCCAGAGCAGCCCTGCTGCCTGCAAGGTATCTCCACCATCAATGTACTCCCACATGGAAATTGCGTTACTGTCCATGTGGTCCAGCAACTCCGTCCTCATTTCCCCAAAAGCATAAAAACAGGGAGATGGGTGAAACCCTCCATTCCTCACCACACGTCTTTCCCCCTCTGCTTCAGGAGGCACAGCAGCCCACGGCACCATTCTCAGAAACACAGCTGCTCTGGAGAAACATGCACAAACAGCAGAAATGCATTAGCCGTGGTGTGATTAGCTGGAGGTGGGATGCACACGAGGTTATCTTCAGTTATCTTCACAAGAGGAATCCAGCATGCTTTTGGCATAAATGAAACTTGAGGGGAAATGGGAAGAGAAAGCACAAACACTGTCTAAAACTCTCCCCAAACTCACTGAGAGTAGAGAAAATTCTTGGAAGAACACGGTGGAAACAGGATCTCTGTTTGGCTTGAAGACTCAAAGGTGAGAATTATGTTTCCTATAAAATAGCTCTTGATTGTGTGTAATAACAGGTGGGACAAATCCTGGGAAACTCATGGGTCCTGTCCTGGCTGGGCACTGCATGAAGGTACACATGGTGCATGGCTCCCTCTGCCAGAGCCAGCCCTAAAAATGCCTCCTCTTCAGATTTCTTTTGAGGACACCCATCAAGTGTAAGACATACAGAGCAACCTGATGCCCCAGCGGCCTTGGGGGTCCCCGAGCTGGGCGCTGGGCACTGTGGTACCAGGGTCCCAAGCCTCAGTCGTGCTTGAAGCCCCTTGCCTGGCAAGCCTGGCCAGCTCTGCAATGCTTCACCTCCTGCTCCGGCTCTTGGCAAGCAGCTTCGTCTTCTGCTGGTGAGCCAAGAGGTGCTCAGGAGAGCTCCAAGTCTGCACAACATCATCCCCAGTTTTCCCTTTTGACTGGAAAGGAGGAGCGTCCCTCCTCTGGGCAATGAGATCTTATTAGAGGGCAGTGCCTTCCAGAGGCACTGCTATTTGGGGGGGATTTAACCCCCAGGATCTGCCAAGAGTATCTTTTTCTCACCTCAGTGGGAAGAAGAAACCAAAGTTACAAGAAGTCTATGGAGGAGCCAGCAGCCAACCCTAGCTCTCAAGAGAAGTATACCAATGCTTCATCCGCAAGACTCTCCTTCCTTGGGAAAAAAACAAAAACACACCAAAAAATCACGCTCGCAAGCATTAGTAACATTCATTATCCAGACTTGCTGAAAGCCACTGAAACTCATCAAAATTCTGCATGTCATGCCATAAAATGTGCAGGGATGTACTAAGCAAGTGAAAAATATACACACTCTGTTTGGATGTGCTGACACGCACCCCTGTCAGGTATAATTAAGGTTCCCATTCTTCTTCTTTCCTACCACTAATTCTATATATTAAGTTCCATTCTAATTTAATTACCCTTATTGCAGCATTTCTTCATTCAAAACAAATAGTTCCTAGTAATGGTGCTTTCAGGGGAACACAGTGGGCTTTTTTTTTTTTTTTGGCACTGGTAATTGGCATTTGCAGTAAGCATGGGGAAATCCCAATTCCCAGTGCCTTGGGGAAGATAATGAAGTTTGCACAGTTCTGAGAAATTAGAAGGGAACTGGAGGTTTAAAACAACTTTTACAAAAGAAAACAGGAAGCTTATGTTAATTTTTGTTACAGGCAGCAAACAGGAGGCTCACAGACAAGCTAAACCCTTGTAAAGTAATTCATTCTCTATGTTAATGTTATTTATGTACCACACAGCAGCATCTGAAGACTCCATCCAAGCCTGGGACCCCCCTGTTCTAGTACTGTACGAATACCTTACAGCAAAACATCCACGCCACCTAGAATCCACAACAAGAGCTTGATGAAAATTGCCCTTAGGACTAATTTTTCTGATGGAAATTGAAATGCCTGCAAAATCATCTGGTTTAACCCAGCTCTGATTATTTCAGATTGGGGAATGAGCCCAGAGAGCTTGTGCCCTGTGCCCGGGTGCCTGCAGATACCTGCCCTCCTGCTGCCAGAGAATGTCCTCTGGTTTGGATTTAAGGGCTCTGTGTATTTCTCTGGAAATCCTGAACGTGTTTTCTGGTGCCTCTGAAACATGCTGGACGTGCTGCAGCCTACAAGGAGTCTGTCCACATACACCCAAAAACTCCTGTGTGCAGAGCTCCTGGGTACCACGTGAACATAGACATTTATTTCTGCTAAGGAAAACCTTTTTCTTACTAATGTGGCACATCATGGAGTACGTGTCCCCTTCCCAAGCATTTTACCAAAGGAAGATAAAATACAGAGCAAGAGTTTCCAAAAGAGGACAAAAAGAATTGTGCTCAGAATTAACTAAGTCACGATGGCAGAGATGACAACAAAACCAAGAAACTTCACCTAACTGAAAGGTCAGCCTTGCTTTTTTTTTTTTTTTTCCTATAAGAATAAAAATATTTGCAGATTCTGTATACACCCTTAACTTTTGATCTAAAGAGGTACATGGATAAGGTGAGCAACTGGGAGAAAAATGGCTAAAGGACGGTGTTCTCAGGAGACTCAAGCCCAAGCACTTTTTGTTCTCAATCCTAAGATTTGGGTATTTCCTTTTTAGACACCCATGCAGCCTATTTGTTGGCGAATTGGTGTTTGCCACTTCCTGTCAAATAACTTCTTTCAAGAGCTTTTGGTTTAGCAGCCAAAAATTAAGGCACACAGATCTTCAGTCACTTTTGGAAATTGAGTATCTTGTATAGTTAAAGAAGAAAAACATCCCGCAAAGTCCATTTTATCCTTCACACATCCTTTTCAAAAGCAGGTGTGGTGAACGCTCTGTCTTGGTAGAGCTTTTTCAGTGTCTTTAATGCTTTCTGTTAACCAAGGAAGCTGGAGAAGAGAGCTGATGCCACCGTCCTTTGTGCGCGTACCTTCTGGGCCATTCAGATTTGAGATTGGATTACACAAACACCTTCCAGACAGACAACCGGAGCTGAGATCCCCAGTTCAGATGCTTTTACCTACTGAAATAACTGCAGAGAGCAACAACGCACACAGGGAGCAGCAAAAAGTCATTCCTCAAGCTCTGTCCCTGAATGTTGCTTAAATCCCCCAGGTTAGCATCACCCAGCCGTGAACTGCATCAGCATGCTGCTAAGCCGTATTGCTGGCATTTAAAGTACAGTAATACAACCAGTTATTGATATTTCGTTGAATATTATACAACCTCTTGACAATGTAATCCATCATGAGAGTGAAAGCAGACAATTTCTTGGGAGCACATTGAATTCCTGTATTTAGTTTCCTTTCTGGTTAAGCCCACTTGCTGGTCCCATTGTATTGCTGCCTGCTCTTTGAATTGCCATTTATAAATTGCTCTGTGTACAACTAACTCTTGCGTAAAAGGCTTCAACAATAGCGATATACAGTCAAATGCACATAATTGCTTTTAGAAAAGGAAAAGAAATCACATCAAGGAACATAAACCTCAGTCCCTGTGTACTGCAGTTTAAAATAGATTATGCCCTATGGCTGATAATGTACTTCAGTTACAATCATTATGAGTCTACTAAATAAGAAGCCAATTATTGTTCTAACAAGGCATTCATTAGTAATCTGGACAGAGATCATATAGATGGTATATAACAGCTGGAATTGGCAAAGAAAAGCCAAAGGCAAAGAAAAGTGACGGGACGAAGGCACAGGTATAATAAGTAGAGCTGCAGCCCTTTTCAAAGACCTGGCTTTAATTAGGAAGAACAGCAACCTGCCACCAGTGATACACGCTCCATCTTGCTGGGCTTCTGACGAGTGCTGTGCTTTCCTAAGCCTTTAACGCGGGAGGAAACCAAACAGCACAGCTCCAGAAAAGCCACCGCTGTGGCCAGCACAACCCAGGCTCTGCCCTCCGGTCCAGGCACACTCCAGCTGATGGCACTTGTGCAAGTGTAGCACAAAGGTGCCAGGGCATGCTAGGAAATTAGCACCATATGTATATAGGACAGGCCATCTGAGAATCTAAGCAGCACTATCATTTGTTCAGGTATCTTGAATGGCAGATGAGTCATACCACATAGCTCCAGACTGATTCCCACTGCAAAGAGATTTCAAGCTGATCTTGCATACAGCAGGACTATAAACCATTCCACAAACCAATGGCAAGCTCCTGCCCTAAGGTTCTGGGTGCCACCATCGCTGAGCAACACTACAGGCTGAGATGAAGGTGGCAGCCAGTTTGGTGGGATGTGCCCTCTGCAGCATGGATGCATCCAGGGAGCTTGATGGAAGAAATTCTCTCATTAGGGCTTTTTTCTGTTGCTCCTACTCAGGTCAGGAGCATAAGGATTGGCCCTGGGAGCGCTGTGGAGAAAACTCCTCTCTCTGGGGATAGCTGAGTTAGATCAGTGAAGAAAGCCCTCCAGCAAGTAGGTGTTGCTTTTAAGCTGCCTTCAAGTAGACAAGAGAAATCTCCATCTGCACTGGCATGTAGCTGAGCATGGAGATGACACTCTGAGATGGCATCGAAGTCGTTGTCGGTCACACAGGGAAGGCTGAAAGTGGACAGAAAATGTGTCTAGTGAGGCCGTAGGAGGGGAATGAATGGAAAGCCCTCACCTTGGCCTGGAGGAGAACTGCCCAGCTGGTCTTTGCCTTGGCTGGGAATGACCCCTGGCAAACCGCTGAGGCAAACCTCCCTCTGTCCCTTGAGTTGGTCACCATGAGCACGTGGTGGTGACCAACTCAAGGGGCAGAGGGATGTCTCCACCATCGTTCCACGGGCACTTCTGAAGACAAGGGGAGCAGAGTTTCCCCTCCAGGAAGATTTCCTTTTGGCATCTCTAGTGCAGGGCTGACCACCACAGCGGCCCTTGTGTTCCCCTCGCCGTTCCCACCTGGTAGCTGTAACCACCCTGTTACTGCTGGAGAAGGAGCTGGAGGGCAGTGTCCGCCCCACGTGAGCTCACCTGCACAGAGTGTCTCCAGGAGGCAAGCCCACTAAGGCACACAGCAGAGGGACCTTCTCCCACCTCCACATTGCAAAGGGAAAAAAAGTTGGTAACTGTAGTTATAAACTGAACATATTTTATAATGCACAGTCCAACAGCTGTGGCTATCACTAAACTGGCTGAAGACATAACAATAACTCTACTGGTGCATGTTCAGATACATCTGGGTGAATTACCCACAAGTTTGGGACAGACTTGCAAGATTTTGGGGGGAAGAAAAGAGGGAGGGAGAAAGGGATGGTGCCAATCGCCAGCTGCTCATTAGTTCTCAAGCTGGGAATGAGACCTGTAATGAAGGCACCAAGGCAACCTTCCAGTCTGATTAGAGGGGGAAAGGTCTCCTGTTCTTTTTGCAGTAGCTGGCACACCAACATATCAGTGCAAATGCCAAACACTTACCCTGGGCCTTTTTTTTTTTTGCCTTGCACACTGCTTTACTTGGAGTGGAAAATGCTGCGAAGGGAAGGGAAGGCATGGCTTTCTCCAGAACAAACGCTTCCACAGATTACAAAATGAACCCGGGCTCATGGAAAAAGTGAAACTCAGCTAAGAACCAAAGACTTTGCTCTTTAATCTGTGAAGGTGTGGTAGGAGGTTGTCAGTCAGACGGATTCCCAATGGGAAACAGCCTAACACAGTGCCTCTGTCCACCTGAGAGGGCAATGGGGTTTGCCAAGGGCTGGTGATTTTGGCCTCCCCTTTTTTGTTGGATTTGCCAATTTCTTGCAAAGGGTTTGTTTTCTGTGTCTTTGGGAAGCCAGAGAACTCTCTGCTTACTTATACATGCAGAATAAAAAAGCACACAAATGCTGAGTTTTTAAACAGTGCCTTATGAAACTCTTTCCTTGAAGACAATGCACACATCGTCTTGTTAAAACACTGTCCTGTGGACCTTACCAGCAAGTGCTGGTACACAGGCACTAAATCTTCTCCACTGATGAATTACACGTTTGCAGGAAGAGGTTTCTGACACTAATTGAAGAATTCGGTTGCCTCTGGTTTGGGGGTTTTTTTTCATTTTCTACAACGATTTGTCCCTTTGGGAGGAATTCATCTTTCCTCATTTTAGGGGACTGATTCAGTGTCCACCACACTGACATTGCACTAGAGATGCCCACACTGGACTGACTGATCCCCGCAGACCCCGCAGCAGACCCACACCTCTGGGACTGGCAGCGGTGGGACACCCCACTGCAGATCAAGCCAGCCTGGAGCCCTCTCCATGCAGTCAGTCTCTTTCCCTGGCTCTCTCCTTTAGCTGAATGCAGCATGGTGCAGCGCAGCGTCTAACGTACTTCTTGACCCACCAGCATTCAGAGCGCAATGGAGAAGCAGACAGGGGTGTATGAGGATCTCATAACACCCTCCATTTAAAAATAGGGGGAGGGGGTGCTAACCCTGTTCTCCCAGCCTCTTTTTTATGGTTTTACTAGATTAATCCTGCCCTCTTTTCTCCCAGTAAAGATATAGGGGGCTGCAGGAGCTTACAGAGATGGGAATGACTGTGATTAACTACCATTGCATGCAAACCCCACTCCCTTCTTCTGGTTTCATCTGGGAAAGTACAGAGGGTGGGAGCCCAGAGATGCAGTGCAGAAGATGCTCCACTGGGCTCCGGTAGGGTCCTGAGCCCTCCTGTGCCTCAGTTTCCCCATGAGTGCTACCCAGAGCTCAGCATCCCCCTTTGCCAGTGCTCTCAGGCCAGATTTGGTATTTGCAGAGTCGCCTGGGAGAGGAGATGAAGGGTTCCACATCATTGCAGAGTAAATCGTTATTAAATGAGAGCTAATGAATGATCACATGAATCTCAAACTGGAGCAATTAGCCACTCTGCTGCTGCCAGAGGGTATTTTCCCTGCTGCCACTGTTGCCTCTAGGTGGCTGATTTTTAAATTACTCTTTCCTCATCACTTCAAGACATTGCCTTGGGAGCCAATCAAGCCTTTTTTTTTTTTTTCAAGTATGCCTAAATGCTCATTTACCTCTAAGAGCCGTGCTCCTGCTGCCGCTCAGGTGGGGCTGACCCCTCAGTCTGGATGCAGTTTATTCCTGTTGAAAAAGCTGATTTGCTTGAAGGGAGGATAGATGCTGGGTGGTTACAAAGCACCTTTGCACGCACACACCTGCGTGAGGAGCTACAGGACTTGTGGCTACAGCACACACCAGATCGTAGTGGTATGGGTAACTGTTGGCTTTGTCTGTGCAGGAAAATATTCATTTCTTGCAGCAGAGCCCACGCAAAAGTGGTGACTCTCCACCAAGATTTCCGCAGGTACCCCGGCCACATGCAGGAACAGGAGTCGGTATCTCTGGCCAGGTTGTTATTATTATCCATGGGTGCAGGAGAACCGTGTCAGGACAGGCGAGGGAGTCTCTAAAGTCCCTCGAGAGGCAGCAACAGAGACCCTGGAGTCTTGCCATGAGTTGGGATCACACAGCTACCAGCAATGACCTCTTCAAAATACTAACAAAATTCAGGCAAGGAGCCTGGCTTGTCAGGAGAAGAAGTCATAGGCTTAAAAAATTTCTTGCACAGAACTCAGTCACCGGTGCTGGCAGCTCTGGGCCCTTTGCCTGAACATTCGTATTTCATCCACTTTGGGTCCACTTTGGGTGTACAAGAGCTCGGCGCATGTCCCAGCTGGCAAGCAAGTGCAGCAGAAGAGATTTAGGCAACTGGTTTTTTTTCATTGCGAACCTGGCAAATGGCAGCTGGAGGGTAGAAAATGTTGTTCACTGCCATGTCTCTCCTGAAGGCATGTCTCATAAACTTCTTTCTGGCTCATGTAATTATTTCACTCACCCATAATTAATGCCCTTTTGCTCCCTACAAGCTGGGTAAGACAGCTTTTACCACCCACGGCAATGTGCCCATGGCTCATGTCTATGGCTCTGCAGAGCTGCTGCTCCGTCTGGGAAGGGGTGCGAGCAGCTCCCGCCAGCAAACCGAGCACCACTGGTGGGATTTCAGCCATGAACCAATGGTAACCACCTCACTTTAGCCCATTTTTCTTGATTGACTGCACCTTTTTAAGCACTTACCTCAGTCTCTCATCATCAGCACGAGTGCTGAGACCTTGCTGTGCTCAGAGATCTCCTCATACGGAGATTTGCTGGGGAAGGAGATGAGGGCAGAATTTGGCCGAGCACTGCCGGAGCTGTAGCCAGCCCTGATATTTTTTCCTTAGCTTATAGCTAGTTCAGCTGGGTACTTCCAGCTATGTTTGTATTTCATCGACACAAAAAAGTGACTTCATTGCCATGGAGACAGCTATGATTTGCATCTTAATTAAGCAATGACAGATGCCCTACTGATAAAGGCAATCTTTAGCTATGGATCTCCATTGACTTCAAGTTCCAGCATTCCCATTTATTATTAGGTCCTTCTGAAATCAAAATTTTACCAGGCGATTGGCAGGGACTTATGTCTTAATGTTTTTGCTGCACTGATGTTCTGATGGGAATAAATATTTCTCGCTGGTGAGACAGTCAAATACTCCGGGCTGAAGCAGAATGGAACTGGCAGAATACTGGCTCATTCTGCATGGCATAAACCCCACTGCCCAAAGTTGGGGGGATTTGGGGGTGCACAAAGTGGTCAGCAAGAGAATGGCCATGGACATGTGTGTAGTGCTGGCAGTGCAACACCAAGCTACCCGAAAGGTGTCCAAAGGCTGGAGAGTCGGGCACTCACAGCAGGCAATGCCCTGGCAGCTCTTGCCCAGTTGTTGCACACTGAAATCTTGTTTCCACCTCCTCTGTGCTGACAGGACATTGCAGAAATAGTGTTTTCCTGCTGGCCCGTGCACATGGTAGGAGACAGGGTGCAAGGAGTCAGTTGCAAGGGTGCAAGGAGCAAACAGAGTGCAAAGAGCTGGTCGAGCCATCGTGCAGGGAGAAGGGGAGCGACGATGAGTGAGATGGAGCTAACCCAAGTACAGTGTGTGTCCCAGGCATTTGGCACAGCCCATGCCATTGCACAACCCATGCTCCCACTGCAAACTGCTCCCGTGCTCAGGCCAAGCAGTAACAGATCTGGGAAGGGATGTAACTGCAGCTGGTAACAGAAAACCTGCATTTACCCACAGAGCTGCTTCACTGCAGCGCTATCTCTGCCTTTATGGCAGAAAGTAGAGAGGCCGTTTCTTGTTCCGCCAAGTAAAACCAGAGTTAGCAGTCAGGTCAGGTGCCTCCCGGGAGGATCGTTTAGCCCCCTGCGCTCCTTTGAGCTTTATGGCATGCTGAGCGTCTCCTGCGCTTGAAGGGCAGTAGACCCATGCCTGAGTACACCAAAAAGTTAATTGGAAAGAGCAGCCGTGAAAAAGGCCTGACCTTTTCCTGAATTGCAGCCCAATGCTGAGTAGCAGAGGTCATCCAATTAACAGGGAAAATGATGCTGGAAGAGAACTTTCCACCTCAAAGGAGTGATGTTGAGGCTTGTTAGTGGAGCCCCATCACAGCATGCTTGGTTTCAAGGCGTGATGGTCTTTGCAATGAGAAAGCAGACGCTGTAGCCCTCGGACATGGACAGTCATCACCAACACTGAGATGGCTCCTTGAGCTCCAGCAGCATTGCCAGAGATTGGACATGGTCCCCACAGGCTGCTAAAATGATGCTCCTGGTTCCTGAGGCTTTTACTGTCAGTAAAGCTGAGCTTTGTTCCAAGGGAAACGGCCAGGTAAGATGAAGATTTTTGACCTAGCAACTGCACATGCTAACAGACAAGAAAGAAGACCATTTCTGTATCTTATACTCTTAGCGTATCCAAGCCCTAACAGGTTTCTTGCTCTCCATAGGCTCCATTCAATTTAAAAAGAAACTCCTCCCTCCTTCCCTCCTCCCTTAAGAAGTTAAAACTTCCAAGGTTATTCTCCAGGCTCCAGCAGACTGAATCCACGGGACTTCTTCAGGCTGGTTCAGTGGACCATGTCACTACAGCATATCCATTGGGATGTTTCTCATTTCACTGGTTAACAAAGACGTTCCTCATCTATTTTCTGATGAAGGAAAGCAAACAATCACTGCTCAGTATCACGGCGTATCAGCTAACAGTGTAACTGGCTTACGCAGAAACTCAAGTCCTTTGTGCTTCAAAACGTTGAGAAATCTTATCAATCTTGGACAAGGTGCTGTCAATATTTTTACAAGGTGTATACTAAAAGCAGTTGAATCAGGATACTGATCTTTCCTCCACGTGGACTTTCTGTATATAGCATAAACATTTATAACCAGCCTGATCCCCAGGCCTGGGATTGTCTGTCTTTGGGTGTGATGAGATATCCCGTATTCAGATCATTCTCCATGCTGTACCCACCAGACAGTCTTAAAAAGCCATGAGAAGCGCAAGGGAGAACCACAATTCACCTTTTTCACCTTCTACAATCCCATACAAGTGGCAAAGCTAAGGCTAATACAAGAAAATCAGTCAGGATGGATCTAATTAAATTTTCTCTGAATCAAAACAGTCTTTTGCTTAGTCAGAGATTCAAAAGAAAGCAGTCAGCGAATGCGTAAAGTCAAAAAAGTGAACGGACCTGTTAACTTGTCAGGGATTTCCCCACCAGCCATTACCAACCACTCCAGTCACACAGAAAACAAGAAACCTGGTGTGAGGTCCTCCACAAGTCATTGGTGCTGACTGATGGCACTTAAGAGGAGCACCAGAAAAAGTAGGTAGGAAAAAGAAAAGAAGTATCATCAGATGAACTAAGAGATGGAAACAAACAAAGTAAACGGATGGCTGTTCAGGGGACCATGGGAAAACCAAGCAGCTGGAATCTCAGATCACAGCCAGCTATTGAAGACCAGAAACACAATTCATATATTGCTTCTTAGAGTGCTTTTTCCAAAGAGGTCTGCTATTCTCTCACCAATTTTGTTTATTGCGGTCATAAACAGAACAAACAATACACGTGGAAATAAAAAGCAAACAGGGATTACCAGAGCAGCGTATTAGAGACATGCCAGATTTACTACAGCACCTGTTTAGCAAGCTTGAAATCACTTTAAAAAAAGAATCTAATTTTCTCATTTTTTAAATAGGTCATTGATTACAGCTATTTGCTTCGACAAGAAACATAAGCAGGTGTTACTAAGAGATTTATTCCCTTTGGCAAGAATTATACCTGTTTCTCTAACAGAAGCATATGAGCCCTGTGTGATGAGGGGGGGTCTGTCTCCCAGTTCAAACCAGGAGAGATATGTGTAAATAAATGCTGTAATTAAAACTGACATTTTTTGCTTGGCTGCTAACAGTGACCACAAGGATGAAAAATGACATTAGTTCCACCAGGGGCAGAGATGCCACTCGCTGTAAGGGATTAGGGGAGAGCATTACGGCAGTAATGAACTGACTTACGAGCTCTCGCCCAGGGATGCTGGACTGCTCCTGTGAGCCACAGTGCCATTTCCAGCATGATGACTGGCAGCGGCACTGACGGAGAGGAGAGGTGCCAGCTTTCATGAGAGCTGTTATTTGCAAATATACTCCACAGCTGATATGTAGTGAAAAAAACCTCTGTACTCGGTGACGGCACAGTGCCGAGAGCTTCAAGGCATAAAATGGGGTGTTGTGACAGTGAGAGGGTGGTTGGTAGAGTCAGTAGCTTTAAAGGAGACAGATCAGTGATTCAAATACTGATGGGCTGAGAAGGAAACTCCACCACCAAATATTCCCGAGGCTGCAGTCTTGTTCTGCATCTTCTGTGTCTGTCGTAGACCTAGGGACAGGCCAACTGCAGAATAGTCAGAGGCTGTGGTTGGGTTACACACCCAGATGTTTCAGAAGCAACTTTTGGCACTCATCTGGCATCACAAGTTCCCAAGGGCTGCACAAACTTCACCCAGGTCAGGTTCCTGGGGCCAAAGCATGGTGTGGTGCTGGAGAGGAGTGTGGTGGATGGGGAGCTCTGGAGATGTGGGAACTTCAGAGAAGGTGACACCAAGATGCGACTGCTGCTCTAGGTACCTGGCACATTCACAGAGTTTTCTATCCATCCGTCTACACTCACCTCTGGGGAGGAGTCCTGCCAGGGAAGGCAGGGGAGAGACCTCAGCCGACCCTGTTAGCCTGCATGTTGTCCAGGTGCATCCCCGGCCATGGCGCTCAGTAGCTCCTCTCGGTGTCCAAACGGGGAGCCCGAGACACCGTCCTTGGCAGCCACATTGGTGCTCATTTGCAGGGGAATTAAAAAAAGATGTAGCAATTTCACAACACCATGACATCAATCAGAGTTCATAAGCAGCTTCCCAAAATTATCACATACGGTAACTACACTGCATCTTGCCGGTAATTAGATGTCAATGTTTAAGAAAGTGAGGCTGATTCGTGTCTCTGGCTTTGTGCTTGCTTTTCCGCTCTTGTTGCTTCTTGAAGTGGAAATTTAGCTAATTTATTCTGGCCAACACAGCAGCATAAAAGCTTGAGCGTCAGTGTTGCATTTGTATCTGAAAGGAGGCTCAGGTGGCCCCAGTCCAATACCACCTATTGAACAACCAGGTCAATAATACCTTTTCTCTAACCTTTGCATGAAATTTGTGAGTGCTACTTATCACTTGATATATAATTACATGCTTTTCCTTTCTTCTGAAATGAAACAGAGTTTAAATTATGCTTGTAAAAGGTCAGCTCTGTGAATTGCACCCAAGGAACCGGTGTGGGCCACCCCATGAGGAGCAAAACAGTATGAACGCAGTCAGCACCAGACCATGGCTTGTAAAAATCACATTTTATTAACTTTAAAAAATAAGATAAAATTGTCTTAAAATAAATGCTCAGCAGAAGATTGATCAAAACAACTTTAATTAGGGACATGAGGCTATTTACATTGGCTTTTGCTTTTCTAATTTATCTTTAATCTTCATGCTTGAGAGTAACCAAGCAAACCAAAACTCATGTGGCTTAGTGGAAACTTGTGCTGTTAACAAAAGCATCTCTCACCCTGTGCAGCGAAATAGCAAAGGAGATGACTAGGAAACAGCAATCCAGGTGCTGATGCTTTTCGAAATGCCGCAGGTTTGTCAACATGACCAGGTGTCCCTTGCTCTGTGAAGCGGTGTCTGATCCTTGCTCCAGCATGGTGGTCTCCTGTCCAAGCATGACCCCTTCCTGAAGATGCTCAGAGCTGATCCCAGAGCAAGTAAGTCAATGTGTCCCCAGCTCCCGTGTGACCCCCAGAGACTTCTCACGGCCTCCACACTCCCTGTCCACTATCTATGCACCCAGCGGCGAAGGTGGCCTCTGCCACCATGCACCCAAATGGAGCCACACTCTGAAGGGGAGCCAGCACCTCCGTCCAGACCTCATGTGTGTTTTGAGTTTGGATTTGACCTAATTCCTTATGGAAGCACAGTCTGCACACCTCCCAGAGCGCCTGTGGTTTACTTCTGGTGGTGCTGGCTGGGAATTGTCTCTACATTAAAGAAAAAATGGTTTCATCCCTCTAAACCAAACATCTCCTCCTGTATCAGTAGGTTCCTCTGTCATGTGGAAAGGACGTACAACACAGAAACATATATAGGAATATGCCATCTGGAAGAGGGGAAAACACTTTTGGCAGTGTGAATGTGTTCAGAAAGATTTAAAAGTTCCAGAAAGATGTAAAACTCCCGAAAAGACTTAAAAACATTATGGGTCGGTTTGATACAACAAGAAGTACAGTCCACAATGGAAGCTACAGTCACCAGCAGCACACATACCCATTGCTTTCATTGCCCACGCAGCAGCAGGCTGGCATCTCTGGTGATTACAGCCATAGGGAGAGATTTTCATCAAAAATTGTTTTTCAAATGGCTTTTCTTGCAGTGGAGATTTTCTGGCTGAGATAGCACAGGTCACAGCACACTGACCAGAGCACCTGTACCCGTCTGAGTAACGAGGTGGGCATCAGAGTCCAGCATGAGACGATGAAGGGAGCAGAGTCCCCTGACCACCTGGTTGAACCTGCATAGTGCATCCCACCTGTCCTCACCATGTAGCTCTGAGACAACCTGGGATGCAAGATAAAAATTCAAAACACTAGAGGTTTTCTTCTGCCTGCAGAAAAAAAAGCAAAGGAAAAAATGGGTCAGGGACCATTCCCCTAGGTGACCAGCTCTTTTAAGATAAATTCAGTAAGAACCAAACTGCATTGCTCGTTTGGAAAGAAGATAGAGAAGGAAACAAGCTGGTGAGCTAGTCAGGATCCTGACTAGCTGGTGTTCAAAAGTCCTAGGCATGCAAACAAGACGGATAATCTAGTCCTGTTGGCTCAACTTGTAGTGCTATAATTTTTAAACTATCTGAGCTTTTTTGAAGAATGGCCAAAATGCTAAAACTGGAACTTGTTAAGGGCCAATCTCTCACATTTCCTTGGGGTAGTTCTTGGTTTTTCCCAGCATGACCGGCAGCTTGGGTCCCTTGCCCTACCTGTGTGGATGAAAGATAATCCTTTTTATGCATTTTCTTTCTTTCTTTCTTTCTTTCTTTCTTTCTTTCTTTCTTTCTCTCTCTTTCTTTCTTTCTTTCTTTCTTTCTTTCTTTCTTTCTTTCATTCTCCATTGACCCCAAAACAGTAGAACCTGCAGGACAGAGAAGAGGAGATGGACAAAGCCCACGCTGGGTCTGCACTCCTTCTGCACCCCACCTCTGCCCACCACCCCGTGGAAGACTGCTCTGCCTGGGTTTAGTCCATTAACAGCCAAAGGCCCTCAGCTCCCAGGGTCAGGGAGTGCTGAGGACGCTGAAGCTGGGTGGGCTCAGGCCCTTGGTAACAAGGTTGGTGTGCGGCAGCTACCGTGCTCCGGCAGATCAAGTCAAAACATGCTGAATCCCAGAGACAGGATGTTCCTCACCTTCCCCCATGTGGCTTTGGCCCCTCTCCACCTCATGGGAGAGGAGAGGTCAGACCCCCCTTTGCTGGGGAACGGTGTTTGCTGGGGCAGCAATAGCCTTCGCTCGCAGCTAATGGCTTTTGTGATTGATTATACATTTGTGCTGGCATTTAATCAACTCCAGCAGCTGTTTATTCCTACGTACCTTGCACAGTAATAGAAATCCTGCCTTAATCCTTCCTGGTGAACAGAGGCTTGCCACCACCGTGCTCCTCGGGGTTCCTCTGGGTGCTTGCATTGCTATCGGCGCATTCATCTGCTCCGTCTCCAGCCGGATGGCGGCTGTGAAAGGACAATGGTAACCAGGAGAGATGTCTTAAAGGTCAAATAGCAAAGCTACATATATTGGTGGGGGATTGAACAGCGGGGCAGCCAGTTCCCCAAGCGGTGTCTGTGCTCTTGCAAGGTGGAAGCGAAGGAGAGCAAATTCTAATGAATGAAATGTGAGCGAGACATCTGAAAACATTCAGTGGGAATGAAGGAACATAACTATGCACAAATGGGAGATGTATCAGAGCTGGGGTAGACGGACAAAGGCCATGGATTTCAGGGGAGTCCAGGTGCTTTGCAGCAACTGAAAAGAGAGCCCAAGCACATCTCTCCATGGCATACCTCATCCATCTCTGATATGTTTGAGCACCCCCATGGGAATACAATAACCTTGCTCTGGAAATAAAATTGCTAGTTTCAGAAATGGTAAAAACCCACATTCAGACAGCAGCTCCATCCCACCCCAAACGCTGATGCATTTCCTGATGGCACACAGGGTAGGGTTCAGGTGCCCCATGGAAGCACCTAAACCCAAGATACCTATTCCTAAGCCAGCCTCCCTTATGGTCTGTGGAGAGAGATGAGCACCTGCTGGAGCCCGGGGATAGTGTCGGAGTACTGGATGGATGTTGAGTACTGTTGGATGAGTGGCTGGAAAGCTCCCCCGCAGAAAAGGACCTAGGGGTGTTGATCGACAGCCGGCTGAAGATGAGCCAGCAGTGTGCCCAGGTGGCCAAGAAGGCCAACGGCATCCTGGCCTGTATCAGAAATAGTGTGGCCAACAGGAGCAGGGAGGTGATCGTGCCTCTGTACTCGGCGCTGGTGAGGCCGCACCTCGAATACTGTGTTCAGTTTTGGGCCCCTCACTCCAAGAAAGACATTGAGGTGCTGGAGCGTGTCCAGAGAAGGGCGACGAAGCTGGTGAGGGGTCTGGAGCACAAGTCTGATGAGGAGCGGCTGAGGGAACTGGGGTTGTTCAGTCTGGAGAAGAGGAGGCTGAGGGGAGACCTCATCGCTCTCTACAACTACCTGAAAGGGGGTTGCAGAGAGGTGGGTGTTGGTCCCTTCTCCCAAGTGACTAGCGACAGGACTAGAGGAAATGGCCTCAAGTTGCGCCAGGGGAGGTTCAGGCTAGATATTAGGAAAAAGTTCTTTACTGAGAGAGTAGTGAAACATTGGAACAGGCTGCCCAGGGAGGTGGTAGAGTCACCCTCCCTGGAGGTATTCAAGGAGCGTGTGGATGTGGCATTGTGGGATGTAGCTTAATGGGCATGGAGCTGTGTGGTGTTGGGTGGGTTGGTTTTTCTGGTGTGTTGTGGTTTGTTGTTGTTGTGTGGTGTGGTTTGTTTGGGTTTTTTTGGTGGTGTTTTTGTTTTGGTTTTTTTTTTTTTTTTTTTGGTTGGACTTGATGATCTTACAGGTCTTTTCCAACCGTAGTGATTCTGTGATTCTGTGATTCTGTGATACTCACACAAGTTTCTCTCCGGAAGCATCTCCTCCTTTCCGCTGGCTGTACAGGGAAAGGAGAGACGCTGTCTGAGATTACCACATCTCAGCATCCTCCTCCAGGTCTTCTCAGAAATTCCTGCTTGGCCACAGAAGAGCCAACCGCTGGTCCAGCAGGATATGGGATCCTGACTGAGCAGAGATGGGGTCACCCCACAAGGACAGTCCCTCACGGATGGGGTGGGAATCCAGTTTGGGAAGCCACAGCTATCCTGCTCTTTTCCCTTCTGTTCTTCAGCTGCTTCTTCTTCTTAACCCCCTCAAATGCTCTTAAGTTTTAGTCTGTCCATGCTGTAAGTGGGGGGAAGAAAACCTCCAGCAGATAAGCAAGGCATTTAATAATTTTTCATATTTCTCCCCCACACCAAATCTAATGACACTTACAAGACCAAATTAATAGCATGATGGATGCTACCTGTGATTTCAGTTTCAAGCAAAAGCAGTGATAAGAACCAGGTGAGAATAAGTAAATAAAACTTGATTTGATCAAATACCCGCAAGCAATGCACGCACTTTCTGAGCACAGCTCTTGCAACATCTGCATGAAGGACGGCATCCCTGCCTGCTGGCACTGCATATCACAGCCCGTGTGTGCACAAGCTAAGCCTATTACCTCAAGTGATAAAGCTTGATTAATAAATCATTGCAGACCAAATGGTTGGTAAGCACTTAAACATTACAGTATTTATCAGCTGGACTGCAAAAATTGAATTAGAAATGGGCTTATATAGTAAGATTAGCGCAAGTGGCTCTCTGCAGCAGGAGGGAGGAAAAGGGCTTCCAGCGCAAGAGCATGGCTGCGTGGGAGATGGGTGAAATGCAAACTGTAGGAAAGGCTCATAAAACTCTGAAGGAGACCAAAAACCACACTGTCCTCTCAGAAAACTAGAACAGGCATAAATACCACTCCTGAAACCCTGTAGCACCTGGCTTGAGTGATCGTCTCTGTGAAACAGGAGGTGTGCTAATGCAATGACTGTAATTTTGGAAAGAAGGAATCATTTTGAAGGAGATGCTTCATGTCCGAGCAACAGCCACGGTGCCTTACCGACGAATGACAGCAGAAGATGTAAGCAGGGACAACGAAGACCCAGCCAGGACACGCGCCCCTTCACTGTCGGCTCCACCAGCCGCCCAAGTAGCTGACCCCTCTCTGGGAATCGGTGGCAGGGAGGTGACATTCAGACTTGTCCATAAGCATTTCCATAGCCATCAGTAGAGATGTCTTGGCATGCAGTTCAAGAGGGCACAAGCTTCTGGCTCCAAGGAAGGACTGAGAGGACAAATAGCAAGGTCCAAACCAAAAAACTCAGGTTAGTTTTCCTATTGTAAGAAAGAGGAGGTTTATTGCTTTGATCTCACTAACGCTTCGAGCCCGGAGGGCAAACTGGAAAACCTATGTCTACTGTACACAATAAAGATGATTGAGAGAATTTCAGGCTGATATAAAGCAAGAAAGGAAGGCAGAAATGCAGTGCTACATCAGCATGAACATGGGACAAGTGAGCAGAGAGGGACTAATAAACTGGAGTCTGGAAAACAAAACCTTGTTAGGTATGTAACTTGGAGCCAGAAAAAGTCTTTGTCAATGAAATAAAACGCACTCACTTTTCCTTGCTTCGAGCGTTGCCCAGAAAAGGCTTCACATATATTGCCTCTATTTCTGTTCTGTTATCAAGTCTATATGCTCATTTATTTTTCATTCCCCTCCGCTTATTCCATAGTTCTTGTTTCTAAGGATGAAAAATATATGTAATCAACTCCTGAATTTCGCTTGCCTTTTACTGAAGAAGGACTTTGTCAGAAATAGCAAATAAAGTAGAAGAAAATGTTTTGGAAGCAATTTTTTTAACTTTCTTCTGGTCAGGGTCTGATTAACACTTGGCAATCAAACCACCAGTGTTTGCAAAGACCTGACTCATGACCTGACATTAAAAGGAAAATGCAAAAATCATAATAGTTTGTTGCAAACACTTCCAGCTTTCCCAGGGCAGGTGGCCACCTCTCCCTGCCCCTCCATCCCACATCATGTTCCCAGGCTGGATGAGGAGAGGCAAGCCAGCCAGGATGCGGAGGAGATCAGAGCCTGCTTTTGGGGGGCTATATGAAGTCACCCCATCTGGCCTCACGAGGACACCTCCCCAGGGACCTGAGCCCCACTGAGACCCCTTGTGCAGCTTGGCAACAGGCAGCTGAGCCCAGATAATCTTCACACTCCTAGTTCTTCAGCAGTTGCAGCCTTTCTTATGGATTCTCCCATCTGTGGAATAACTATTATTCATGCTATCTGCACGTGGAGACAGTTCTTTAGATACGTGCCTGGATGTGGCCCTTCAGCCCAAGGGCAGGCTTGAGCCAGGGCAGGGTGTTTATCCACAACTGGGTGTTTCCCGGTGCTGTGCTGTAACACCCCATTGACCATCCAGGTCCAACAATCCCCCAAATTCTTTTGCAAATGCCTCCTACTCACTTCCCTGATCTCTTTAATGGTCTCACAATTATTTAATTTAGCTCCTTGGAGTTTCATTTTCATTGTAATTTCCCCAAGGTTCTCTTACTTCTTCTTTTTTTTTCTGCTATTTCAACACCTGCAGCCAGCCCTAATTGAAGTTCTTTCTGGGCCGAGCCATGAGGTGTGTAGCTGGTGAACATTGATCTAAATCATCCCTCTGCTTTTTTAATTCTGCAATTAAAGACATTGTATTATTTGAAGAGGTTGTCTGAAGGCAGAAATTCCTGTTACTCAAACACTCTGCTTGGACAGGGAGGCTTCTCTACGGCAGAGGTTAAAGCATGAATACAAACATGTGTGTTGTGTAGCCACTGCCCGCAAGTTCATGAGGGGTCATATGCATATCCGTGTAATCATTTGCGTTAAGTTTTAGAAGATCTCAGCTGCTCACCCCTGGCTGATTTTGCTGTGACAGAGTCTGAAAGAAAAGGAGCAAAGGGTTATGACCCAAAATGTGTGGTCAGTGACTTGGACCAGAAGTATCTCCTGGGTACCACAGGACAAACTCTAGAACACTTGGTGGATCTGAGAAATTTTGTCTCTGGAAAGTATTAAGCCCCAGAGAACCAAGATAATTTTAAACCAAAATATGATCCGTTATCTTTGAAGCATTGTTTCTAATTTAATTTTAACGATGCTTATGAGAAATGTGATGCCTGTGTGCCTGCTTTATAATTGCAGCATAGTCTATCTCCAAGGCTCTAATGTCATTTTACAGAGGGTCTATTGATTTCCTGTTGTATCTATTGCAATGCAACTTCAGACTATTTGGTAGATATTCTGGAAATTACATATTATAATTTCCCTCCTCAGACATGGGTTATGTGGCAAAACCTAGTTTATTAGCTCTGTCATAAAAGGCAACAGCTTTGTCTACTCTGGCTGAGGCTGAATTATGGATCTGAAAGTATTAGAGTACGTTATGGCAGTGTATAAGGAAGTGTTATACCAATAAGATATCCGAAATTATTGGAGAAAATGGAGTTCTTGAAATGTTCTGACTTTGTCGCGTTCATTGTCCCAGCAGTCATATCTGTATTTAATTTGAGATTGCTGGATTAATTCACCTTTTTTTTTTTTTTCCTGTGGGTTGCCAGACAATCTAAGATCTCTCCACTCTTCCCATTTCATTCTGCCTTGCTCTGCAAAGGAATGCCCTTTAGGATCTAGCAGCACATTTTAAGAGATTATTTATTACTCTCTACTCTTCCAGTAGCGTTTCTCTCTGGACAAGAGAACACTCCGATTTTAGTTTTCATCTCTCCACCTCCTTGGGACACACCAAGAATTTTATTACAACAGTTTTTTCAAGCACCAGAAGTGTTCATTAAAAACATTTGTAGATGGTTTTGGAGGCACTTCCAACAACTATTGCATCTCCTAATTTCAGGTGCTCTTCTCAACTTTGACTGCTGATCCCTTTCCTTACCCGTGCATCATAGTAAAGCTACAGAAAAACCAAAGCAACATGTAAGAAGTTTGCATTCAAGCTCAGATCTGAGTTTTTTGGTAGCCAGGTGTTCACCTTGAAATGAAATGGGAACAGATCTTCTATATCACCTGAAATGGTCACCGCTGACTTACCCCCCAAGTATTCCTCCATGAGAAACCTTGGTGCCAGCGGGCTGGAAAGCAGCTCTGCAGAAAAGGGCACAGATGTCCTGGTGGACACCAAGTCTAAGAGGAGTCAGCAGTATGTCCTCGCAGCAAAGAGGGCCTCTTGCAAACTAGGTTGCATTCACAAGAGTGCAGTCAGCAGGTCCAGGCAGTGATTTTTCTGTTGCACTCTGTTACGGCTCTTGGGGCACTCAGTGCCTTGCCGGTAGATGAAGCCAAGCTCTTCTCGGAGGTACACGGAATAGGAATAGGACAAGATGCAGCAGACACAAGCTGGAATGTGGGAAATCCCAACTAGATGTAGGGTAAAAAAAGATTCCCAATGAAGGTGTGAAGGGCCCCAGAGGTACTGGGGAGTTTCTGCCCTTGGATACAAGCAAAGCTCGACTGTACAAGGTAAGCCACCTGATCTAGGGGTGTCCTGGAACTAGATGACCTCCAGAGATCCCTTCTAGCTGAAATCTCTCCACGAGCCGGTGATTCCACACCTTCCTTGTCTTCCCTGACCAAAAAACCAGAACAACAGACGTGCATGAGTGAAAAAAACAGCAAATCTAAAGCAACTGTTGTGAAGTCAACAGAGTTATGCTAGTATAAAAGAAACCTAGCACCTCTTTGTGCTGGAAATAAACTGACAAGCAGTTTTACGTCCATCAAACACCAGAAAAAACCCTCACTAACTCCATTTCTCAGTGCTCTGTTCACAGCAACATTTCAAGCTATTAGCACTGTAATACATAAATAATGCTTTCTTATTTAGCAGCCTTATTAAACCCTGGAGACTGACTTAAGCTCCTAATTTGTTACATTATTAAGCTTGTCATTCATTATTAGATCAGTCTGAGTTTATTGTAGCTCTGAGCTACAGACTACTAAATGCCAAAATCGGCATTTACATAACATTAAGAGGGTGCAGGCCAACAGAAAGTTGGAAAAGCCAAAGTTTAAGCTGGCACTTCATCATTAAAGTTTGTTGGAGAGGAAGAAGCTGGCTAGCAAGAATTACAGTGACAGAGCCGGGTTCTTCATGGCCTTCCTCCCGTGAGGAAGGGCCATATCACAGCATCCACCACCACAGTGATGGATGAGGTTGTGTTTGTTGTCTGGGGGGACTCCAGGTCCTGGAGGAGGTAATGGCCACAGAGCAGCTGGGCTGTCCGAAGGGGAGCTGGAGCGGTTTCTGTCCTCTTGGCAGAAACAGTTTCAGCCCATTTTTCTTAGGGAGTTCCCTGTCTGGCTCTTGTCTGGTGCTGTTTTAGATCCCAGCCTTGCAATATGAAGCAAATTATGGCAACCAAGGCAAATTACCTTTTTAAGCTGAAGCTTAACCAGTCCTTCAATCTCATCAGGGTGGTGGTATCTTCTGAAGACCAGACAGGAGGTGTCCATACCAACAGCCAGCATTTATTTTGTGCTTTGTAGGGTCTGACATGCAGATGCTGTGGGTGCAGAGCACCCATTTGCCCCGGCCCCCCACCCAGCTGCGAGCTGGGCTGCAGGGCTGCAGGGCTGAGCATCTCTGGGGCTCACAGCCTGTGAGCCAGCCCCTGCCTGGAAACGAGAGTGGCTCTCACCCTGTGCATCTGCGAGACGGCAGCTCACCTCCTGGCAACACTCAGGTGTGCAAAGTCCGTGCGCCTCTTTTTTTCAATAGGGGTGGATAAACGGGCTCTTGGGATAAATTCAGGTCAGCCATGGTGCTGCAGGAGGCAAGCCTTGGCATACGCCAGGAAGGAGAGTGAAACACAGAACTGCTGTTGTCGGAGGTGCTTAGACAGTGAGGTCTCATGTGGCCTCTCTGCTGATGGACTTTCCACCATTTTTAACAGGTTACTTGGTTTGCAGGCAAAGAAATGTTCAGTATTTTTATTACATAACTTCAAGTTTCTATAAACGGAAAAGCAATTTCTGATCATTTCTTGAAATACGGCCTTTCCAGGGTGCACCTTCTTATATTTTTATTTTCAGATCTTACTAGTTTCTCCTCCCATCCAAATTCTCTGATGCTTTCTCAAAAGGGCCCGGCAAAAACTGAAATCCCCACTTTTAAAAGAGTAGAGATTTATGTAAATCAGGATTTTTTTTCTACAGAATACACCTCTGATCTGTCATCCACATTTCATTTCCTTGCCGTGACAAGGGTCTCATATTTGATGTTAGTAGGGGATATTCTTCCATTCTTTTCCTAAACTGTTTTTCTTTACAGTTTATCAGGATCGAAGAACAAACATTATAGCTTCTCATCAAACACGGACTAATTTTGTGGCTCTCATCTTCTCCTTTAATTATCTGGCCATTAAAAGAACATGTCTAATGTGCTCCTGGCAGGGTTATCAGCTGCTTCATCCTCCTGTTCGGTCCTTCTGGTCACGTTATCGTCCTTCTCTTTAATCCCTCTAATGAACTGAGAAAGAGAAAAAGTATGTGAAATAATTAATGTGCGAGGGAAGGTTTCACATACTGTTTAGGAAGTAAAGGAAGCTCAAAAGTCTGGTAAGCATATAGGCAGTGAATCAGCATCTCGATGAGCACATGAGCATCAAAAACACCTTTTGCTCAGCCACTCAGCGGCTCATCCGCAGTCACATCAGCTTTTCCTGGCAGAAGGTCCCAACAGCATCATGTTGGCTGCTGATGGCATCTAAAGGTCAAGTCCCTGTTTATGAGCACTGCTTCATCCATACCTCAGAGGATGGGACCTGGGCCTTCATTCACCCCACCCCTCCCTACCGTGGTACTGACAGTGATGAAGTATTGGGTGGCCACATGTTTTTTACTATTATTTTATCAACAGGTAGCACTGAAGGCTCCAGCATTTTATTCAGAAACTCTCTCATCAGCCCTCTTGCTCAGCACCATCAGGTTAGTACTGAATCAGCCCCCCAGGGTCTTGTTTGGTGTCTTCTCAATCTTTATTCCCAGATTGGTCTGAAGATTGACAAGGCTGTACCAGAAGAAAGAATGAGCCAGGCTCACTTTTCCCTTTCACTAGGTACCAGGAGATTTGGACAGAGAACAAATCAATGACATAAAGTTGAGATACTGTTGAGAAGAGTGACTTTAATTATAAAATCAAAGCTGGGCCCGTGTGGAGTTTCTCAAAACCAAAGCTGTGCATGGAGAAACACCCTGTGTTTCAACAAGACAGTTGCTAAAGGGGTTTCTCAGGTTTAAAACCACATCCCAAAGACACTAGGCATTTTGCTAACACCCAAATGACCTATGTCCAAATCCATCATCCGTCTAAACACGTACGACAGCAGTGTTGCCACAGCCGTCAGCTTTGGAGGTTGCTGCTTTATTTCATAGTTGAAATACAGTCTGTGTACCTGAGTGCTTTTTTGTTTTTCACCATCTTTTTCACTTGTTCTAAACTTAATGTGCCTTGTCGTGAAGGATTTTGAAAGGCCTTGGTTTCATTCTGACAGAGAACAGCTCGACCTTGTTATGAAACATCATACTTCTCTTCCAGCTTTCTCTGTCAAAAACAGGAGTCCTTAAAAACACCCACGAGCAGTTTATTGGCATAACTGCAACTAAGGCAGGTTGCTTGGTAATCCGTGTAACTCTCCGACATAACACACTTTCCTCTTCTAATATTTCAGCCCATGGGGGAACCATTTCAACAAGTAATTCTGGGTATTAAACACCCCTTTGCAGATCTTCTCTTCGGTAGGAAGGAACCACAGAAAAAATGTGATAGACCATCAGGCGAAGAGGAGTGTTCAACAAATATGAGCCCCTTAAATGTATCTTGCTTGAGTGGTGTCCTTACTTGGAGTAACTTTAATTTTGTTAATGAGGAGTTTAAACCTGAGTGTTTGTGAATTTTTACTGTCAGTGCCTTTAGCAACTCCTGCCACTAGAGCTGATTTAAAAATTTAGTATTTGAAGTCTATTTAGAGCTATGCTTAGAGTTTGAACATTCAAAATCTCAGTACATAAAAACTAGGAGAATTACAGAATTAAATTTCAAATGCCCTCTCATTTTGCAGAAAGACAATAATGAAAAAATCAGTGTTACCGCCATGGTAAATCAGTTGTGTGGCAGGAGAACAGCAGGTCCAGCTCACAAAAACTTCATTGTTTAATTTTCTGAATTTTCCAAATGATAAAATCTTTTTTAATTTTACAGCACTCTCCACATTCCTGGCTTGAAGCTGTTTAGGTGCAAGATCATATCCACTTCATCTCTTGTTTCAAGGTGGGCATCCAATTATTTTTACCAACTTTACTGATTCTTTTCTACTAGGAAACTCTTTAGGCAAAAGCATTAAAAATTAAAAGATATATATAGAAAAGAAAAAAGGCTGAAAATATGTCTCAGATAATTAAACAACGTTATTAATTTATTTTCCCAACTGACTCTCCAGATTGTGCTGATGCGTTGCTCAGGGCATCTTTCCGTTGCCTGTTCCTCTCAAGAGCACAACTTTCAGAAACTTCCTAATTTTAATCACATCCTACAACAAAGCTCCAAATAGAAAGCAAGAGACAACGTCACTGAAAAGTGACAGGCTTGAAAGACCTTGCTGTGAAATTCAGGTGACATTACAGCTGACGTCACCAAGGCCATGGAGTCCTTGCACATCCAGCTCACGGTTACCAATGAAACTGGCCTGCAACACATGGCCCAAAATCTTCCTGTGCATCCTTGCGGACTTCACAGAGGTAAATATGCACTGAGCTGCTTCATAACCCAACGCCAGAGACTGTGGGTACTCTGAGCCTCCCAGGCTGCCTCATGTCACTTCCACAGGACCAGTTCATAAGTGGGCTCCTACCTCAAGTGACTTCAGAGCAGCTGCTTTCACACCTTCAGTTTCTCCAGCATTCAACGTTGGAAGCGGATGTTCCCAGAGAGCAGGTACGCTGGCAGTGGGGATATGGCCCTGTGTTTTCTTGAATGGCCATACAACTCTACATGTGTCATGATTATCTCTGCCTTTCCCTGGGGTGATAAGCACCGTGGGGCTGCAGTGGTGGGTTTCCTCCATGACATCTCTCCAGTGGTGAAAGGCAGAGGTCCATGTCTCCTGCTCTTGCATGATGCAGCAATCTGCATATGAAATATTAGCACGGTTGTAAACCAGAACGCATTGAGAGCAGGCTCCATGTTGCAGGCTACCCCATGAGCCAAGCACTGGGAATTATGCACACTGGTGTGTGGTGGAGAGATGTCAAGAACTACTTTTGTGAGGAGACCTTGGCTGTGCTGGGTGAAGGGCTAGAGCCATCCTGGGTCACCAGGCGTGAGGTCCGAGGTGGAGGTGAAAGATGGAAGTGTGAGGCTGGAGCTAGGTTTTTCATTGCTGTTGGTAGGTCCATCACTAGAGGGAGACGAAGATCTACCCTATGGTGGGCATTCATCTCATCTCTGGTTGGAACATAGGAAAGATAAGCTTTGACTTAGCATTTTTCTGCTTATTTTCCCAAAAATGTCCAGCTCAGAGAGATAGGTTGACGTGACCACTACTGTCATGCAGCCCAGTCTGCATGGATGGTGCATCACACCCTCAGGACTTCCTCCCAGTTTGATGCCATGGACTTGGTTCAAACTTGCTAAGCAATGTCATTTGCCTAGTTTTATTATGTGACTTACAGAGGAGGATTTGGTCTGGTCTTGGGGGACAAATGTCTACATCTGAAGTACATCCATGAAGCTTCAAATACCAGCTGGGACTTTGCCACTGGGAAAACTGTGTTCTTGCCACGCTTTTGTGCTTTAAACAAAGTGGAATTCAAAATTGTATGTAGTAGACTTAGAGTTTTCCCCTGTTTCTCATGACGGGCAAGACGAGATTTGCTCTGAAGTTTAATCTTGCATTTGTCCCGGTGTGTGCCAGCAGTGTGCTGGAGAGAAGAGTCTGCTGAAACACGCCGGAGGTGTGGGCCAGGGTTGGGGAGCACAGCCAATGCTCTGCACCTCTGCACCTCCAGCTGGTGTCCTGGGGTCAGCCCTGGGGGACACTGGAGAGGGCCTGTGCCAGGGCTGCTACCCCATCATAACCCCAACCATCACACCCAAAGAAGAGGTGGCCATGCAATGGCTAAAGTCCATTTTAACCATAACAAGATAACTCTACCTGTAAAACAGGTAACACAAGCTCTTTGCTTCATGAGCAAATGGGGAAGGACCTCAGACAAAATCTCATGCCAGCTGGTTGGTTCCCTTTCCTAAGTGCTATTTTTGTAAAAGAACAGGTAGATACACTGCCTAGTTTGAAACCTATATGTCTATTCTAACTTCCAAGATATTCTGGTGGTTGAAGTTTCTTGCCAAAGTCTTCAAGCTTCTTTGTCTAATTCCTGGCACACTTCTATTTCCTGGCTCCTTCCTGGAGCACGTGCGTGAACTGAAATTTGTTTGCAGCTTGTGTTTGCTGGGTGCTCCGGGCCTCTCCACCATGTCGCTCCTCCGGGAGCGGCTGCTGCAGAAATATTTGCATTGCAACCTGATAAGGCTCATAAAGGGCTGTTAATGTAAACACGATCAGATTTACAAAACGGTATGTGTCCGACAGCTACTGGGGGCTGCTATCGATGGAGACAGTGACAGCCACCATTTGTCACTCGGTGAAAGGGCATAGCTCACGTCTCAGTCCAGCCCTCGTTCTTATGCAGCCGGTGGGATGTCTGTCCTGCTGGGATGCAGCCAAGGCTGCAAGGGATGGAGACTGCTGGAGAGATGTCACCAAGATTTGCTCCTCTTGAGGCAAGGGAAGCAGCAGAGGATGGTATGGGGCTGGGGACAGGAAAGCGCTGCCTTGGCCCTGTCTCCACCACAGTGTGCCAGTCACTGGTGGAGAAAGTTATTAGATTTATTAGCTTTTGCGTGAGATTTCAGTGCTGCAGCTGGTCTCTGCTCCTGTGTTCCCTAAGGTCCGTCCTCCCATGCACTCGGCTCCCTGGCTGGATGTTTGTGTCCCTCACTTTTTCACGCTTTGGCTGTTTTGTCATTTTTTTTTCCTGTTGCTGCTGATGCTGCGGCATATTATCTGTCAGATGAGACTGTCGTGGTTTAACCCCAGCTGGCAACTAAGCACCACCCAGCCGCTCGCTCACTCCCCCCAGGTGGGATGGGGGAGAGAATTGGAAGGGTAAAAGTGAGAAAACTCGTGGGTTGAGATAAAGACACTGTAATAGGTAAAGCAAAAGCCATGTGCGCAAGCAAAGCAAAACAAGGAATTCATTCACCACTTCCCATGGGCAGGCAGGTGTTCAGCCATCCCCAGGAAAGCCTAACGGTTACTTGGGAAGACAAACGCCATTACTCCAGATGTCCCCCCCCTTCCTTCTTCTTCCCCCTAGTTTATATACTGAGCATGACGTCATGTGGTATGGAATATCCCTTTGGTCAGTTGGGGTCAGCTGTCCCGGCTGTGTCCCCTCCCAACTTCTTGCCCACCCCCAGCCTACTCACTGGTGGGGTGGGGTGAGAAGCAGAAAAGACCTTGACTCTGTGTAAGCACTGCTCAGCAGTAACTAGAACACCCCTGTGTTATCAACACTGTTTTCAGCACAAATGCAAAACATAGTCCCATACTAGCTACTATGAAGAAAACTAACTCTACCCCAGTCAAAAGTGGCACAGAGATCTACAGGCACATGACTCTGCCTGACAGGTACGGCACACCTGAAGACTTCTGCACACACGCTGCACCAATGGAGTTGTCTCCTGCGTAACGTAACTGGGAAACCAACCCAATGCTACCCTTTCTATGATCACTAGAGAAAAATAAAGTGCTGGCTGTTATCAATTCATTGTGCAGTCCTTAGGACAGGTTTTCAAGGGAAAGAGTAGAGCACTAACTGTTTAAAACAATATCAGGATTCCTGCACACAATTTCTTGCACAGTGTTTTTAAACTGCACCCTACAAATCACACTCTTTCCAGGTCCTGACAAAATCTAATCAGTAGTTAATCGTGTCACAAGACAACTTCATCAGCCAAAGTAAGTTGTGCTGGATTCATTTAGCCACAGTATTAGTTCATCAAAACACAGCCTCACTGCAAGCTAATCTCCTCCCTAGCCCCAAAAGGAGTCATGGAGGCAATAACCCATCTCCTTCCAGCTACAGCAAGGTTGTGGAAATACCTGTCTGACCATGAAAGAGTCAATGTGACACCAACCATCCTGTCCAGTGATCTACCTACCTCACATGTATGCCCTGGGCTGAACGGCCCCACTGGGAGAAGAGCAGATAACACTGGGAAGGTTTATTTAAAATAGCTACTTCTTTAATCTGCTTCTTTCATATGCAGGGCACCTGAGCACCCCTGCGGCCTTGTTGCTTGATGTCAAATATGTCAGTCATCACTGCTGATCTGGACTTTGCGAGCTAGAGATGCTCCTGAGGCATCACTTCAACATCAGCCACTCCCAGCACTGCTCCTGGCCCCTTGGCTGGTCCCCGAGGGCTGTGACCTCCATGGAGCTCCTTGCAAGCCATGCAGAAAGTGAAGGCGCATCCACACATGCCCTGCCATGACAGAGCACACTGTAAAAGACTGGCTTCTTCTAGGGGTGTGGGGATCTTTTAGGTCCCCTCACTTCAGCACCAGTAACCCCAAAGCCGTGTCTATGAATGTGGGGGAAGCATGGGGTTTTCCTTGGTCTCAGCTTGAGACTCATCTGCTGAAGCAAGGAGGGGTTTCCTTGCTCTGAAAAGCTCCTAAACCAAAGCACGGGACCTTTTATCAGGGAGGTATGAAAGAGCATACCTCAAAACTAGAGTTATTTTTGGACAAATAGAAAGGCTTATGAAAAACCTTAGTGAAGAAAAAACACCCTGAGGAACAAGTCACGATGAGACGGGGGCCAGTTCCCAGGTCAGCTGGGCTGCTGTAGTCCCCAGAGCAGCAGCTCACCACACAGAGTGTTTCTTGTTTCCATCTGCTGTTGGGTCAGGCAACACACATCACGGCCTGGGTTTTCTGGATGTTTAAAGATGCCCAAGAAGCATCCTGTCACTTGTTTCAGAGGGACACCTGCTAGCTCAGCGTTAGTCTAGATCAAGATGCTGACATGTACAGACAAAACTTTCCTTGGAAATGTAATGTATTTCTTAAAATAAATGACAGTTTATTTTATCATTACTTAAAATAAATGAGAGTCAGGGGGTTCTCTGCAGATTTTGCTTAGCAATAATTCCCATGGAAGTCCAACTCCAAGAGGCTTCAGCTGGGAAAAGTCCTTTCAATTTAAGCTGGCATGTTGTTACTGCAGCAAAATTGCAGGAGCTGCTGATGGAGCAGTTCTGTACTGCTGTCAACCGAAACGAGAGCTCTGAATGTGCCACTCACTGCCTAGTTTGTAACAGTCAAACCTATATATCAAAGCTACCTAAATACTGCAGTGGTCTGCTATGAGAATGGTCCAAAAGGATACATTTTCTTGTCTGCCTTGAAATAAAAATATACTCCACCAGCATTACTTACTGTAATTTTACATCTGTGAGGACACTGCTGCTTTACCTAGTAGACAGGTGAGGATGAAGAACGATGGCCAGAACTAGCACAGCACCAATGCCATTTGATTGCTTCCCACGCATACTTGAAAAGAAGCTGTTGACTGCTGTCAGTTGCCCTGGAATGTCATCCTAGAGAAATGAAGTCCTTTAACAAGGTCTTGTTACCAGAAAGCCATTCTGCAAGGTCTCCTCAGGAACATTTGCTCATGTTTGGGGTCTGCTTCCAGTTCATCCTCAGCCTGGTCAACCACAAGCGCCATCTTTGCCCTGCTTTCACACCATGGTGTTCACAGCAAAAGCACCCTCACTGCTATTGAAGGTGCTACTAGCACTCTTCCCAACTCCCTTTCACCCATGCTAAGTAGAAACCCTCAAGGAATCCCTCTCTGGTGTGATTATCTATCTCTGTGGGCATCATGGAGGGTTTGCCAGGCCAGTAGGACTCAGACTGCAGAGGAAGCCACTGAAGTTTATGTGTCAGTGCTGCTTCAAGTGAGTACAGATTATGTGTCCGTACTGTCTTCAACTCTTTAAGCACTCTCCTCAACTCTGGATAGCTTTTCAATCCACCCTGGAGCAAATAAACACCTACATTTTGTCTGCTGACTTTCCACAGTAGGAAATGGGAGCTGAGACACCTAACGCATGGAAACACCTATGTGGTGATACCTCAGCTTATCTGTGTTATTTGGCAAGTTGAGTCCCTCCCTGGAGGGAGAAGCAGAGATCTATGGGATTGCAACTCTTGGACTTCCCATCAAGGAAGGAAACAGTGTAAGGGTCAGGTCTCAGCATCCTGCGGGAGGAGATCTGACCTCAGAACCATGCAGAGATCACAGTGGATGGCAGCCAAGGAGATTGAGCATTGACATTTTCAAGACAGATGTCTACGGAGTTTTGGGCTTGAGGACGGCATAAAGACCAACCCAAAATTCAGCTGGGATGGAAAAAAAGACAGGACTTTGCTATAAGTTACCCTCAGTGTCACATAACATAAGAAAATTCGGTGTTTCTGGATCTACGGTTGCAGATTCTTGCCTGGCTGCAGTCTCATGTGTCTGCCGCCAAGCTGTAACCTCAGATCAGTGGTAGCAGGGTTTGAAGACAAAGACCAGACAGGTTGGCGAGGGGGAAGGCTGATCCAGCTGGACACTGCATGGAGGTCAGCAGCTCATCATCAGAAGCAACCCCATGGCAATCAGTCAGGCCATGACAAACCCCAGCTTGCCAAAGAAGTTGGTGCTTTGGGAAGGAATAGGGGTGGAGCCTGTGGGAAGGAATGTGAGGAGCTGCAGTTTTGCTTGGAAGAAGTAGAGGAATTGAAAGGCAACAGGGAAATGGAGGTGGATGTAGAGGAGCCTGATGTTTTGCCCTGCCCTTTGAAGAAGGTTGCGGTGTTGCAAGTGGGAGATGTGGCCATTGCAGCAGAATGGTGGCATGGGATGGGGAAGCAAAAGTGAGCACAGCATTTTACCAGGTGCCTCTGGGCTATGGGCTAGCCAAGCTTCATCCCAGCACAGTGAGTTACGGGCTTTCTCGGGGAAACGCTGCACTACTTCCGTACCACAGCTGCGAATATCGTATGTCAAAGCCGTCATCACCTTGTCTTCACCCATGGTGTTTGGAGCAAGTCATGTGCTGGGTCAGAGCATTGTTCCTTAGCAACTTCGGCTGACTTAGCAAATGAAGTGGCATGGAGGACTCTTCCGCAAAGCAGGCTCTGGCTCTGGCTCTCTGCTTTTACCTAGGCGTTTGATAAAACTGTTGCTTTTTTTTTTCCCATCTGCGTGTCAGTTTTTCTTAGTCTTAGACTGCAAGCTGTTGGCAAATTCCACCAACTCTGTGTATTCAGCAGCAAGAACTACGAAGTCCGTCTGTTTGACAGAGGCTCCCAGCTACTTTGATAATGATAAGAGTAAATAGCAATAAGATCATTAATTAATCTCTGTGTATTTTATATGTGAATACACAGCTATCTGTAAAACAGCAGTTATGGGCTCAAAAGAACAAAAACCAAGAAATTAATGTCTTGTTGGTATCTGTTAATTAATTTAATTTAATATCTTTTTGGTAAGACCAGGGAGATCCCAGAGTCATGGTTTTAAAAAAGAGGAATTGCCCTAAATGATGTTTTTAACTCTACCAATATTTATGTCATCATTTCAAATTGAAACATTAACCTTCAATGTACAACGGTTACTCATACAAAGACTCCACTTTCCTCCACTCAGCCCAGGGCAAGGAACTGCTCTCTGTTTAGGTGAGAACCTGTGCATCAAGAGGAGCTATGGAGGTAGTGCTATGGGATGTGACAGCCCTCTTGCAGCCTCGAGTCTGAACGTGGGAAGGCATCAATTCACCACCAGTGAGCGAACAGCCTGTTGATCTGTCTGCATGAGACAGGAAGAGCTACAGCCCAAAATCATGAGGTTTGGCAAAACTGGTACCTTATGAAGTCATTCCACCAATGCCAAAGTACACATTGCATCAAACCAGTGATCATCATTTCAACAACCTAAAGGTCAAAACAAGCACTACATGCACTTAAGCTACGTAAACCTGCCCATATAGAGGACAGTCCCCTTCCCTCGCCTCCAGCACCTGACTCAAGGCCCACAGGACTCAACTCAACATCCGCAGCCCTGAGCATCACCCTGAAGGTGAGCGTGTTTGGCCTTCAAGAACCAAGAAGGTTGTCCCTTCTCATAAAACACAACAGGATACAGTGAGGCAACATCCCACATAACATAAATGCTTGGAGCACTTTGTCAAAGGGCTGGGATAGGAACTAAATTAGGCTGCTCCATATTCTGCTCTGCTCACCAAGCAGCAAGATGTGGCGCAACTGCTACTTCCTTTTCCCAGCCATGTTTCAAAAGAAATTGGTTACTGCTGATTTTGTACAGAGCCCCATCCTGTTAGAGTCAGACGATCCCCAGGGATTAGGGATGCTCGGGGAGCGCTGTGCAAGGGAGCTCCTTGTGAAGGAACTCGTCTCAATCCCAAGATCAGGATTGCAGAAGACACCAGGCAAGAGGGGAAGCAGAGGTCTGTATGAGTGGCACATGGAGCAAGAACAACCCTTCCCATGCAAGAACTGTGACCACTTGAACAAAACAAGTAGACAGCAGGCTACAGGGAGGTTATTAATTATGCAGCAAGTCATTAAGTTGTGGTTGGCCACAGGATGTGGTAGGTACCAGAAGTTTCCAAGGGCAAGCAGACACAAGCATGCAGAAGAACCCTCTATGGGTCATTGAACATAAAGACATCCCTCCTGGCTTAAGAAGGTCCCGAATCAAGGATCACTGCAAAGTGGGGAGTGTTTTGGGGAAGTATCACTGGAAGTATCTCTGCTGGAGATGGGACACAGGCCTGGGTGATGCTTTGCCTGACACAGTCATTCTTCTATTCTCACCCTAGGACAGTAAAAAGGTAAAGAACTTTACAAGTTACCAAAATGCTATTTACCTGCTGAGGAGGGCAGACAGAATGGCAATTTTGAACTCAGGCACCTAAATTCTTTCTGTGTCTCACCGGAAGCACTTACACTGACTGCTGATTCACTGAGGACTTCACTAATTCTCCTACATTTTTGGGAACCCATCTTTTCCAGGATCCAGTCCCTTGTTTTGTCACCATGGTATAGATTCTTTAATCCTAAAATGATAAGTTTACTTTTACTGCCTTAAAATATCTTTTTAATTGTGTTCAAGCTATTGGGTGATTAAGATCATGCTATATAAATGATATGTCTGCCCTATCATCATGCCAACAATCACTGTGTCATCTGGATATTTTTCACCAATCGCTTATATTTTCTCCTTAATTTATGATAGCCCTATGTTCCTATGATAAATAAATAGATACATCTTGGGCAGAGGTATAATGCCAAATGAAAAAATTGGCTGATAATTCCCAACTGAACATATTAACTTACTTTTTGAGATTAGCTAGATAGTTTTTAATCTATTTAATGTGCTGTACCATTTTTTATGCAAAGTTTTTACAAAGTTAGAGCATACCTTGTGATGATAACACTTAAAAAGCATAACGACAGTGCATTCAATTGACCTGTATCAGCTAAACTCGTTAGCTCCCCAAAGAACACTATCAAAGTAATTTAAGAAAGAACTATTCTCTATGAAAGCATCTTGATTGTTGCCAGTATTTTTCAGCTCATAAATTCAAATGATCATCTCATTTTCAGGAGAGACATGAAGGGTGGCTGCTGCAGGAGAAATCAGGGAGGAAGGCAGCAGCACTTGCAATAGTGTACAGAGGTGTCAGGATTTCTTGGCAAGCTGTATCTACTTCTAAAAAACCTGATTTATCTAAATACAAATAACTAACGTGAAACTAAAAGCATAAAGGTTTGAACACAACTGTCAGGGCAAGGCTAAAGAATAGGTGATTGTATCCTGTAAAACTGCAACTCTGACAAGAATTTATAACTTGGAATGAATAAATAGCTCAACATCACGTTTCCTAAACAATGTGGAAAAAAAGTCTCGCAAAAGGATGGAAAAATATGAGACCAGAGAGGTAATTTTTACCTGTATATGTATACCATTGGTGAGATTAGGTAGGGAAACTAAAATACTGAATGCAGTTCTCACTGGCAACATTTTTGAATGGATGTTTAATGATGGCAGAGGTTTTAGTAAGAAACTACAGAAACATGTGAGAAATTAAAAAGATGTGTAACTAGTATGAGAACCGAGAAGCTCCATCTGTTTGACTTCATCAAAAATAAGATCAAAAACTGGTTTGATCACAGAGCATAAATACCTTTAAAGGAAGGAGATCCTTAGAAGAAAGGGGACATGAAACCAGAACCAGCGGCTGGAATTTAAAGCCAGACAATTACCAATCAACTACAGAACACCATTTTTTCATGGGAAAGGTGATTAGCCACCAAGGCAAACTAATTAAGGAAGGGTTCATACCTTGGTGGTTTTCTGAGGAGTGAGAGGCAAAGCCACCATTTCCTGCAGTCAATGTGATAACCAGCAAGTGGATTCCAGCCCAGAAATTGGTTTCTTCTACCCTTTAACTATTCTGAATCTAAGACCCATCTGTGCCTCCTCTCTAGAAAGCAATGGAGGAACAACGTCTTGGCTTCCTAGCCATAGCTGACCCCGCTAAAGCAAACCCGTCTTTTCTGGCACCCTCTTATAAAGGAGCTGGAGCTTGCAGCCATTGACCGCAGAGCGATGCCAACACTGGGTTGCTGCAGGCAATGCTGCAGCAGCCGTGCAAGGTGGCTCAGCAGCAAATGAGGCCCTGGGAGATGCTTACCAGGAATCCAGGCAGGACCCTGTCTGCAGCCTGTGTTAAGATTCAGCAAAAGCTTCTCCACAGAGAAAACCAAAACACTTCAGGCTCAACAAACCGGTGCTGCATTTTGCAACGTTATTTTGGATCTTGCCAAGCAGCCCTAGCGAGCAGCACAAGTGACAGCTCACTGGACCTGTGCACAACATGAGAAATGAGTGATGTACCTTCAAGTGAGAGGCATGGCTGATAGTTTTTATTAGTTCCACTGAGCTGTAATGCCCCACCACGCTCTTCCTCTCGTACCTAGGAAATCACATTGCATCCTGCCTTTTTTCCATAACAAATCCTATTATGATTTGGTGTACAAAGCAAAAACGTATCGTGCTTTTGGAGATGCTTACACTATATCTTCGCAGCTGTCAAATCCACTGTCTGCAAAGCAGGTGTTATTTTTACCACATGCACTCGAGGAAACAGCTTACGCTAGCTATGGTTTTCAAGAACGCAAGCCATAATATTTCAAATATGTGTACTATCGTCATGACAAGTCTGTCAGTCAGTCTGTCTTGGGAGCAGCTTTATTTTTCCTGCATTAGCTGTACTGTGATCAGACCCAAGAGCCTCAACGTGGCAGACACTGCGTAAAAAAAGCAGTAAAACCCCAGTTCCTGCCAAGGTTCCTTGCATTCATTGCAGATCCTTTGGAAAGGCTGCTGGAGAAGAGGAGCTCTCACAAGTCTGTCATGGTGGTTAGAGAGGCTTCATCGCTGTGGTACCCACCGCCTAAGATCTTCTTCAACGGATAACAGGGAAGAAAAGGCTTTTTGCATGGATGGGATGGGATGTGCATGCAGGGGCAGGAAATGTGTAGGGATAAAACATCAGCCTCCCTGGTGAAGTCATCTATGTCCATGCAAAGTGTGCTGGTTGTGGCTGGGATAGAGTTAATTTTCTTCACAGTAGCTAGTATGGGGCTGAGTTTTGGATTTGTGCTGAAAACAGTGTTGATAATACGGGGATGTTTTAGTTACTGCTGAGCAGTGCTCACACAGAGTCAAGGCCTTTTCTGCTTCTCACACCACCCCACCAGCGAGTAGGCTGGGGGTGGGCAAGGAGTTGGGAGGGGACACAGCCGGGACAGCTGACCCCAACTGACCAAAGGGATATTCCATACCATATGACGTCATGCTCAGCATATAAACTAGGGGGAAAGCTGGCCGGGGGACCGCTGCTTGGGGACAAGCTGGGCATCGACCAGAGGGTGGTGAGCAATTGTTTTCATTTCCATCACTTGTCTTTCTTGTTTGTTTTTTTTTTATTGTCATTGTTGCTGTCATTTTCCTTTTCATTACAATTTTTATTATTATTATTATTTTATTTCATTTATTAAACTGTTCTTATCTCAACCCATGAGCTTCCTCACTTTTGCTTTTCTGATTCGCTCCCCAGTCCTGCTGGGGCAGGGGGGGAGTGAGCGAGCGGCTGTGTGGTGCTTAGTTGCTGGCTGGGGTTAAACCACGACACAAGGAAAATACAAGCTGCTCCTGAATGAAAGTGCTAATACTTTACACCTGTTTGTTCATGTGACAATTCAAAGCCTGACACAGGGGTCAGCAAGACCCATTTCCCACTGGAGTGTGACCTGAGACCCTGCAGCAGTCAGGGCTTTCCTCCCCTCCGTGATGCCACGAGAGAAAACATCCAGCCTGCAAACGAATAGAAAACTAGCAAGAAAGTCTTTAGCTACCTTCCAGCCTTCCCCCCATTAATCAGGAGCCCATATCATACAGCAAGAGGGAAAACCTGGCAGAGATTAATAGATTTCTTTTCCGTGCAGGCACTTTTAATGAAAGATGCTTCTTGAAAATCCCTAAAAATAGGTTACGACATGTTTCAAATTCTGGGAGATTGGTACAGACTCAGTTCAGAATTGAAATGCACAGTAAGCCTGTTGCTGTTCCCACCGCTCCCCTGATAAGTGCAGGATGTAGTAGTCTATTAATTCTGCTCATCTCCAGTATTTGTATCAGGAATTAGTAATCCTTGCCGTTCTCTGCCCGGCATCACCCCAGTATAACCCCAGTAGAGCCATTCATCATTTACAGCACTGTAACCAGCCAGGCAAGGATGCAGAAGTGGTATAGCCTTAGTTTATAGCACAAATATATTTGTATTGACATGAGGAAAAGCTTCGCTCGTGCTACACAGTCTCCATGTGGGACTGGGACAACATTGAGGGTGCACTCAACTCTGGCTGTATGGAGAAGGACACTGTCCGTGACTGATCTTGCAGCCCTGACAGCACACGGATTAGTGCAAAGCAGAACTCAATTACGGACTGCAGTAGCCCTTGTCATTCTCAAGAGTAGGAACTGTAACTCTGCTCAAAACCCCATGCACACAGTGACCTGGCTATACGGAAAGCTAACTATCCTTGGCAATACCAAGCAATCACCTCAGCTTGTGATGGAGGCTGTCAGGTGTGTCAAAAAACTCCCTCCGGGATGCCCAAAGGGACAGAGGAGTAGCGTTACCCCTATGGCAAACCACTTTTTTATCCAGTTAAACTCTCCTGTGGAGGCATTGGCTCAACAGAGGTAGCAGCTGTGCCAGAGAGCCGTTGCAGGCGGCTGTAAGGGATGCATAGCAGCAAACGCTGCACCCGGGAGCTGAGCTCAGATGTCTTCAGGGAAAAAAAAGCATCTTTGCTCCTTGCACATAGAGCACGTGTTACGTTACACCGTGAGCAGCCGGTCAGTCATGAATGATGACGTTCGTTGGTACAGACCCGTCTGGCTGATAAAAATGGCATCATCAAAGCCTGGTGCATCAAAAAGCAGAATGATGACCTAGCTCACCTTTTCGTTTTTGGGACACACAACCAAGCCAAAGGCATGGGGGCCAAATGCCAGACCACCCAGTTTGGATCCCACCAGCATTCATTTCTCTTGACTCCAAGTAGATGAGCACAAAATCCAGATGCAAATGCTGCCATCACCTCAAACTAATATTTTTATCTATGCAGAAGCAAAATGCAGGCAGTGCAGGGATCTCTGGTCTCCTATAGGGTCACACATTCCTTAAAGCTTGCAGTGGAGAATCTCTTCTAGTCCTCATGGTCACACTCATGCAACCCAGAGCCCAGACAGGCTCCAGCCCCAGGCAGCAGCTCCGAGCTGGTGGCTTTTGCTGCCCAATTGATAACTGGTGTGAATTTGGCTGTAGCCAGGCTGGTGGCAGCTCCCTGTGCTGGGGGCTATACCTCTGCACTCCCCCCCAACAGCGGGTGCTGCCTTTGCCTTTGCTCTCCAGTGCTGCCTGGGATGGTCTCCAGGTCTCCACGATGGGGGGGCTGGAGGTGTCTCTGCCAGTGGCTCTGTAATCTTGGGGGATTAGGGTTATACCCTTCACACTGTAGACACATGTATGTGGAGAAGACAACAGTACTTTTAGGACACACATGGGGCTCGATGTACATCAGCAGAGCTTCAGAGATAGACATCAGTATAAAAACTGAATTATGATCTTTTTCTTTCCTTAGCACTAACACTCTTTACCTTTATTCAATAGTGTCAAATTCATAATGGCCTGTATCTGTGAGGAGATACTTAAACTGCCTTTTAAGTGTTCCCTGCTCCAATTTCTTTTTTTCCTCCACAGATTTTTTTTCCCTCCCTCTTTACTTCCCTCTCTCTGCTTCACCATTTCCCCCAACAATGCCTGGCTTTAAGCAAGACCTGGACTAATCCATGAGAGGGATTACGTGATGAGCAGTTGACCCAGGAAGCCCCTTCCAGCACATCCCATGCTTTTATGGCAGCGGTGCAATCAGGCAGGGCTTAACCTACCTGCCCACAAGGAGAGAGGGCTGTTTACTTCCCCAACACTTCTTGGCTAACATCTCCAGTTAACCTCCTCCCTTCTTTTTAATGTTGTTGCACCTCCTTCCAGATTAAAAAAATAATAAATCACAGCAGTAGATCTCATTAGTCCACCAAACCTACAGATTGCTTGCCCAGGTCGCTCAGGCTGGTGGCAACGTTACACTAATGGGTGTTTTGACACCAAGTAGGGCTGGCCACAAGCAGTAAATAGACACAAAATACAAAATATGACCCTAAACTGTGAAGAAACATACAATTCCGGACTAAGACCATCAATCAGAATACAACGCGGTATCAGAGGAAATGAAGAGCTAAGGCGCCTTTGCAAATGAGCAATGGCGTGGACAGAGGGAGGAGGTTGCTAAGAGTAATCACATATTTTTATTCTTTCCGCGGAGATCCAGTTTGTCACGTAATAATACAAACAGCCAATAGCTTTATCTACCTTTTGCAGCTGGCTGGCAGAGTATGTGTAGCAACATTACCCCCTACAGTTCAACACCAGGTTCCCACTTTCTTTAGGCTTTTGGTACAGCTCTGGGTTTTGCTTTGCTTGAGTCACTGAGGAAACTTCTTATTTTAGTTTGAATCTATTAAATCTGTGCACGTGTGGAAAACACTTGGAAGAGGCAAAAGGAACAGGCAAGTCGGCAGCCTGTAAAGAATCACTGCAAATAAACCTTGCAAAAACATGGTATGTTAATTTAGCCTAAGTAACTTTGCACTTGCACTTTCTCTTTTTCTGCAGCTTTTTGGTCACAAGTTTTCATTTGACCAAGAAAAAATGGTGACTTTTCCACCTTTCCTAATGTGAAGGAATTTGTGAAGGACATAAAATGTCTTACAAGATGGAAAAAATTCTTAAAATTTCAGATTTGGGAACTTTATTGGGAAAAAAGGTATATTCTTACACAAAAAGTTGTCTTACACAATTTTTTTCTTAGGCACAATATTTAAAAGATAAACCGCAGTTACCATAGCATTGCTGGCTGCCTGGGGGGGTGTCCCATGGGCTCCTCCAGGTCTCGGGGATCCTGTTCCTGTGGCCTTTGCAGGGCTTGAGGTACTCCAGCCTGGCCTCAGTGGCTGTTCCCTTCTCCTATTTTTTTTTCTTCATTTTCTTACACATGAAATGAAGAAGAAACACATCAGAACTTTCTTTAAAATACTATAAGCCTCGTGAAAACCAAAGCACCTTCAAGAGGGGCTGGAAATATCCTTAGAGATTAAATGGGTATTAAATTTAAGGCAATTCTTTGGGGAGCAGTGCCTTAAAATGCACTTGGTGCAGTGCAGCCACCTGACTCTGTAAAAGCTGAAATTGGCTTTTTGGAGCTCATTTGCACTCTTGTGTAGAATTACAGTGAGGCAGCGATAGCCGGGACACACGCAGTTACCTTGGCATTTCTCACAGTTTAACACTGACGGCTGTAAAACGCCTGAGCTTATTTATTATCTGAGAAAAATGACAGTGGGTTTTGAAAGGTTCAGTGCCCAGGCGCAGCTCCGGGAATGACACAAAGGTGGGGAGGATGAAGACACTAAGCCACCAGTCCCCATTCCCAAAAGCCCACCCTTGTGTTCCAGTGGTGCACAGCACAGCGCATCCCTGCCCTGCCCACACGGAAACCTGCACCGGCAAAGCTGCTTTCCTTCCCATCCTAAGCAGGCAAGCAACTTCATCACCTCGCCCATGGTGATGGAGAGGGGAAGCCACCTCCGTCTCAATACGCCTAGTGGGTTGTAGCATCATCAGAGAGGAGCCAGTGTTGCATTTTGCAGCGTATCACGCAAATTGCAGCTCACACAAATAGCAGGCGAGCGATTTCCTCAGCCAAGTGTGACAACTTCATATATGCCCCACATAAAAACAGCAACCCTGACATTGCAACACAAATCTGAATGGATTCTGGCTTAAGGGTAATAAATTTAGCAGCGATCAGTCTGTGGCTTTGCCTTTGCTGCCATTCAAAGCACATTTAAGAATCCAGAAGAATTCCGTTTCCAGAATCGTTCCTGTGTCCTGCCCCCGTTATCATACTCAGATTTTATCAGTATAGACCAAATGACATACGCGAGCATTTCCTTGCTGGGAGAGGAAAGCTACAGGCAAGGTCTCTGCAGACACAGCTTTTAATGGCTCTTGTTAGATCACTGCAACCCTCTGCTCACGGCTATCTGATTTTTGGTTTAAAAGTACCTTATCTTGTCTTAGCAGTGAGGAATCAATTTTGACTGCAGGTTGCTTTCAGCCATGGGGTCAAACTCTGTGGTACGTTGTTTGGAGGGAAGAGCATATTCTTTGTCCAAAATAGGAACCTATTTTCTACAAGATGCTGCATTCGGGGGCTCACAGGGCAGATAACAGCAGTCACGCCTTTGCTGTGCAAACAGCATTGCATAAACCACGTGCAGCTTTTTCCCCAGCAAATTCAGGGAACAGATCAGAATTCAAGAAGTTGTTCAAACTCATCTTGTTTTCTCTTCCTTTAGAGAATCTGTGGTACCAATACCCAGTTGCAATCAATTAATCTGAACGTGTGGTTGCAAGGAATCCCTCAGTTCTCCATCACAGTTTTAACTTCCTCGGAGAACGGAGCTTGAAGGAGAAGCGCAGAGGTAAGACGTCTATAGGCACATCTGTGAGTTCATAGATTAAACCTTTAAGAAAAGCTCAGGGCCAAGCGAGCCGAATGCTGTATCACAAACCAGGATTTCCAGTCCCAGCACCAGCTCTGCACCTCAGGCTGCAACTATCCCACTGCCTGACTTGGGATAAGTGTCAAGATACTCGGATGCCAGGAACAGCAAAAAGAAACCTGTGAACACTTTTAAATTGAGCTTGGTTTTTCCTGGGTTTATTGTTATTATTGTTTACTGTTTGTTGTTATTATGGTTACTACATTTCCTTTTCTACCAAAATTGCCCTTATTCTGATTTTTGCCATGATGAAGTGAAGGTTGACATGCCAGCATCCCCCAGGGCTGACACCCAGCTTTTCAAGCAGCTGTTGCAAAGCTGGGTACCTGCACCCAGCTCTTCTGGCACAGCACTAAGGACCAGCACTCAGAGACATTTAGATTTAGCTGCGGGTGGCTTCACACCCTCCCAACAGACCGGGGGGAGCGAGTTGTTCCTTGGCGTGCAACTGATCCTCAAGTTTCCAACCCACTTGCTTCCCTGTGTGGAGGGTGTAAGCATGAAGTAAAGCAATGGCTTCTGAGCAGTGCTAAAGCACCCTGAGCACCTAAGATACGTGCTACATATCAGCACGAACATTAATGCTAAAAAAAGAGGTCTCAGGGCAGCCATGACAGTGAGAAATGTGTCTTGCCACAAACCCTCACCAAAGGAGTTTGAAACTCTGTGTTTTAAAGAAAGCGAAACCTCAAAGCTCTGTGTTTTAAAGAAAGCAAAACCTCAAAGCTCTTAACTCCTGTGCAGCTTCACAACAAAACCTGCATAAAAAGAGCAATCGGAGCTCTCATCAAAACCAATTTCATATGCTAAAGCGATGCCAAGTAATTATTGTAAGACACTGCGGTACAGCTGCCTGGAGTTCCTGTGCGATCAGCATATTTTAAGAAGAGTTTTGCAGTGCAGTTTCTGGATGTTGTAATGGCACGAGAGCCCTGGGGAACCACAGCAGACTGCCTGCCATGGCTGGGCTCCACCACCTCCTCCTCAAGGTAGGAGCCCACATTAGCAGCAGCCTCTGGGATCCTTCAGGATCTATTCCCTGCCTATTCGCGCTCTACCTTACACCAAGCATCCCACAGTGGGAGTTCTTCTGTGGGATATGGGCAAATAGGGTCATATCCTTCTCCTGCTTGTGCTGGGGTGGGCACTGCAAAAAAGGGACTGCCCAAATCCAGGGCTGCAGTTGTGTGGATCAACCCCTTGGCCATAAACAGTTTCAGTGGAGCCTGAAGGCATCTGCTCATATCTGCAGAGCCCAAGTTAGCTGCCAAAAGGTAGGGCTGTAGACCCCTTTGAGTGGCCCTAGGCTATCCAAGACGTTTTCCTAGAGCTTTTTCATGGGACCCCATAGGACACCTGCAACTTTCTGGGTCAGCATCTAGAAGCCAGGCAAGACCTTAGGGCCTCTCAAACGTCACTGAATGTGCAGGTTTAGGCGACTGAATCCTGCCCAAAGGATGGGGTTCAACTTGAAGATTAAGACACTGAAGTCAAAGAGTCTTCACTGTAGGTGTCGAGGTGAGCAAGGTGTCTAGTTCCCACTACAGTCAGAGGAGAACAGAGGCTTGATTCAATTGCCCAAATGCAGGAATCTGGCGTACTCTGAAATGCTGTAGGGTATCCCATCTGGACTCCAGCTGACACTCCAGAAGCTCATGACTCTCACATAGGTTATATATTAATGTCTCTGATATCCTAGGATATATTGGATGGCAATAGATGTCTACATGTGGACACCGAATTGAGCCCTGGATCCCCATCATCTGTAATGGCAACTCAGCATTCTCCTCATAGGCATATACATACCCACATGTAGACACCAAGGTATGTGTGTCTCAATCCGTGAGCCAAATCCCATCCGTAGATTTTTTGTTGTTCTATACATCACAAGAAATGCACCTTCACTGTTCATGTTACTGCTTGTGATACTATTTCCCCACACAGTACTTGCAAGCATATGACAGACTGGATCCCAGCCTGGTGGAGATTTCACATGGATGTAATAGGATCAGGAACATGGCCTACGCAAAGATCAAATAAAAGCCTCTAACATCAGCACCTAGGCAAAATAGTATTAGGCACTTTAGAAATGCAGATAAATTCTGTGCTGATACAACGATGTCAATAAAACAATAGAAAAAAAGATAGTTTTGTTGCCTGTTGTTTTGAATTTATAGGAGACATTGCATAAATCACCAGGAAATATTAACAATTAATCACCTCTAAAATATGTGCTTAGAATTTTTCCAGAATCTACCTAAACACAAGAACAAAAGGCTTTTCTTCCTCAAAACAAACATAAAATGCTATCTAGTGTTGGCTCTTTGCTACTGCAGTCTCACATAACTATTTCTGAATTAAACAAAATGAGCTGTGAAGCATCAAGGTGCATGGGACAGCGTGCAGGGCAGCGGCAAACACTCAGGATACAGGACCTTTGTCCAGTTTTAAAGTCTATTCTGAATTTCAAAGATGATACAGAGCTTGCACTTGCTGGATTTCCACCCTGCAGAGGAAAACTGGAGCAGGGAAGAAAGACTTGGAAGAGAAGATAGGGAATGAAAGGTCTAACCAGCTGCTGATGCAGGCACCAGTACCAGCTTAGCTGTGCTCTCTCTTTTGGCTCAGCACAGCACAGGATTCCCTCTAGCTAGAAAATATATATTATTTTTCATATATTTTAACTTAGTGCACTATAAGGTTGAATTACATAAATTGTTAATATTAAAAATTTAAAATATTTATTTAACAATAAATATTTGGATTTAAGGCTCAGGGGAAGGAATGGCAATGGACTGAAGATCCCTGGGGTTTCAGATCAATCCTTAATATTTATTTTATGTGTTAGATTAAAAAAAAAAAAAACAAACTCTTGCAAGTAAGTATTTGTGGTTTCCATTCTGATGGCTGAGTTAAAGATCAAATCCTGCCTCCACAGTCACTCTTGCAGGAGAAATCCTACACAACACTGCTTTTCCACCAGCAGCTTTTCTGTCCATCAGCCTGGCGCTATGACATCTCAGCACGTACAAAAACATCTTCTTTAAATTGCCATCAGCCTTGCCTAAGACAGATCAAAACATCTCAGCTTCCCCCGTGTGATGTGTCTCAGAAATGTCACTTTTATCCTCAGCAGGTGACGCCCCAACTAACAGTTTTCATGTCCTTCTAGGAGGAGGGAGCAGAGGGAGGGAAGGGGGAGAGGCCATTAGCATGACTGCTCACATGCTGATTTTGCTTTCCAAGGCCAAGTTTTCTGTTGCTGACTCTATGAGACACATCATAGACCTCTGCTTGTGGCACATATAGCTGGCACTGCTCTGCCTGCAAAGAGTCTGCACAAGGGCTCACAAGATTTGGGGTTCTTACCATACAGACCATCAGCTCCAGCTTTGGCCATAACATTTTTCCTATACCTTTTTAATGTGCCCCATGGAAGTGTACTTATTTTCAGTCAGACCACTGCAAGTAAAGGCTCAGAAACACCTTTTTTCTGAAATCCACACACAGTTTTCTTCCTGATGTAAAGGCAGGATCAACTGTGCACACCAGACATTGGTTGTGTTGCTATTGTCAGGCTGGAAATTTATTATATACTTGGAAAATTATTAGACATCTGGAAAATTATTATCAGAATATGACCAGCTAATCAAAAAGGTGTTCTTATAAGATTTTAATTCAGGTCACTGAGACAAACCTGTCCTGTTTTCAGCACTACGCAGCCCTTGATCAGGCAGACATCCCTGGAAGTTTTGTCTGGGTTAATCACAGCACTCATAGCGGAAACCTAAAACTTTTCCCTTCCCAGCATCCCTCCAAGGCTGGTCACGGGGTCTGCAAGCACAGGACACCCTTCGCACCCAGGCTTCCCGGCTCTCACCGGAGATGCTGATCCTGCTGACGGGGCTGCACACTATGCAGCTATGTTTTCTACATGTCATCTCCAAAGGTTCCCAAAAATCAGTTCACAACATGGCAATAAATTCCCAACAACTGACAGAGTAGAAAACAAGCCATCACATCCCAGCAGGAGCAGCAGCACAGCACTGCCATTTGCCAGGCGACAGAAGCACAGGGCAGCGGGGACCCCCAGAGCATCACGTCACTCTGGGGCCATTCAGCAGCATTCACACTTCCTCTCACCAGCCCCAAATTTTAGGTGCATAAAAATACTTCATTCCTCAGAAAACAGAAATGTGTGCTGAGAAGGGAAAAGAGATCTCCAGGGCCAGAACCCCTCTCCTATCCCCGAAATCGATAGGTGAAAGACAACCAGTTGATCCCAGCAGAGAAAATGTCCCATTCTGCAGCTTCAGCATTTTTGGAGAAGCCCAAAGCCTTTGGGGACAGTCCCTGGCTAAGAGGAGGGGACACGGAAACAGGCGGCAGTAGCCTGCCAGGGCACACGCCGGCCAGCCTTGGCGCGCCAGCAGCAAGCGGTGTCCAACATCTCGCGCTGCAGAGAATTAATTCTTCGCCAGAACTTGGTATTCTGCAAGAGCTGAGCGCTGACGCCACAGCACGCACAGCAGGCAAGGGCAACCTACAGACCAGGCTGCGGCCGTGATACCGGCACAGGAGCATAAGGGAAAGAAGGAAGATTTAACTGGGACAACCAGGATATATTTTATTCCCATGTCCAACCAGTAAAGAGGCAGTTGCCAGTTCTCATAATGTGATTTCACTGCTACTTGTTCCAGCTCCTGGGGTCATGCAGTTACGGACAAATGTCAGCTACTGCTGCAAAAATGAGCTCCAAGACATTGTCCCTACAGGGAACAATCTTTTAAAATGTAACCCCAAAAGGCTGGAAAACCAAGGGCAAATAGAAATTGTTGTGCAAGCCGTAGCACTCATCCTCTTTTTTTCATCTCGGTCTCTAAAAGTGAGATCCATGATATTTTAACAACAGGGGTTGGCACTACGAGACAAGAATCACAGAATCACAGAATCACGGAATCACTAAGGTTGGAAAAGACCTGTAAGATCATCAAGTCCAACCATCAACCCAACACCACCATGCCCACTAAACCATGTCACACAATGCCACATCCACACGTTCCTTGAACACCTCCAGTGATGGTGACTCCACCACCTCCCTGGGCAGCCTGTTCCAATGCTTCACCACTCTCTCAGTAAAGAAATTTTTCCTAATATCCAGCCTGAACCTCCCCTGGTGCAACTTGAGGCTGCGAGGGCTGGCTGGGAAAGAACAGAAGCACATTGCAAACCCTGGTACTGGGACCCCATTTTACAGCTCTGGCTGAAGGCATGCTCCAGCATCAGATAAAAAGACATATCACACTGAATGGTTATTATCTAATAAAAATACATACAATACTCACCACTGAATGAAGAAACAGAAGGGTGTAGTAGCACTTCAAAGGGTCCTTCATTGCAGCTGCGTGTTCCAGGCTCTTGGAAGTTGAAGCAAGGCAACAAACTGTCTTGGCACACAGCAAGGGATGTGAGCTCCCACTGAGGCACAAGACTCCCTGGAGTGGATATGGGAAAGGAAATATCCTGAGCAGTAACAGTGCAGGCTTCACACCTCAGATGCAGGCATCACTTCGATATGTGTGAACGATCCCCTGGCCCATGATTCTGAGCCTTTATAGTATAGAAAGGCATCACTGAAAAAGTCTTTTTGAGCTGCAGGCTTGCACGTCTTCTAAGGGGAAGTGAAAATGAATGTCTGTGCTGAATAACAAGGTCTTTCAGGTTTTTCCCTTTCACAAAAAAAGCATCTGCTAAAAGTAAGATTAACAATGTATGGAATCACGTGGACTGACCTGAACACGTCAGGCTGCAGAGGTAGCTGCTGGCAGGTCGGGAACGATAAGCCACAAATCTGGCAGGCGCTCAAGGGGGTGAAAGTGCCGTGCTACATGGCGTGGGTACGGCCACGATGTCTTCTCCCCATCCCTGCCTCTCCTTGCTCCTGCCTCCTCCCTGCCGGCCCCTCGCCTGGCTGGCTGTCCCAGCATCTGCTCCCAGTGCCCAACACCGTTCCCCAGAGGTCAATCTCACTTTCTAATGGTCTTTGCCGGCCCATGCTGCCGTCCCCATGACCCAGCAACCCTTCAGCCCCAGGGCCTTCTCCCAGTCTCCCCCGCATCAGTGTGGTCCCAATTTCTGGTTGGTTGGTGCAGCACATGGACACTCATTCTGGTCCCCAGGGATAGAGATGCTTTGCAAAGAAAAAGCCCACTGAGCTTTTACTGAGCCTGTACCATGCACAGCAACTGCTGCTGGTGCAGATACAGGTTTTACCTGTTCGATTCAGCTCCAGTACTCCATCTACACCAGGACTTTTCCAGCTTAGATAGGTGAATTAAACATATCATGTCCTCAATCAGTGTAGGTATGGCAATCATGGGACAAAGTGGCCTGGGAAGAGCCTCTAAATTGCCCACTGAGAAGCTGAACGTCCCCTGCCAATATCCCCTAGTCCTTTCCCTGCTTTTGTGCTTTTTTTCCCCCTTCATTTACTGTTGTCCTCCTCCTCTTTTACTCCTGGGAAATCCCTAAGGTCTAGCAGCAAACCTGCAGTTCCTAAGAGCTTTGTTCTCAGCAGCCAAGCTTTGCTTTTCCTCCATTTCTGCCACCAGGGAAACTTGTCCCATTTGGGTAAAAATGAAAGACTGAGGCTGACATTATTGACACATGAAATGTTTTAAAGGAACAACCTCAAGTGCCTGTGGGAAGTGCCCTGAGCTCAAGAGCAAAGAGGTCTATTTTGAGAGATGTTTTCAAACACCTTTAAAGCCTCCCTTGATAACAAGAAAGTTCAAACCCAACCCTAAAACACCTTTCTGCAGAGGTAACACAACCTGCGGGTGGTTCATAGCATCTTGAGACCAGAGTGTTGCTCCCAACCCCCTTCACTCTGGGGGATCAAGGCCATCTTTACCTGGGCCCTGGGCACCTCGCTCACAGCATCTCGAAGAAAAGGAGGAGAAAGAAGCAGTGGTCTGAAACAGTTATTCCTCATCCCAGGCTGTTGCTGCACGATGGTGCTGTAGCGTCCTGACACCTCAGTTTCACAAGTCGCTTGTTTTCTGCTAATTTCAGAGTGTTTTAGCACCCTTCCCCCTTAGGAAGCCCTTTCTTCTGACTGTTTTTTGGCTATATAACTGGTTTTTTAAGCTTGTCACTGATACACTGCATTGGGACAGAACTGAAAAATTAAGTGTGTTGTGGAAGAACACATGCTACAAGGGTATGGTCCTGCCCAGGTATTTTAACTCCTTATTGCCTATGAAATATGTAACAGTCCGGAGGCAGAAATCAGCTCAGTAGCTGCTCATAGCTGACATCCCGCTGCTCCTTGGGTGCAGACTTTTTAACGGAAAAATCCTGCAAATAACAAAACCTTGGGAAAGCAGCTATTTACCGAAAGAGAATGAGTCACTGTGTTTACTCCGCAGACTGCGATGTGAAAGACAAGAAGCCACAAAAGGTCACAGAGGAGTTGTCTCCTTGCCACTTATTTTGTCTGTTCCTTTGACAAAGGCAAAGCCATCTGCAGTACAAGCAATGAAGCAATGATGACCAAAAGATTTCAAAAGGACATATGAAGAGTGCCAAACGCTCTTGATAAAAAAGCGAGTGAACAGAGGAGTCATACAGCTCTTTGTGTAACCTTTACTCTGCCGTTAAGTGCACCAGTTTATAGTAATTATGGAAAAGCCACTGATTGTATTATAAATGTAATGACATTAGCAGGACTGTCACTGTGTTTGTAGCAACAGTTATGAAATTAATTTTTTTCTTCATTAAGGAGATCCTTATTTGCATGATTAAAATGTCAGCCCAGATAAATGCATGTGCCGGAGAATGAATCACTGAGCAAAAATGCCACCTGCCAAGCCCGGAGAATAGGACAAATAAACAAGCAGCAAGGAGCAGCTCAAAACTTGATCCAGCTCCCAGTGGGAGCCGTTCCATCATCCTTGGGAGCTGCAACAGGCTCCAAGCGAGCGCCAAGGCGAGGAGGCTCAGCTGAGCAACAGCCCAAATGCTTGGGATTTTTGCTTTGGCCACGCTCAACCATTTCAGAAGGGAAGTCTACAGCCTAAAAAAACAGAGTATCTCCATTGTGGTTTAGAGGGTACAAAAACCTACTCCCATGAATGAGGGCAAAATATATGGAATCCAAACTTACTCCTTTGCTACTGTTGGATAAATTGAAAGCCCAGCCATGACCCCTCTAACGTGGCTGAAGCTCATGAACTCTGCCTGCTTCTACGGATCAACAATATTTCCTATTTATTTACTCAAATACTTGCTAAAGCACACGAATTCACCCCAAAAATCCTGCCCTTGTATGAAGTTCCAGGCTCGGAGGCTGACTTACAGCTGTCCCCAAAAGTGCTGGATCCCAAATGACAAAATTGAGAATAATGGAGTGAAGAGCACTAAGCTGTTTTCCTTTTTGCCCAAAGTCGAGAAGGGAAGCTGAAAAGATGATATGGTGGCAAGGTGGTAGCAGATTTTATCTGTTTTAAATAGATCATGATCCTGAGAGGTAGCAGATTTTATCTGTTTTAAATAGATCCTGATCCTGCAAGAGTATTTTCACTGATAATTAATGCAGAGAGAAAAAAAACTGTAGAAAAAAATACTGTTTTAAACTGAGTTGCTCCTCTTAAAGAACATAGAAACTCTTATTATCTGTTTTTCATGGCAAATTTCATTATTTGGACTTTGTTCCATTTTAGGAAATGCAATGAAGCAAGTAATTTTGATGTTTCCTGCAAATTCCAAGGAAATGTGTTTTTTACTGAAAATGTTGGATTTTGACACAGTGAAAAATTCTAATTTGATTTTGTATTTTGTTTTATATCACTTGAAAATGTTAAGAGCTGAAATGAAAAGTCATCTAGAAAAACAAAACACTTCACTCTGGAAAGGCAGAAGTAAAAGACTTCAGACACGGTGCAAGACTCTGTCCTTGAGGAGCCACGGGGACAGTCCAAAAGAAAATTTCTTAAACCAATGTGTTTCAGTGAAATCCTATTTGATAATTAGCACTTTCTAGAAAATGACATGTCAGACAACTTCTGATCAGCTCAGCATCACTCCATCACACCTCTCCTGGGGAGCAGAACTGCCCTGCTCCCGGGCAGGCAGCGTCCGCGGGGAAGGAGGGCTCCTGCGCGGCAGTTCGCCCTGCAGAGAGACTCAGTGGCAGGACAGGCAGGACAGACAGGCAGGACAGGCAGGACAAGCAGCTGCCAGCTGCCAGCTCAAGACAAGCTGCCAGTTTATCACTGCTGAACTGAAGAGGAACAAGCGTGCTGGAAAGCTGCATTAGCTCCCCCAGCCTCCTCATCTTCCTGAGCAGATCAACGCTGCTGGCATAAAATCTTTCTTCTGACCTTCATCGGAGCAGAATATTCTCATCAATACTAGTCTATGCTACGATTGCCTTAAAAGAGAATATGCTCCAAAGGTATTTTAGCACAGAGACTTTTTTTTCCACGACTCCAGTGAATCAAGTATCTGTACGTCAGAAAAATGTTAAGGTTATTTCTACCATAGCTACACTCAGTCTAGTATGAACCATGCCAGACAAGTCATCTGAATCAGACATTTCTTAAGATTTCAGAATAAACTATCTATTTTTGTAAAAGTTAGGAAAGAATTGGCAATTTCAGCTCCTGAATGCTAATTTGCATGTACCAATTTGTTTATAAAAAGGTATATTTCAGACCACCATCAGGAAGCACCGCTGGTGGGACGGAATGAAAACAAGGCAGAAGGCTCTAGCCAAGGCACACAGACCACAGGATAGAGCTCAGATCTTTCAGCAGGTGTTTTAATGCAGTGATGGCCAGCGCACTAAAGGGTTCAGTCACTGAACTGAGGGTGAAACCCCTTTTTCAAAGGGGGTTGTTTGTCGCTGTTGCCCAGGTGGACATGGTGCTCTTCCCTTCCACCCCACCTTCCAACCACGGGGCCCGGCGGCTGTGTCCCTCTGAGCTGCGGGAGCCTGGCTGCCAAAAAGCCGTATATAAACCTTCCAGGGAGGGTGATCTATAAGGAGAAAATGCAGAGGACACAGCAGAACTGCTGCAAACCGTTCAGCAGCACAGCGAGAGTGTGCCGGGATGCAGCACCGTCCTGCACCACACAAAGCCCAGGCTGCAGGAGCAGCACGCTGCAGGGACCGAGAGGTCCAAACAATGGGCAAGGATGATGCCCTACGTGCAGATTGTCACAAGGACAACACCCTATGTGCAGGTTGTCGCAAGGATGACAAGCAATAGCTGGATGGGGAGGAGTCAAGCATTTTGCCAGCCACATAGCTCAGTCTTGCAGGCAACAAGATGAATCAGGGTGGGAATCAAGATAATGGTTCTTCATTTCCAAGATTATGGAGAGACTCCTGTTCGCCTCATCAGGCTTTTATGAACCTCCACTTGCAGAAAGAGGAGTAAACAGAAAACACAAAGCAGTTGTAAAACCAAGATTAACACGGCTTTATCCAAGGCCTTTATCGTGCGAGACTTCTGCTGTCACCCTTGCTTTCCATGAGAAATGGGTGGAGAAGGCTCAGCTTTCATAAACGCAGCTCCCATTGACTTGTTGCCCAGGAGCTGTACAGAACAAACATGGCCCAACTCAGCACCCTTGTGGGGTCATGGAGAATCTTTCCTGGGATTTCAAGAAGCCTTTAGATGGGACCTTATGCTTAGGTAGGTGTAGTAGAGGCAACACAAGGTAAGAAAGTGCATGGAAAAGGGGAAAACGGAGATTCTTTTCACCAGACCTTTGGCGTTTCATATTGACTTGCATGTACGTGCAGTTGATGGTGCACCCTTCAGCCCCGCTCCCCTGTCATCCAGACCAGGTCCAGGCTGCACTGCAGCAGAGCTCCCAGCCACTGCACCGAGGGCCTCTCCCACGGAGCCTAAGGCATGGGATAGGCATGGGTTCTGCACGGGGAGGGAGAGGAGGTGGGATGGAAGGTGCATGTCCAGGTCTCATCTCCTGATGGAGTCACCACATCACCAAGGAGCTGGGGAAAGATTCTTTGGCCCAAGTGTTTGATATAGAGCAAATCCCTGTCTCACACAAGGGCAAAGCAGAAAGGCTCTTACTCTGGATCAGTTCCTTTACATATAGGCAAGGTCTTGGCTGTGGAGCTAAACAGCCTCTTCCATGAAGCCCCCAGGGATTTAGGGAAGCTGTTGCCTCACCTTGTACATTAACTCTGTGTTGCCTCCACGAGGCAGTGGCTCTCACTGAGATTTTGCTGGGGTTTCGACCGAAGCTCTGCAGTGGTGCTGTCAGAGCTAAAGTGGAAAATACAAGAACCAGCCCATCTTACCACATGGCCTGAAGTGCTGAACAAGAGGGCTTTGCCGCCTCTCTTCTGTCATGTCCTGCAATAGCACGGCTTTGCACTCTGAACTGCTGCTGGGTTCAGATCTCAGCCTCTGCTTCTCCCTCTGCTTCAAGCCCTGCTGCTGCTGCGGAACAGACTGCTGCTGCAGCCAGGATCTCACTGCATGATAAAGAGAAGCTTCTTCCTCTGCAGGAAATAAAAACAGCTCCAGATGTGGATTTCAGCAGCGTTCGACTTGGTGTTACTCAAACATCAGCACAGGGCCTCTGGAAGAGTCTACCCTTGACCTACCAAAGTGAGCTTCTCTCAGCAAAATCAGATTGCAAAACTCGCCATGCAGTAAAAGAGGAAAAGTTCCTGAGCCTACTGACAATACGAGCTCCACAAAAGGCTTGCTCTCCCTTCCCTCAGTCTTTCCCAGAAGAATTTGATTCCTGGCCTGGGGTCTTGACTCTGGTGTGCCCTGCCAATGATAACATCCGTATCATCTGACGCATGCCCCTTGGCTCCACTTGGCATCTCCATCACGGGCATGCCTGCTGGAGACAGACATGAGCTCATCCTCCTCTTCCGCATTCCCAATGAGTTTCTGATAGCTGCAGACCAGTTTGCATCATCTCCCACCCAGACGACTCTCACCGACGTCCAGGTAACTCCTGCACTGGCAGGGGTCCCCAGCCCAGACCCGAGTCGGCAGGATCCTGGATGCAACTTTACCCACCACCAGTTACTTATGCTCTGAATGTTATTTTCAACAGAGTGTTTCAGTATGTGAGTTTTGATACTATCTTCTACTGCTGTCATACAACGAGGTAGGAAAGCCATCAAATCCTTATTACTTATTGGTTTTCAGCTAGGTTCAAATCAATTTGTATTACAGTACGCTGGACGTATATTTAATTCTTGCATCCTTCCTGACACCAGGGAGATGGAGGCTTTTTTATTATTATTGTGGCATTCATGCTGAAAAGTTTTGCAGCATCTGTGCAAAGGAAAGAAGAATGATAGAGTGATATGCAGAAAGTTAGATGACGCAAAAGAAAGCAACAACACAGAATAAAAAACAACTGGTTGAACTGCACAACATAAGATATCATGCAGGAGAAAGGCATAATTAAAACACTCTTAATTTGCAAGCTATTACCACTGCCAGCCCTGGGTCTCTGGGAGGATGGGCCCAAGCTGTGAGATTATCTGCAAAACCCCAGTGAAGTTAGTAGGAATCCATAAAGCAATAGCAGCATCTCTCCCAGGTGTATCTCTGCTGCCTGGGCTCCCTGGGAAGCCCCTGTTTCATCTGCATCCCCTGTTTCTCTGGGTTCCTGCTAAATGCCTCTTCTGCATTTTAAACTGTGAACGTTGCAGTCACAGACTTCTTCCTCCGCTGTTGCCACAATACAAGACACATGAGCGTGTTCTCTAAAACTAGTTATGTTATGGAAAAAAAAACTGTAATAACATAAAAGCTTTCCTTGACCTTGTTGTATAGTTGGATCAACATCTAATTGCTAAATGTTGCATGTTTCCCTAAAGACAAAACAAATATGAAGAAAAGCCACTGGATCGTGAAGGCTGGAAAAGCTATCTACCATCTGCAGAAATTCAGCTGGGTCTCCAGCAGATAACACCAGCAGACAATACCTTGATTTTCCTCGGTTTTCTCTCCTCTTACACAGTGGAATATCTTCTCCACTTAGAATTTGGTTCCCCATCAGTCTGACTGAGGAAATGTTTTCCTGGGACCCTGCTATTGTGAAATGCTGGAACTAGTCTTTGCTGTGTATTTGTGGTAAAAGTCAACATCATCTTGAAATTCCAGACCAGAATAATTGCCTCTGGTCCCAAAAATGATCCTCCTGCTACTTCAACTAGAAAAAGTGCTTGCAAAGCTTGTGCTGCAAGCACACGCAAGTTGTAGAGGTCAGGCATAGGTTGGCTGCCTATTTTTTTGTAAAATCTCTTGATTTTGGACTCTTTAAATGCGTTGATTTCAGAGCGCAATGCAAGGCCATCTGTCCCCTGGTCCATGTGTGAGGGCTGTGAGGTATGTGAGGAAGGAGGTCTCTACAGGAATGACTTTTTACTTCTGCGTTTTATGAACAAGCTGGGAGTGCTTTCTGTGCCTCGTGTTGGGATCGATTCAGGCTTTTCCACTCTGGAAATAAATGTCACAGCTAGAAGGATGTCCACATGCCCCAGGGACCTTGGTGGGGATTCAGCAGGGTGCTGTGCTGCCTGCCTCTCATGGGCAGAGCTGTCTCCTCCCCCACCCCCCTTTTTTTTTTTTTACCGTGAATTTCAGGCCTTTTAGACCACTTAGATCTTTCTGTATAGGTACAAAGGAAAACCACTGCCAAAAGATTACACTCGCCCTTGAGTTCCCAGATTGCCGCCTTCTTCATAAGTAAATGAACGGCCTCATCTCATCCACGCAGACGATGCTGCTATAACGTGATGCTCATTTAGCTGGCTGCAGCATCCCTAGTCATGGAGCAGAGCTCACTGATGTTCACTCTGTTACACCAAGGGTAGCTACTTTCACAGTGACTTGCTTTTCTTTTTTAATTTATGCCTCTAATTTGCTACCTAAATGAAAGCTTCTCCCGTGAGTATTTTTTTTCTACAGTCAAAGGCCAATATTTGGGGGCAATTGTTTCCAAACCAAGTGGCTGAAGTCTGGTTGATACTATTATAATTATGTGAGTTTGTATTATGCAGACTTGATTCCCTTTGTGTCCTCCTCTAGACTGTGGCAGATGATGGTAATGGAGAATATGCTGCTGTATTATATCCTAAAATTTCAGTTTCCTGTTTTGGAAACTCGTGTGTCTCATGTATTCCCTTTTGGTAAACGTCCATGCTCTGGGGAGCTGCTCCCTTGCCCATGTGCTAATGAGTACTTCCTATCATTAGACCCAGGAATCATTACTGTCTAATCATAACTGGTTACAAAGCAATTAACACGGAAAAAAGCTCTTAAGAAGAATGCTGATGGTGTTGGGGAGCAGGTCCCGCTTTCCAGCTGCCACCTGACATGGGACTTGTAGGGGAAAACATTCGAAGCCTGCCCTGCTCCCACGCCTGTCCCCCAGCCTGGGCAAGGCACGGGGACTCACCTTAGCCCCCACGCGCACTCGACGGCCAACGCACGACCCAGGCTGGCTCATCACGTTAACCAACCACGTGCTGGGCAGAATTGCTCATGCTTGTCCTGTTACTTCCCTGTCTCTGTTTCCCCTGCTCAGAGACATATGACCATATTTAGGTTGTTTTCTCCTTTTGAAGGAACTGTTACTGGAGAACTGTGATGAGACACCTTTGGGTCCTTTGGGCTGCAAGCACATCCATGTGGGACCCACCTGGCAAAGGGCAGCCACCAATGCCAGAGGCACTTACCCCAGATTCCCTTAAACCAAAGGAGCTCAGCAATACAGCGAGCGGGTGCGATGGCACAGTTCAGCTTCCTCCAAAGTAAAACCTAAATCTGGACAGCCGTGCTCAAAAGGGAGCCTAAGGTGGCTGGCTCAGAGCTAGGTCTCTATTGCAAACAGCGAACATTAGCTGAGATTTCATCCTCACTTCTGGGTTGTTTGGAGGATAACGGCAGAACTGAGGATTTTAGTCTTTTTTGTTTTCTTGCATTCCTGACTAAGCCAATGTTTTAGTGGTAAAGCTGCCACTACACGTGGAAAGAAAACCAATAAACAAGTTAGCTAAAATCTATAGCCCAGAGATAAAGGTAACGAGCGGTCCCCGTGAGGCTTCACACTACCAGCGAGTACTTTATATCAGCCATGCATTTCTTTTTACAAAAATTCAAAATTAGGGTTTGTTCACACACGTCTGATTGATAAGGCACAAAGACAACCAGAATGATTTTTGGTTTAGGGTGCCAGTCCACTGCTAATCTGCACCAGCGTCACTGGGAGCAGGCTGTGGCTCAGTTCAGACCAGGAGAGGTGCTCAGGTCTTCTCTGGGAAGGAATCAGCAGATGTGGGTTACGTACAGCCAGGGAAACAGGATTTCAAGTGACTTGCTCTAGGTCCAAAAAAAAAAAAAGTTATGAGAAAATTGGGACTGAAACGTGGATTAGCTCAGTTCTGCACGTACACCTCCACCAGACAACCATCTTTCTTCTCCCTCGACCAGGGTGAATGCATAAAACCAGTATGGGATTCAAGCTACCCTGTGGTTCAAGCAAGTTCTGTGCACTTAGCTGGAAATCATCTTTGTCCGAGCCCCAGCCCCTGATAGCTCTCACCAGGAAACTGCATGTGCCTCTATACAAAGAACATGGTTTTAATATCTACAGGACACATGGCAGGGTTATTCCTTCCTCGCTGACCTACATAGTCATTTATACCAGAGCAGGATGGAAACAAAGAACTTTAGATCCGAATTTGGGAGCATGGCGCTGCCTCCTTGCCCAGCTCTAACCGATGCAACATGCCACAAGGCAGGACAAGGACAGACACACATGGGTATCCAGACGCACCGTCCTTCCCCACATCTCTTGATCTAAACCGCGGTAGAATTTTCCTGGGTTTGAAGTCAAAACGCCAGTGTTTTAAAGACAAAAGCAAAGGAGCAGCTTAAAGCCGTACAACAATGCATCACAGCAAGAGACTGACTAGCAGAGAGCCCTGTGCTGGAAGGGTAGCAGTGCTGGAGGGCCGGACTGAAAGCCATTAGCAGAGCTTTGTGAGGACACTGGCACAAGCACTCACTCACATCACATAGGACGTGGTCAAGGCTTTTAGCCCATCTGTTTGACGAAGGTTAAATTGCTCCTATATCTACATGGAGGATTTTTTAAATCTCACTAGCCTCACTGAAGTGGAGCTCCACCAGCACCAGCAATACAGGTACTTTGTTACTAAACCTGCTTGAGCAAGGTTATACAAAAATACAGTAAAAATGCCAGTCATAGCAATGTTCATGCTGCCATGAGGCTACGATGATCAGAGGAACCAAGGCGTGTAGGAAGACATAATGTTTTTTATTAAACCAGTGCTTTTTATTAGCTATTCCTGGAAAAACCAAGCAAGGATAAAAGCTGTAGGAGACAAAAAGTTGGCAATGAAACCTATTAGACTGATGAGTCCAAGCTTAGCCTCTGTATAAACAGGCTGAAGTGAAGAGTATCACTCTCTGTCTACTCTAGGCAGCCAAGTAGAAGAAAAAAACTTTGGAAAGAGGTAAGAGAAGGTGAGAACTCTGTTGAAGAGAGCAGTCACTACGCCAAACAGAGGTAGTGTGGGGTGACATTATGAATGGAGAAGCTGCTCCCACGAGGTACCAAACATCCCTCAGGTCCTGCTCTAATGAGTTAAGCCTGGCGTCTCACAGTCAGATCCTGAGAAACTAGTGGAAAGCTTCCTGATTTACTGATACGCTGGAAGACAGGGCACAGAGCCAACTGATTGAAAGCAGACAGTCCTGCAGCAACTGCCAAGATGCTAAATCACAGGCAGAATCCAAACAGGGTGCATAGGCGGAGAGATTTATCATTGCCAATAGCTGGCAGCATTTTTATTGATCCAGTCCTCTAAGAGTATTAGACGCTGCCACGTTGCACAAGTGCAATACTGATAGAGCAACACGTCGCTCGACACTCCCGTGGTGCTGCTGTTTCAGGGGTGAGGCAGCTCTGAGCACGCCATCACGCTCCACACGTAGCATGGCAGGGGTTCCTAGCCACAGCAGGGGCGGTGTGAAAGCTTCACGGCGGGCACGTTGCTCTCACTGGAAGCTGAAAGGGTGAAAGATTAGTTGCTAAGGGTTCTCTGGCCATCAGGTTATCTGTAAGGTGATAGTTTAACTTACTCTCTGCCTTTTTAGCTGATTGCTGCTGGCTTTTTTAAAATGTCTGTGCATTTAAAAAAAGCCATTCAGTCTTCAGCTATTCCCCAAATTGAAAAAGTGTGCTGTAAAATTCATGTTCTGAATCCTTGCTCTGAATATGCCTTAGAATGACTAAACAGCTGTAGTTTTACTAGAGAAGGAGTAAAATTCATGCAAGTAACGGCTCCTTGGCCATGTCAAATGTGCTGCAGCATTGGCAGCACTACTCTGCTGAAGCACGGCACAGGGCTCTGCGAATGACTACGCTGGAGTACAAGTTATCACCACACTAAAATGGGAATTAAATGGGGTTGCTCTAGCAAATGTCATGCCAAGTAATTTGTTGTTGGAAAATATGCTCTAACAGATATCCCAACCCCTCCTCTCTACCTCTGAGATCCTCTCTCTGACATATTTTTTACCTAGGTTGAAGAGAGGCAGATCGCACCTCCCTGCGGGTGAGCAGCACCCTGCCTCTCGGTGCAAACCCCACTGCCATAGGTCCAGCCATGGGATCGCTTTCACCTGTATGTGATGCTGAGAGGAGGAGGTTTAGTGGGGTTTTGCTGAAAATGTCACATTTCCTTTCACAGAATCACAGAATCACTAAGGTTGGAAAAGACCGGTAAGATCATCAAGTCCAACCATTAAAAAACAAAAACAAAAACAAAAACAAAAACCACCACCAAAAAAAACCCACACACCCACAAAAAAAAAAAAACCAAACCACCCACAAAACACAAAACACACCACAACCCACACCAAAACAACCCACCCACACCACACAGCACCATGCCCATCAAGCCACATCCCACAACGCCACATCCACACGCTCCTTGAATACCTCCAGGGAGGGTGACTCTACCACCTCCCTGGGCAGCCTGTTCCAATGTTTCACTACTCTCTCAGTAAAGAACTTTTTCCTAATACCCAGCCTGAACCTCCCCCGGAGCAACTTGAGGCCATTTCCCCTTGTCCTGTCACTTGTCACTTGGGAGAAGAGACCAACACCCACCTCTCTGCAACCCCCTTTCAGGTAGTTGTAGAGAGCGATGAGGTCTCCCCTCAGCCTCCTCTTCTCCACACTGAACAACCCCAGTTCCCTCAGCCGCTCCTCATCAGACTTGTGCTCCAGACCCCTCACCAGCTTTGTTGCCCTTCTCTGGACATGCTCCAGCACCTCAATGTCCTTCTTGGAGTGAGGGGCCCAAAACTGAACACAGGATTCGAGGTGCAGCCTCACCAGCGCCGAGTACAGAGGCACGATCACCTCCCTACTCCTGCTGGCCACACTATGTCTGATACAAGCCAGGATGCTGTTGGCCTTCTTGGCCACCTGGGCACACTGCTGGCTCATCTTCAGCCGGCTGTCAATCAACACCCCCAGGTCCTTTTCTGCGGGGCAGCTTTCCAGCCACTCGTCCCCAAGCCTGTAGCGTTGCATGGGGTTGTTGTGGCCAAAGTGCAGGACCCGGCACTTGGCCTTGTTGAACCTCATAGCGTTGGCCTCGGCCCATCGATCCAGACTGTCCAGATCCCTCTGCAGAGCCTTCCGACCCTCGAGCAGATCAACACTCCCGCCCAACTTGGTGTCGTCTGCAAACTTGCTGAGGGAGCACTCGATCCCCTCATCCAGATCATTGATAAATACATTAAACAATACCGGTCCCAAAACTGAGCCCCGGGGGACTCTGCTTGTGCCCGGCTGCCAACTGGATTTCACCCCATTCACCACAACGCTCTGGGCTCGGCCATCCAGCCAGTTTTTTACCCAGCGAAGAGTACACCTGTCTAAGCCACGATTTGCCAGCTTCTCCAGGAGAATACTGTGGGGAACAGTGTCGAAGGCTTTGCTGAAGTCCAAGTAAACATCCACAGCCTTTCCCTCATCCACTGGGCGGGTCACCTGGTCATAGAAGGAGATCAGGTTGGTCAAGCAGGACCTGCCTTTCATGAACCCGTGCTGACTGGGCCTGATCCCTCGGTTGTCCTGCATGTGCCCTGTGAGCGCCCTCAAGATGAACCTCTCCATAACCTTCCCCGGCACCGAGGTCAGGCTGACAGGCCTGTAGTTCCCCGGATCCTCCTTCCGGCCCTTCTTGTAGATGGGTGTCACGTTGGCAAGCCTCCAGTCATCCGGGACCTCCCCCGTTAACCAGGACTGTTGATAAATGATGGAGAGTGGCTTGGCAAGCTCCTCCGCCAGCTCCCTCAGCACCCTTGGGTGGATGCCATCAGGCCCCATAGACTTGTGAGTGTCCAGCTGGCATAGCAGGTCGTTAACTGCTTCCTCCAGGATCATGGGGAGCCTATTTTGCTCTCCATCCTTGTCTTCCAGCTCAGGGAGATGGATACCCTGAGGATACCTGGTGTGGCTATTAAAGACTGAGGCAAAGAAGGCATTAAGTACCTCAGCCTTTTCCTCATCCTTCGTGACAATGTTCCCCGCCGCATCCAGTAGAGGATGGAGATCCTCCTTGGCTCTCTTTTTGTTGTTAATGTATTTATAGAAGCTTTTTTTGTTGTCCCTCACGACCGTGGCCAGGTTGAGCTCTAGCTGGGCTTTCGCCTTCCTAATTCCCTCTCTGCACGACCTAACGAGGTCCTTGTATTCTTCTTCACTTGCCTGCCCCTTCTTCCAGAGGTGATAAGTTCTCTTTTTTTCCCTGAGCCTCAGCAAAAGCTCCTTGTTCAGCCAGGCCGGCCGTCTTCCCCACCGGCTCTTCTTATGGCACATGGGGACTGCCTGCTCCTGCGCCTTCAAGATTTCCTTCTTGAAGAAGGAAACTCGTCTTTCAAAAGATCCACTTCCTCAGTGATTTTCACTTCTCCTCAATTTTTGCATAACTTGTTTTTTCTAAAGCTGGCAAGGGAGCTTGCCCTGCAGATTAACTCTTTCCACCCCCTAACCATATGTATAAGCGAAAGGTTTATGGTTTAACATCAGTCCAAACGCAAGGGCACGCGTTTTGACAACTGAGATGCAATGAATTCTAACAAATTACCTAGGACACTTCTTCTAAGGGCTTTCTATATTCTTAAAAGTAGATTGCAAGAAATAAAATCATCTTAGAGCTAACAAATCAACAACAAATAATTGAAATTATACCAGTTCTCAGTCTGCATATGCAAGCACCAGCATCTTACGCCTGCATCCATGCGACTGAAAGAAGCTGTGTCACTGACTTCAGGGTTTTGCACTTTTAAATGCCTATGATAAATGGAGCCAGGATGCCAACGAAAACACCAGTGCAAGGAACTGTAGTGAACTTTGCGATGCATCAGGAATACAGGAATGTCTTTAGCCTTCTGACTGCTTCAAAAAAGCTTAAGCAACGCAGACAACAATTACAGCTGTGCTAGAAACTCGTCTGTGATCCCAGCAGAAATCTGCTGGACCAATAACATTTTTGAAAGCTTGTCAAAGCATTTTCGTAGTTTTTAATTAGCTTCTGCAAGAGGTCAGGGCTTACAGCCTGCAACAGAGAGCTGGGAGTAAAGACATCCAGGGTCTATTCCTAGCTGGGGAAGTGACAGGACAGGTGCCTCTGCGCCGCTGGCTGCAGCCCCTCTGCCCAACTTCCATAACTGTAAAATGGGTAAAGTAATACTTGCTGCTCAGGGATGATGCCAGACCTAATTAGATGTTTGCAAGGAGCCCGCTGCCCCTCCGATGAATTGTGCAAGAGAAATGAATAGTATTATCATATGGGTAATGAGCTCTCACAAGACAGGGACTCCTTTGTTCAAAGAAACGGAGCAGCAGCCAGGTTCCAGCAGAAGTTTATTAGGGAAAAGTGAGTGTTGTTCATCTCTGTGTAACTGAGAATATATTGCTTTATATTAGGAGGATTTATCTGCAACATATTGCATTCCTCGGAGTCTTTACCTTTAGGGAAAGCCTTAGGAATAACTCCTTAATGCCTAGTTTTGTTATGAAAATGAACTTTAGCTATCTTATGAATTGTTTATCTTAAGGCTGCACAATCACTTTGATTATAAAACTCTAGTGTTATTCAAAAGACTGCAGAATCTCAAGTGAGTAGATGAATATTGAAAAGATATGAGGGACATTCTGCTTTTCTGATTCTGTTCCACTCATGTGCCCATTTCTCATATGAAGAAGAACAAGAGTGTAATTGTATTGCAACCTATTATTGTGATACAGAAGAAGCAATTACTGTATGTATACAAAAATATCATTAAATATTTCCACCGGTAACCACAAATCACACCAGAAACGTATTACTATCATACTGTATTTTCATTACATTCCCACAAGAAATTTAGTTAACAATTAATTCCAGCAACAGCATAAGGAAATTGAAGCAGCAGAAAATTTTCCAGCCATCCTTACGAGTACACTGAAATGAAAAACAGGGTGACAAAAAGTGACCGAAACTTTCTAAGTTGTTAGCTAGTAGAATAATATATGCAGACTTGAGTGACTATAAGGTTTGCAGCCACATACATGAAAGGTGGAGCTGTGTCGGTGCAGCAATGACTCCCTGCACACCGAAGAGATGAAGCAATCAGCCCAACCCTCTGTTTTTCACTGCTGAGAAAAAAATTAAACACTGACATTCCTTCTGCCACCCGCACTTTGCCACCTGCACCAGCAGTTCAAGGCAAAAGCTCCAACAGCTCCAGCACCTCGGCTTAGAGCCCCGTGTGCTCACAGTCCAGGCCAGGAGACAGCTGCCCTTCAAACATCTGTGTGTGGTGGCAAATGGTTCAGAGTCACTCACTGCTCTGTTTCTCTCACTTAAAGTGTATTTTCCTTTTTTTGGTGCCTTCATCAATGATGGTAGGAAATACCGAGGGGTCTTCTGTTGCTATATCATGATTCCATGTATAAACTAACAAGAGGCTACATGCAGCATCCCTACACTATCACAGCCATAAGTGTAAACAGCACAAAGAGTGCTAATGATGTATGATGTTTATGAACTATGTATGAACCTTATTTTGCCACAGTGCCACGCTATCCACCAGACCAGCAATATCAGTCTTGCGCCTTTCCCGCACCACTTTGCATCACCGCGCCGCACTGAACTGCCCTGTCTCTCCCGCTCCCTCCCGGCTGGCGGTCGCTGCCCGCCCAGCTCCACCGCTGTGGCCACGGAGAGGAGGAGGGCTGGAAAGCAGTCACGCTCTGTCTCTCCTCCTTTCTCCGACGGGCAGAGCGCCTCTGTTTCCCCAGAGAAGTGCTAGTTCAGAGCAGAGCATCCGTGGGGTCAGTGGCTGCACCAGATGGGAGTGGGAGTGGGAGTGGGAGTGGGAGTGGGAAGGAGTCCCGACTCCAAGGTAGGTAGTGGAGGCAGAGGCTTTCCAAAGAGGAGAGAGCAGTGCCAGAGGAGAAACTCCTGAGCCTCAGGAGGGCAGGAGGATCACGAGCGGACCCATAACAACGTGTTGTGCTGCAGGATCCAAAAGGCAGTGAAGCCTCTCAGGCACAGGTCCCAGCCTGCCGGTGAGGTCTGCTGCGGCTCAGGGGAGAGGCAGAGAGAAGGAGAGGCACTCAGGATGTTTAAAAGAGAAGCTGTTGTGGTTATCAGTGGACATTTTTAATTCTCACACTCTATGACAATGCCCAATTATCAGGTAGGGTGCACGACGTACGTTGGAGTGCAGAATGGGAAAACGCAATTCTTTCTCCTCTGAAATGTTAAGAGAAGCAGAACAGCTTTGCAACTGCTCACAGCCAGATTACTTAACAAGGAACTCCAGGCAGTTATGAAATAGGTATAAAACAGTGTTCCAGGGCTCCTGCGGTTCCACATGCATTAATCAAAGATAAGTCAGAACAACGATAGCACCAGAGCCATCAAGTTAGCTTCGCTTGCAATTGAAGACAGACATCGCAACAAAGTGCTTCCCTTTCCACTGTTTATTTCCAGCTGTTTTGCAATTTGTCGTAACTATAAAGCTTATGGCCTTTCTCAACTCTTCTAAGATGCGTAAACACTCCAGCAAAAAGATTAACAGGAGGCCAGTTTTGAATTAGCATTTTAGCAGATTTCAGCTGTGATCTTCCTTATTTTGTGTGTGTATATAACTACATTCAGCACCTGCAGTGTGACTGCAGTCCTCTAGCCACGTAATATGCACACCAGAGAGAGGGAAAGCTTGCCTGGATTGCTTCTTTAGTCTTCTTCTGGAAGGAATCACCAACTGGAAGGAGAAGTAAGTCAGCTTGATGCCACTGTGATGGTAAAAGCTGCCACTTCCATGTGGATAGCACTTATCATTGGCAAGTCAATGGAACATCTTTCTTGGTGAGTTTTGTAACTTGGAGGTGAAAAGTTCTGGATCCAGCTCCTATTTTTCTATCTATCTTCATCCACTGGAAAGTGTTCTGATTCCACCAAAATTAAGATAGCAATATCCATTCAGTATAGCAGAGAATACAGCACAACTCTCTACTATGCCCAATACTTAAATTTCAGGTAAACTTGTTTAAAATTCGATCAGTGTAATGGAATCTACTCCAGATTAACACAGGCATAAGCGTAGAACTGGAGCTTAACCTGAAGGCCTCACGGTCCTTCTTTCTGGATCTCTGTAGCTGTTCTACACCTCTATAGCTACTCTCAACCTGCTAGATATGATGAAAGTAGCCTACATAGCCAAAAAAGGTGTTTTCCCTTTGCCAGCAGTTACTGCCAACACTTAAGCAGGCAAATATTGGGTAATCTCTATGACTCTGCTGATGCTCTGGCATATCTGTGCTTGGAAAACAGACAAGTCAGCATCTGAGCAGAACGGTTTCTGCTGTAGAAAAAAACAAATTATTTGCGAATGACTTCTTATAACAGATGTTGCAGAGAAAAGGTTAGTAGGTCAACAGATGAAATTGTGAGAGCATTTCTTTTACTGCATTTTCCAACCTCTTACTCAGTCTACTTTTGAAACTCAATGGCATTCATCCCTGGGGAACTTTCTTACTGCATTCTAGATCTTGGAAAATACATATTTTCTACTAATAATAATTTTTGCCTTTTCTTGAATTTGCAGCCTCTGTTCTTCTTGGATTAGTCGTGTCCTCATACAATGTTTACCTGGCAATTTTTTTGTTAAATATTTTTGGGGCAGTCTGGGACACCCACTGTCTGTTCTTCTAATTTGATGCAACTGCTTGTGGTGTTCAGGGAAGATGAGCAACATGCTGAGTGCAGAAGACAGCCATCCTAGATCAAATCAGACGTCTAGCTAGCCCAGTATCTGACAATGGCCAATGGGTTAAGAAAAGCACAAGCTTGGCTGGTTTGCCCTCCAGAATATTTTCCCAGCCTCTAGCGACTCCTGGTTTAGGAACTTTATGAGCAGAAATGTTGTCTTCATATTTAGTATAGTTATTTTATATACACATTTCTTCTAGTTATTTGTTTTATCCCTTTCTCAGTCCTTGTAAACAACATACTGTTGTAGGTTGCAGATTTCAGATTCTGTGGCAGAAAACTAAAACAAGTAATTTTTTTACTGTTCTGTAAGCGGAGCCCAAAATCATCTGTGGTTATTTCACACCTAATGAAAAGAACAAGACTATGCTTAATTCTATTCAGAGCTCAAAAAAACATTTAGGTTCTTCAGGTTTGGATATTGGTGATTCAGTAGACAGCTTCTTTCTCTGAGTCATTAAAAACATTGCCTCAGCATGTGGATATTGCTGGAGGTATCAGCCTTAATATTGAATAAAAACACAAAATTCTCAGCACTTTGAGACTTTAAAAAAGAACTAATCTAGCTTGAGTATTGCTAGTTCTGCTTGCTCAACCAGCGTGGATGAAATGATCTTATTGATGGTCACTTAAATGCTCTTTTTTTGTCCTCAGCTGCCACATATACTTTCTGTATTTGATGATCGCCCTGTTCCATCCAAGAGGAAGCTGTACATGAGGAAGCTGTACAGAGCTGTACTTGGAGCCAAATTACTATGTTCATTAAGACCTCACCCCACACTCAATTTTATGACTTCAGCACTGGCTTTAATTACTGAATGGATTGAACAAGCTAAGCACTCCAGCAACCTATTATTAAGATTACCTGAAAACACAGCTGAGTCTAGCTATTAGAGGTGTGACCAACTCTGTTTTGGAAAAAAAAATCTAAATGAGAGCAACTCCTCCCCTTCCATCCAGTCTCATCTGACCTCTGCTGATCCGTCACACCCTTAAAATTTTTAGCTGAGTAAGATGAAACTACAGAAACTACAGGAAACCAAGCATTATATGTAATTCAGTACCAGGTTAATAGGAAAAAAGGAGGGTGTCTTTGTTCCTTTACAAGTTCCTTTACAAGTTGCTGTGTTCTGCACAGCAACTCCTCTCTTCCATCACTACACCGGCCATGCTTGCTAGTTAGCCTTGGAGCTGGTTCTGTTAATAGAAAATATGCCTGCATGAGCCCATCCTCTTGCGTACACGCTGCTAGTTAAGTGGTTGATACAGGAGCTTCTGCAGAGTCGGCGGGAAATGAGTTTGCTTAGCCAGGACTTGCACTGTCATTGACCGTGAGCACTCTCACTGCGATGGTGTCAGCACACCAGCCCAGCAAGGACCAATAAAACCCTCCTGCTGTCATAGGCATTTGATTCTTGCAAAAATAGGTCATCTAGGAATACGGACTGCCAGAAGCACACACGGACAAATACACAACTTTTGGATGTGCGTGGCAGAATGGGTAAATATCCTAAAAACCAGGACCAGTAATTCAGTGGTAGAAATAATTCTGCTACCTCAGGATTCCAATTGCCACACTGAAGTCAATGTGAATATGGCCAATGACTTCAATGTGTACAGGACCGAAGTGCTGGGACTTAGTTCTGTAAGGCATCAAGCACTCCCGTAGGGTGCTGAGAGCACTGCCTTTCCTGTAAAAGCTCGGGAGCTTTGAAGAGTCTGAAATTAAAAAAAACCTGCTAGTGCAGATACTTCCTGAAAATGAAAGACCTGCAAAGACATGGATGCAATACACGAGTTAATTACTTCTCACCTGCTTTCAACAGAAACATAAATTACTGGTTTGACTGATTACAAGATTGCAAGAGCATAGTTAAAGGTGAGATAGCACCTCTATTCATGATCTCTTTGGAATAATAAAAGATAAAGGTAACACGGTAAATACAAATGTATAATTTTTTTCAATTAAACAAAACAAACTAGATCCTTTTTGTTGATAACATTTTAATATGGAGTCTATTATTTAAACACCTAAACATTTAAAATTGAACTGATGACCTGCATTAAGGCCTAAATTCACCACACGCTATTAATTTAAAGTAAATACAAATTATGGTCAAGCAGTCCATGTTTGCTGCTGAAGGTGAAAAGAAAAACCATTTTGCTGTGTCCACCAGCAGGGAAATACATGGAACTAGAGCTTGCCGTAGCCATGACCAGTTTTTGGAAACAGCAGCCTTGCCTACAAGCACAGTGTATTCAGTCTACTCCAATTTAGTACTAACTAAATTAAACTAACTAGTAACTAACTAACTAGTTTATTTAAAGTTGGAAATCTCTCCTGTGCTGGTAGTTTAAGAAAAAGATTGTTTTCTCAGCTTCAGACAGCTGAGGGGCTGGCACCATAGGTCCCAGAGCATAATTAAGCCCAGCTTGATTCAAGGTAAGAGTGCAAAGAAGTGTTATATCTCTGCCTTGCTCTCTCCAGTGCTCCTTTAGGAGTCTGATCATGACAGCTGATTCTGCACACTGCCATCGGAGCCTACAGAGACTGTTGGAGGGGCCTTCACACAGCCGTGATGCAGATAATCTGCTGCTGAACTGGAGGGAGCCATGGATTTGACAGATGTTCATGCAACACTCTGCTTGAATCAATACAGCCTACTGGTCCGAAGTCAACTTTCCACATCGTGAATAAACTGAGGTCAGTGCATCCCCAGCCTGGTTAATCCGCAATCCAGACAAGCCGTGCGTAGATAACTGATAATTGATTTCCACATTGAAATGGTAGACAAATGACTACAAACTGTCCATTCAGTTTATGATCTACAAGGAAAGATACGTGTTTTCATTATTATCAGTGATAAACAATTTTTTTTTTTTTTTTTTTTAGAAAAAAAACCCAAAAGATCCAAAACAAAAGATAATGAAGTGGCTTATTTAAGGCATGGCTTCTTGTTTGCTGATTTGAAAAGCAAAGCAGTGCTACTAAGGCAGATAAAGAAGCCTGAGCTGTCTCTTGGAACAGCATATCCAGCATAGCTTGACACAGATTAAGGGGAGAGCAGAGAAAAGTGGATTTAAACCAGCTTTGGATCCTCCCCCTTTCAGCTTTCTCAGGAGATGAAATAATGTCTGGTGGCATTATCAGATGCACTAAAGGAGGAAAGGACATAGGAAATCAGTTTGAAACAGCTATGGCTCAGGCAGTTTGAGGGAAAAAAAAGAAAAAAATGTGATTACCGGCAGAAGAGGTCACTAGCAACACTGATACAGTAGCTAATCCAGTCACAGATATTAAGGTTTGCTGTACTTTCTCTTGTTCTTCAGTTATGTGTTGATACCTACTCCATGGGACTGTGGTCCTAGGGAGGAGAGTTTTGTGTGTGTCAGTTTGGAATAAAGAACCAAATTTTGGGTTTTGTCCTCTTGAGCAGTTGAGTCAGTGGATCTGTTCCTAACAGCTGTCCAGAGGAGGATAAAGCTTTGTTTGCCTTCTTGATATACTATGCAATAAACTGTAAAGAAACTGCAAGAGATGAGTCAAACAGGATTTTAGCTATTGGGAACAAATCTTTGTAAAAGACCTAAATTAAAAATTTCATACCTCGGTACAAATTCAGTTTTTCCCAAAAGGTAGGATTGATCAACTATGCAGCTGCGGGTTGGCGCGCAACAGACTCCTAGAGCATTCATTCAGTTCAGTATCACTGTAGGCGGTAAAAAAGCCTTTGCAGCAGTTTTTCTAAACATCATTACCTCAAGCCTAGGTCCGAATTATTTTACTAATGCTTGGTTTAAGCAGGAGATCTTCTCATCAAGCCATTTATCTAAGGCAAATGCTAACCGTGCTCCCACTGGTCATAAATGTTCTCTGTTCCCCTTGCACTTCTGCCAGTCTTTTTTTCATGCTGAAGAGTAGCCTTTCAAAAAAACTGAGTAAAGTTGTTTAAAGGACAGTATTACAGAATAACAGAATCACAGAATCACAGAATGATAGGGGTTGGAGGGACCTCTGGAGATCATCTAGTCCAACCCCCCGGCCACAGCAGGTTCACCCAGAGCAGGTTGCACAGGAATGTGTCCAGGCACGTTTGGAATATCTCCAGAGAATGAGACTCCACAACCTCTCTGGGGAGCCTGTTCCAGTGCTCTGCCACCCTCAAAGGAAAGAAGTTCCTCCTCATGTTTAGATGGAACTTCCTATGACCAAGTTGGTGCCCGTTCCCTCTTGTGCTGTCACTGGGCACCACTGAAAAAAGACTGGCCCCATTCTCCGGGCACCCAACCCTTAAGGTTTTAGAAGAATTAATAAGATCCCCCCTCAGTCTTCTCTTCTCCAGACTAAAAAGACCCAAGTCCCTCAGCCTTTCCTCATAACAAAGATGTTCCAGTCCCCTAACCAACTTTGTAGCCCTTTGCTGTACCCTCTCCACAGCTCCCTGGCCTTCTTGAACCGGGGAGCCCAGAACTGGACACAGCACTCCAGATGCGGCCTCAGCAGGGCAGAGTAGAGGGGGAGGATAACCTCCCTCGACCTGTCAGCCACACTCTTCTTGATGCCCCCCAGGATGCCATTGGCCTTTTTGGCCCCAAGGGCACATTGCTGGCTCGTGGCCATCCTGTTGTGCACCAGGACTCCCAGGTCCCTTTCCACAGAGCTGCTCTCCAGCAGGTCAGCCCCTAACCTGTACTGATGTCTGGGGTTATTCCTCCCCAGGTGCAGTACCCTACACTTGCCTTTGTTGAATTGCATCAGGTTCCTCTCTGCCCAACTCTCCAGCCTGTCCAGGTCACGCTGAATGGCAGCGCAGCCTCCCGGTGTGTCCGCCACTCCTCCCAGGTTTGTGCCATCAGCAAACTTGCTGAGGGCACACTCTATCCCTTCATCCAGGTCATTGATGAATATATTGAAGAGGACTGGACCCGGGACTGACCCCTGGGGAACACCACTTGTTACACACCTCCAACTAGACTCTGTGCCACTAATCACAGTCCTCTGAGCTCTATCTATCAGCCAGTTTTCAATCCACCCCACTGTCCGTTCATCTAACCCACACTTCCGAAGCTTGCCTGTGAGGATGATGTGGGAGAGAGTGTTGAAAGCCTTGCTGAAGTCAAGGTAGACAACATCCATTACGTAAAATTATAGTTTTAATTGTTTTTCACCTGGTTTGTATCTGTTCCTGAAGAACGGTTTATTGCAAAAGCAATGATACGCTCCACTGCTTGGGAAGAGTTAAAGACAAGCTACTATGCAAGTTTGCTCCTCACGAGGCATGTGTTTGCTGAACCACCTCTTCCCAGTCCTCATTCTCTCTATACCCCTGGGAAAGATATTGATGGGCATACTTTATCTTCAACATGAAATAGAAGCAGGCTTTATTTCTATGGAGAATCCACATATGTTATACAGACAGGAACATTAAAGACATGACAATAATTCTTACAGCATTTATCATGCTGTTATCTCAAACATCAGTTGAATTAATAGTTATCTGTAAAACGTACAGTTAGTCTAGACTAAAACACTCATACCAGATATAGTAAGTCTTTTAAAAAATTGTAAATTTCCTTTTTCATTCAACAGAATTTTTCATTAATGAATCTTTTGGAATGAACCCACGTTTTTGCTTTTCCCATTGAAATTATTGGTAAAGAGTATTTCCTAATACAAAGCAAAATGTTACTGACCTCCCTCAGCAAATTAGGTTGTGGACTTTAAACATGTGCTTAAAAATTCTAAGTGCAAATTTAACTTTTGCTTGTGGGGAAAGTCATTGGGCAGTTAGACATTTCTGACTGGGTGCCAATCCAAATAGCAGATTTTCATGATGCCATTTCTCTTGTGAATGAACAAGCCTTGGCTTTAGAAGATCCAGGTAGGTGAGTAGAAACATAAAAGGACACATTCCTTCCCCAGCCTCACGAAAGCTTCTCTGCTACTTAAATGAGTCTTCAGTAATATCCCAAGACCAAACAAATTCTGCTTGCCCAACTCAGATAAGCATAAGTAAAGTCAATTAAATACATATATAATCCAGGTTAGAAAGCTTTGTCCACTTCTTCAGGCAAAACCAGCTGGAAGTATTCAGAAAACATGGTGATGGGATAAAGGTCTGATGGAGAGTGAGAAATGTCCTAGGCTACTCACACACATATCACCAGCCTCACTAAATGCAGCACCCAGAGAAAAGGCAAGACTTGAAGGAGGAACTAATTTCCATGGGTGGCTGCCAGAAGATGAGGACTAGGTGCCACTGTACTATGTTTTGTACACAATGCCACTGTACACGTTGTTTACACACAAGAAGCAGGAAAAACACGGCAGAGAAATAGGATTGATAATACTAATCTCAAAATCACAAGGAAGACTGTCTGTATATATTTAGTGTGTTAACGAATGTAGAGGTGGTGAAGGGAAGTGGTACCATTTTTAGCCTGCTTTCTTAATGAAAAAAATTTATTCAGCCTTGCTGCCTTGTCTAGTATTCACTTCCCTACTTACCCTATACCTTTAAAGCCACTGAACAATTTTAACCTGATTTTACAACTGGATGAAGGTTACTAAGCAAATAAAGGTCAAGATATTTTCAGAATGAAGGTAGCAAGGAAAACCACAGAATCATACGTGCTTTTTTATAAATTCCAGTTACGCGTGACTGAGGGAAATACTCAACATGAGCTTACAAGAACCTATAAAGGAGCTTACAAAGACCCCAACAACAGGAAAAGTTACAGTCAGTGTGCCATCAGTTGACAGGCATGAGCTCATAGGAAACTATTCAGTACAACCCTTGTGAAGCGGCTTGGTGGTGAAACGAAGACACGCTTTCCAAACAGGGAAAGCAAAACAGGCGGTGGTACAACTGACCTCAGCAGGCTCTGTCCCTTTGTAGCAGCTTATTCTCACTCACCACATGGTTCATAGGGATGGACGAGAAGTGGGTTAGATCAGAGAAGGAATACAGCCGAAAACAGCAAGGCAATCTGTGTTACTTGACTCACATCCCCATTCTACTTCACAGAATGATTACACAAGGAGATCTGCGAGCACACTGTAGGGACTGGCAACAGGAATAACAATGCAGGAGCAGAGATAGGGCTGACTACCTGGTCAATGAATGCTTGCTCAGAGACAATCTAAGCTTCTATACACACATTGTAAAGGCAGACAAAAATCTGGGACCTGCAGTAAAGGACGAGGAGGAGTGGAGGAATGGATGGCTACCCTATGGTAATAAAAGGCTTAAAACAGATCGGGAAGTTTTGCTCAGTCTGAGGGATGCTTTGCACCACAATTAGTATAAATGAACCCAGTGGAACTAATGATGAAGTAAGATACCAGACAGTGTAAGAGCATCAGAGTTTGTCCCTATAGAAGTGAAACTCTAAATTATTCCTTTTTTTTTTTTTTTTGAAGACAAAAATAAGTAGCTGAACCTTGAAGAAACAGTGAGAATTTCAAACAAGACAAATATTTGTTAATAAAATAAAACTCTGGTGTATTAAATTTTTTTCTTAGACCTACAGACAGACACTTGTTCCCTTAAGGCATGTGTGAAGCAATGGCACTATGAGACTATGCAATTCTTTCAAGACTAGGCAGGATAAATCAGCTCACGATAAGCTCCAGGCTTTCATAGCTACAGCTACACAGAAGCTGAACTAGGGTCAGGTCTGCACAACACCTCATCTGTGGAGTTCAATTTCACTTTTCCTTACGTCACAACCATTTTTATTAACCTTTGTAGAAAGAAAGGCTGAATTAGCCTCTTCAGTCATAAGTCTTCATTACAATCTGTTCATATGTGAGTAGGTCTTTATAGTGTACTTTGTAGCTTCGCTAATGATAACACACGCAATAGTCACCTGGTAAGGTTTATACAAGGTATTTATTATAGATACAAACACACCTTCCATGATCACCACAAGGTTGCAATTTTCAAAACAGCTTCAGGCATTATTAATAAACATACTAATGTTCACTTAGGAAATTTCTACATCTGTGGAAAATTCACCCTTGATGTCCAAAGACAGGCTGGTAAATAAACGCCTTGTTTTTCAAAAGGGCTAAGTCCCAGTGGAAGTCAAGCACTTTTGAACATGAAGTCAGTGAATAAGGCAGCTTCCCCTTTCATGGTTGTAATCACCAGACCTCCCAACCGGAAAATATAGTCCATCTGTAATTAGAAATAAATACGGACATGACAGTTATTTATACTAAATCCACTTTATACGGTCTGACCATAAGAAGTGGCCTTGTAGTTATCAATTTTATTTAAGTCTTCACATTGCAGGGCTGGTGTAAAAGGCCATTTATGTCAACAGGAATCTGGCCCTCTTTGTCTTCTGTGCATGCAAGTATAACATTGCAAATATTTACCCAATTAGACAGTTAGCTCCACCCGAGTATGAACAAACAAAAACAACTGCTCATAGCATTCCAAAGAAACAACACAGCGCAAGAACAAAGATTTCCACATGCAAACACAGGCAATCAGCTAACCACAAAGCAGCAAAACCAGCAGATTCTTAAATGTTAAAAAATAGGGGCAAGTTCTCTTTGATATCCACAAATCTTTCTGCTGATGATTCAGAAGTAGGGGATAGATGCCTGCCTGATTTTTCCAGCTGAGATTCCTCCAATGAATGTGAGAAAATTAAATACATATTCAGTTGAATAGATGCCAAGGTTGGCTGATGAGAAGACCGATAGCTTCTCAGACAGGATGCAAAGACTTTTAGCTTCTCAGATGGGACACAAAGCCAGTATATCTTGAGCCATTTTGTATTTTTTTCTTCTGTTTCCTCTGACAGGGTTATTGTTCTTTATTCCTTGTGGTTTTTTCTCACTTGCCGGAAGTGGGACATAAGAAACTAGTAACACCCAAGAGGTTAATGGCTGTTTGCCATGAGGTCTTTTTGCAATCACAGTTTCTGAACTTCTGCAATAGATGTGAAGGCATTGATCTCATCTTTACAAATGTCACGAACACCTGACCTTGTGAGGCAATACACAAACAAACCTCACCAAACAGTGAAACCTGGGTGAGTTCTGGACCTATAAACCATTCCGTATGATAACAGAGTAGAAACATACAGTTGCCCTCTGACCTCAAAGCTTGGCTCTACCCTACTTCGCTTACTTCTGAATGAAGAAAACAGAAGCTTTCGCTGCAGTCAGGGAAGAGAATCGGGCACCTCCCAAGTCCAGTCCAGACAAACTGGGATCTCAGCAGCCCTCTGGAGGTACTATTTCCCCCTGTTCTCTCCAAGGACAACCAAAAGCAACAGCTGCTAACCTCAGCACCACCATTACGTGCATTAATCTGAGCAAACTGCGTGGGCGCAGTGCAGGTTCCTAAACCGTGTGCATTGTTCTCCTATGTGTTTTGAACTCCATCACCACTTTGCATAAGCAACATCCCAAAATAAGCCTGAATAAGCAAATGAAGCTGGCAGTGTGCAGCTCTGATCATTAACAAGATGCATTTTGCAGAATCCTATGCTAGTATTTGACTTAAGACTAATCTGTTAGCAGCATCTGTAAAAACAGTAAAATCTACTGTGGCATATTTGAAGCTGGTCCAATCCTGCATTACAATGATAGCAAGAGTTACATTAGCATATAACTAGTACAATTTAGCACATAATTATGTCCTTTGAGTTTGCATGCAAGTGGCCTGATCTCATCATTACAAGTAAAGTGTGTCCTTTTAGGAGCAAAAGCTGAAGGGTTTGGCTTTAAGTAAATACATTTTTCAGCATAACCCAGCTTCAGCAGTTTCTAAAGTATCACTCCAGGCAAAGTTGTAGGCTTCGCACCTGCTGCACTTTTCTAACTTAAAGTTCAGCTTGGCAATCTGAAAACATACCTAACAGCAATTCTTACCGCCTAGGTATAGTGAACTGCATTTAAGAGTACTGATGTAATCACTGAAACGAGAATATTAAGATTTTGCCTGAAAAGTGACAATGTTTACAGTACTAATCATGATGCAACACGGAAGCCACGCTTTCATACCACATCATGCACCACTGCATACACACGTTCTCTCTCCGACGTTGTTTTTCCTCGGCATTGGTCTTCCTGGTTGCATTGGGAGCTTTACACTGGAAAGCTTTTCCCAATGCCCTGTTCAAAACCAAGACTGTTCTCTGAATATATGACTCTACTGCATGATGGGAGAAAAAATCATGGTGAGATTAGTTCTACGTATTCACGCTCCCAAGACCGCAGCCTGGAAGAGGCACTGGCAGTATTCAGGCACCTCCTCTGACCTCTTTCATGCAGTCATAATGTTGTCCGGGAAGATAAGCTATAGACATCTTAAAGTACTTTTTTTAAAAAAGCAGCGGGTTTGAGCAAAATCATCCTTTGTGACAAGCGCTGCAAGAAAGTGTTTCCCATATGATTGATAGCAACAGCTCTAAAGCTCTCAGCCACTGTGCTCCAGAGTTTAAGGGACATGAAGATGTACAGATATAACCAGAGTGTGTGATACTGAGTCTATTCTTGGTAGCCACAGCTCTGCTATTTATAGTTATTACCACAGTAAGGACAGAGAAGGAAGGGGCAGAGCAGAGAATTGCTCATCTGATTTAGGCCTTGGCTATCTCATCAGACACCGGGGCTGCAGCTAGCTCTCCTAGATGGGAACAGTCCTTCTACCTGACATAGTGAGAAGAGTTTGGAAAATGAGGATGCTGTGAAGTTCCTTCCTCTCCTGTGTAGCTACTCGTTCCAAGCTAAATAGCTACAGGAGAGTGTCACTACACATCTCCCGCACTGTAGCATGATGAAATCTAAAGCTTTAAGCATGTACAGGGGGAGTAACTCCTTTGCAGTTGGCTTCATGGTTAACCCTACAAGCTAGCATAGGAATTCCAGAAGTGTCTTCCTCAGGCACATGCGACAAGGGTAAGTGGGAAGGTTGCCATCATAAGAGGACAAAAAGTGCTGGAATTGTGTACCACGAGAAGGGGGCTGTACAGGGAACTTAGTTCACATTGCAATCCTTGAGGAAATTTCCTTTTTATCTTACATGGGAATGACTGAGTCCCAAGTCGCCAAACAAGGGAAAAACATTTGAGCTTACAATCAACCATGGACATGCTTGCACACACACCTTGGGGTAACCCTTTTACAAAACCTGTTGTTGTATGAGGATCGGTGATAGAATTGTACTTAGTTTTCTTCTTCGTTCAAGTAATGTTTCCATCAAGAAACAAATGCATATAAATACAATGTTCCTTCAGGGTTTTTTTATGACAATACATCTGTTTATTTCACCTATTCTTTAGACTATCATGACTCGGGCTGCTATTATAAGAAACTGGCCATCCCCTTCTATGGCGATTGACAAGCTACTCGTTTACAAAGGCATTACAGCCAATAATTTCACTTTCAAGGAAACCCACTCCTTATAGCACCCTGCCTTTTATGTCATAGCTAATGTGGAAAAAAAAAAAAGGATGGAAACCCCGCTTCTAATTAGTGTCTTTAAAGACCTGGAGGTAGTATAAATAAATATATAAATGTAAATATAGTAAGACCAGAATTCCAACAATTTTAAACCATACCTGGATAGAGCAGCTTGCCTCAGTAACACTGCTCATATCAGCCTCAAAAACCTACGATCAAAGAAGTATTTTTTTCAACAACAATGTAACCAGCAAATAGTATTTTTCACAATGAAGTTTAGAGCAAATCACCATCTTGAATATGAAGTATGAACTCATTGAACTCGCTGCTACATAAATATGCAGAACAATGGCGATGAATGAAGTTGAAACCGAGACAAAGATGCTGTCGTCGTGTCAGGACAGAGGTTCATTGACAGTGAGTCAGTACCCACAGCTGCATCTGGGATGTTGATTAGCTAATTAGATGATAGTTCTTACACGAATTTATATACACTTGAAGACTGCAGCCTACATACAATTTTTCTTTCTGTTTGGTTCTGGTAAAAAAAGCAGCTAGAGAAATGTCGGCAACTAAACAAAAAAACTTCAATTAACATTTGTCATATGCCCACTATGATATTATTAACTACACAAAAATAGAGCTTTGTTAGGATATCTTAGGGTTTAATTTCCATGCTCAGACTCCAACTATAGTTTCTCACCCTCATATTATGTAAAAGCAGCCAAGTTTCTAAGCTCTGCTTACTGTGGATGACTCACGTTATTATGTACTAACCACCAACACATTTTGGTTTACCCCTTTGTTTTACATGCCTGAAGTGTTCCGGCTAGAGTTTGTCTTGTTCAGAGTCTGTACGTTTCGCATATTGCTTGTTGTACCATGTAATCACTCCCCGTCCTTCTCCTTTCAGCTTTTAATGAGATCCTGCATTGGGACTTGGACAATTTCACAAAACTATGCTACAGACCTCAGCGTACGCCATTTATTACTGAGGTACGCTGACCTCCAAGAAGGCACCATGCGATCTGCCGGCTTCGCTGCAGATTCCTGAGAATTCACACAACTACACTGGAGACCGCTGATAAAGCAAAGAACTCAGTCTGATAAACTGCTGCTGATGTCAAAAGATTTTTTAAACTCTTCTACATAAGGTTAGCACCAGGAATCAAACAATGTACGTCACTAAATCCTTTTACGGAGACACAGAAGATTAAGGCTTAGCTTATGACTGGAAAGGTTTCTATTCTCTGTATCAATAGGAGAAAGTCTTGAAGGTGAATAAATTGCAGAAAGCCTCCAGTGAAGCAGAGGGAGAGGAGCTTTAGGCATAATACAGGTCTTGCGCTGTGATTCTCCACCCCTGCCTTCTGAGATTGTATCAGCAGCCAGCTCATTTTTTGATCTAGTTTAAGTAAGGGAGAAAAATAAGATGTCCAAGTATCCTAAGTTTCCTGCCTAAGAGGCTCATGAAACAGTCTTTGTGAGACAACCATGTTGTCAGATTCCAGAACGTCACAGAGTTTAATACAGAAGGCATGAAAGAACAGGTGAAATTATTTATTTCTGTAATGAGTAGTGATACTGAGTACTTCCAGATTCTGCCGTCTTTGCTAAGGAATGAGATAAAAATAACGATGTCATTAATCTTACAAAGACACAGGAGCACTTCTTTCCAGAAATAACTGTTAAGCATAAAATTTCAGGCATTAATCAAAGCACGCAAAGGCCTAACCCTTTTTAGGATTCTAAAAGGAATAGCAAAGCAATATGACTGTAAAGCAACACAAACATAAAGGGGCATTTATCCTTTATTCTAAGCAGGTAACATCAAGAGAAACAAGTTCAGGGCCAATTTCTCATCTAGTGCACGGTCGTATTGCTTCCGCTGGTTTTAGCAAAGCTGCAAGTTTTACCATCTCAGAAGTTGGTTTCTGCTGTCTGAAAGAAGCCTGGAAGAAAGAAGGGCACCACCACGTGATATTATGAATATGAAAAAAAAAAAAAAAGTAATAAAAAGATGCTGCAGAAAGTAGAAAAGGAGACACACCCATGAGGAAAGGAAAAACACAGGATAAAAAAATGCTTAAGAGGTTCTTTCAGGAAAGAAAACTAGCAGACACAGCACAAGGGAATGTGAACTCTGCACAGACACTGAGAATGTGGTAAGACTCAGGGGAAAAAATTGTAACACAGAAAGATATCTTTTCAAATAAAGTAGAGATGTAGCACAAGTGAGGATGAATTATATTTGTTTCCCATATGTCAACTCCAGAAAGAGATTTCTTACAAAGATGGGTCATTTTATCTCAGATCCACAGTCCTGTTGATAAATCTCAAAGTGATGCAACAAGAAAGAAAATCTCCCAGGGAATGAGTTCTAGCCCTTATTTAGAGCTGCCAAAGGTATAGCTTAGTGTTCTGGGGGTACAGATAAATTGCCTGTGTCAATTCAAAACTCGCACATGGTTGCCATGAAGGGAAGTGTTACGTCTGCATGTGATTTCCTGGAACAAATCAAGTGTTTCTGCAGAGGAACCCATAAAATGCTGACAATGTATTAAGACTGTTTTCACTGAAAATAATTAACTCCAGCTTACAGTGGAGGTCCGCCTGGTCAGAAAAAAATGAAGAAAGGGAAATAAATCATGTCTTAAAAAACCTGATGGAAGAATACCAACAGTTTCAGCATATGAGACTAAAACCAAAAGCTGTTTTGGTACAGTATTGAGATAGAACAGCAATGGAAACAATATTTACAATTCCATGTACAGAGAACATGTATATGATGGTCGAGCAGTGAAGTCTGCGAGACAGAACTGGGCTGATCCCAAGCTAGTCAGTATTACGAGAAAAATATTGGGCTTTTCTGTCACTTCCAACAGTGGCACTAACAATTTGGCTATCACCAAAACAGTCGAGTACCTCGTCCAAAGGCACATTGCTCAGCAGGCTCAGCGGTCCAAACTCTTTGCATCCCAGCTAGAACTGAGCAAAGATCAGAAGGGATAACCATATCCCAGATTAATTTTACTCTTACCGTATATAGGGGACCTGCCTCTTTCCGTATCTTTAATTGATTCCATATTTTTTTATTTGTTACCTTTAACACATCGACGAAAGACAACTGGAACCATCATTGAACCATCACTGAACACTGATGGTCCAAGAACTTGGACCATCATTCTGCCTGTCACGGGCATGGCTAGCAACTGTTCTTAAGTCCTCAGTGTCATCGCTTGGGAAGCCAGTGGGTCCTTTAATCTTTCCAACTGTAAAGAGGGCATACCTCACGTGAAAAAGAAGACCTGCTGGCTCCAGTGAGGCCAGCTAAATAAACAAGAAATCCAGTTATTCCTACCATCAACACACTAGCCTCCCATGTGTTACGGAGAACCGGCTTATTAAAAATGAAGCCTAGCAGCTGAGTCCTGCTCTGTAGACAACTTTTGGTGCTAAACTCTAACATTATATACAGCACACAGACTTAACCGTCTCTGCTAGGTCAACAATTTCCAAACCCTTGCCGAATCCAGAGGGTGAACTTGCATTTAACTGTATTTTAATGATGCTACACTAGGCTGGGTGCATCACGACCCAGGCTTTGCCGGTGCTGGCAGACTAGCTGCCCAGGCTGCCAGCACCGACGGTAACAGTCCGGAGTCTGGGATCCGCCGGGCACCCCCCATGGGTGGCTGCTGACACAGTGGGCCTGGCACGATCTTCTTACGCAGTCCTGGGTTTGGCGAGACCTCCTTACACCACCGTTTTAGAATTACAACAGCCGGGATCACCGATCCCTCGATCTTCAGGAGACGCCGCAGCAGAGGCCTTCAACCTTCCCCATGGCTAACCGCCATGGCCCAAGGGGACAACCCACCATGGCGGGCTGGGCGAGCAGGCGAGGGCTGGGCCGCGGAGGTCACCGCCACCGTCCGCATCAGCACCACCACCACCACCACCACCATCAGTATCAGCACCGCCGCCGCCACCCCGGGGTGTGCAGGCGGGTGCAGGTGGGCCCCGGGCTGCCCTCAGGGCTCGCCCCTCAGCGGGCGGTTACAGCCCTCGGCGGAGGGGCGCTGAGGGCGCCTCGCGTGCCCCCCTCATTCCCCCGCCCCGCGGCGGCGCGCGCCCTCCGCGCGCTCCCGCCCCGCCCGCCATCGGCCGCGGCCCGCGCGGTCCTGGGGCCGTCAGCCGCGGTGCGGGCGGGGGGAAGGCGGGTGGTGTGTCCCGCACGTCATATCAGCCGCCCGGCCGGGATTGGCTGCGGCGGCTCACCCGACCGGCCGCGGGCGCCCGGGCTGGCGCGGCGGCTCCCGCGCTCGGCGCTCGCGCCCGGCCCCGCCCCGCCCGGCGCGGCCCGGCCCGAGGGGAGGGGTGGCGGAGCGGAGCGGCGGGCCCGTCGCTGCCTCCGGCCGCGGGTAGGTCGGCGGCGGGTAACGTGACAGCCGCGGCTGGGGGCTTATAAACCTTACACGGGGCGCGGGCCGGCGGCGGCGAGCCGGGAGGGAGGCGGCAGAGCGGCGGCCGGTCGCCCTCCCCCAGGGGCCGAGGCAGCGGCGGGAGCAGCGGGCGCAGCCCCCTGAGGTGAGAGGTCGGGGAGAGCCGCGCCCCCGGTGCCCGGCGGGGACAGGGCCGGGGAGGGGGGGGCGGTTTTAGGTCCCCGAGCCGGGAAGCGAACCCCGTCCCCGAGGGAGAAGGGGCTGCGCGGGTCTGACGGGAGGCGCGGGCGGGGGGGGTCCCCGTCCGTGTCCTCAGCTGGGGCCGAGCCCCGCGGGTCGCTGGGCCCGGGGACCCCGCTGGGGCCGGGCTGAGGCCGCGCAGCCCCTGGCCCTGTGGCTGCTCGGGTGGGTCAGGTCACCCCGCTCCTGCGGGGCTCCCGCCTTCCCCCCGGCCCGTCGGGCTCTGAGCCGTTTGCCCGCTGCCCCTGGGGCCTGGCTGGCGCTGGAGGAAGAAGCGGTGTGTGTCAGGGGCCGACCCGCCCCCTTGTTGGGGGTTTTAACGGACCGTCCCCGTGCCTGTGTTTCAGGACGCCGGTGAAGCCAATGCCCCGCCTGGAGAGCTGCGCCTGGAGCTGTGCCTGCGCTGCCAGGGGAAGGCACAAAGCCCAGCTGGGGGACACGGCTGCCGGGCTGGCCGCCAAGGTGGGCGAGATGCTGAGCTCCTCCGTCTCCAGCCCCTCGCTGACGCCGGTGGGTCAGGGAGCGCGCAGCCCCAGCAGCTCCAGTGCCAGCAGCACCTCCACCGGCAGCAGCACCTTGAACTTGAGTCAACACCTGGTGCAGAGGAGCGTGGTCCTCTTCGTGGTGGGTGCTTTCATGGCCCTGGTGCTGAACTTGCTGCAGATCCAGAGAAATGTGACTCTCTTCCCTGACGAAGTGATTTCCACCCTCTTCTCCTCCGCCTGGTGGGTGCCCCCGTGCTGCGGGACAGCAGCAGGTGAGTTGCTGACCTCCACGAGGGATTTTTTTTTCCCCCATTCTCCCGTGGGGAGGACAGGTGGTGGGGCTGAATTTGTGTGCGGGAGCTTAGCACTTCCGTCACCTGGAGTAAGTGATGTGAACACCGGCTTTTGGAAGGATGCGTGCCCACTCCAGCTTTATCCACGTGCAGGAGCCACCCACGCGTTTCCCGCGTGTCCGAAGGCTTTTTTTTGAGCTGGTGCACTCCGAATGTGGGCAAAGTGTGTTTTTCCCGCAGCGCGGTGCGGCCTGGAAGCGCCAGTGAGCAGCTCCAGCGCCGTGGCGCGGAGGCGAGTGTGGAAACGCGCTCCCCACGCAGCCGCCGCCGTGTTTCTCCAGTGACAGCGTCAGTTCAGCGCGGGGTTTCCCCGCTCTCCCCCCTCCGCCCCGCGGCGGGGCCGCGCCGTGGAGCGCTGCCGCCGCGCGTCACCGCCCCTCGCCGGCCATTGGCTGCCGGCGAACTGGTGAGTGGCGGGCGGCGCTCGCCATTGGCTGCCGGCGCGAACTGGCCACGGGCTGGGCCGAAAACAAGGAAGTCACGTGCGGCGGCGCCGCTGCCCGCCCCTGCGCGCGTTGCCCGCTGCCCGGGGCGCCTCCAGGGCTGCAGCGCAAAATACCCCAGAAAACCGGGACCGCCGGTGCTTACCCGGTGCGCTAGCCTTAATAAACCCCTCCTATCCTTGTCAGAACAAAATAAGGCCTTGGTGAAGGGCTGGGGGATTAAAAAGGTGTTAAATCTTAGGAAATAAACCCACTGTAATCTTTTTTTTTTTAATTTGCAATGAAGGTACTTTAAACAACTCTTGCATAGTTTTTTTTAATGCAGTGATATTGTCATGTGTTATTTGTACCTCACGGTAAGGTAGTATGAATGATAAACCATAAACTTGAATGAATGATAAACTGCATAGTAAAAAGAGATTGCCACAAGATATGCTCTAATGAGAGTTCTCGTAGTCCTGTCACAGTTGGATTAAACTTTGGCATTTAGCTGTTATCATAAGGTAAAAGTCCTGGTAACTGCCATCAGAATAATGAAACTGTTTCAGCATCAGATCACATGTTTTTCATAGAATGGTATGTCTTGTAGTCTTAACATAGAAGTTACTACTCTTAGGAATTTAAGGAGGGGGAAAAAAGGGATAGGAAGGGAAACAAATGTATGTTACATACAGTTAAAGTAGCATGGCTGACCCTGGAGTTGGTGACAATACATGGAGTTGCAAGGTTTAGAAGAATGAAACTCATCTAGTGTTTGTGCTAGCAACTGAGCTAACACTAGCCTATGTTTTTCTTCTGCAACCAATTTGCCGACTGATAAGGCTGAGAAAATGCCATATGAGGATACAAACTTTGTCTAGTTAATAGTGTGAGTAGTTATTTTTCCCTGGCATAAATATGACTGATGGCAGGTGCTTCTTTAAATTCAGCTCTGCTTCTATTTGGTATCAAAATTAGTCTGATTTGGATGGCAGCATAGGCTGACTTACAGCCCAGCAGAAGGAGAGAGAGCGCAGCTCTGCCAAGAAACTTTTGAGTCCAGGCAAATATTTAATTCAGGGCCTGATTCACAGCTAATGAGTCAAGTTCATAAAACTGTCTGCCCTGCACGTGAGCAATAAACACATACTCCATTCCTCACTGTAATTAAGCTTTTTGTTATGCTTTGTTATTTATTGGTACAAAACAAGCATCTGCTCAGGATGTCAAATGAGATATGCTCATGGGAAAAAAGGAGCTTGAAGTGAGATACCTTAACATCGCAATATATATCTCTGCTTTGAAGGTTCAAACAGAATATTGCTTGTTAGAGTGGAGGGGGTTCTTTTCTAAAGGGGGGCATAATGATTGTCTTTTTTTATCAGGCTTACAGTAGCGTGATCAGCACCTCACTACTTTATCAAGCACTTATTTGCCAAACTGATACTTAGTAATATTGAAGTAATGACTATATAACGGTTAGTACAAGTAGTGTTACTTCTCTTGCAGCTGTTGTTGGCCTGCTGTATCCCTGCATTGACAGCCACCTTGGGGAACCACACAAATTCAAGAGAGAGTGGGCCAGCGTGATGCGATGTATAGCCGTTTTCGTTGGCATTAATCATGCAAGTGCTGTATCCTTGAACTAGTTTGCATTGTTGCTCGATGTGCTTAGTCTGTTGTCATGAAACAGTCTCTCCCATTCACGTCTGGGAGAATTACAAAGGTAAGGATGATGCTGCTGGCAGAGACATAAACTTCTGTGGGACCTGCAGTACACCACAGTAGTTACTTTAAGATAGATACCACAGTTCACTTAAAAGTAGTTGGGGGCGGTTCTGGGAGGAGAGAGGCATAGACATCATAGTATGTCTGGTTTAACTGCAAGTATAACAGTGTAAGTTGTGTTATTTTAATCTGTATGTTGTCTACATCTAATAATTAACACAATTAACTACAGAGGTACACTGAACTGTTCAGTAAGAGTGTTCTTTGTGTTGAATAATGATTTGAGCAGAAAAGCTAAATCATCAGGGATAACTAGGTTACTTGAGACAAAAATCCATAAAATATATTATGATATACTATATTCTTTAGATGCTCAGTGTGACCAAAAACTGGTGTTGTCTTTGCACTCACACTCCAGTCAAAGTCAGCGAAAGAGCTGTGATTGCTCAGCAGGTCTGAAAACCACATCCTTAATGTATTGTATTTAGAGACGGAGAATCATGCTCACTTCAGTTTGAGTTCTCCCTTGTTCAATTTCAGCAGCAGGATGTCTGCAGACTTAAAACGATTGTCCTTAACATCTTTTTCCAGAAATTAGATTTTGCAAACAACGTCCAGCTGTCCCTGACTCTAGCAGCCTTGTCACTGGGTCTTTGGTGGACGTTTGATCGTTCAAGAAGTGGTCTCGGACTTGGAATTACAATAGCGTTTGTAGCAACTCTGATAACCCAGTTTCTTGTATATAATGGTGTTTATCAGTAAGTTATGCTCTTAAAATACTATTTCAACTCTCTGGTCTTAACTAAAAACAGGGGTGCACATGCACTGGAAGTTAGCTATTAACATATTTGGCATGTTCTTATAACATGACATTTTGTTTGTCTAAGGCAGCTAATTGTCCAGTTGTTCAAAATGATCAGATTGAGAACTGGGGATGGAGGGTGGGGAGCAGACAAATTGGGATATATGTTGAAATGGTAACAGATCAGCAAACTAAACTTCTACTGGCTTGGTATATCATTAACTGGCACTCAGGAGAGAGATTTTCTAAACTTTGCTGGCTAGGACCTTGGGTTTTAGAAGCTTCTTAAGTTACAGACTTAATTTGGTCTCTCTCTTTCTTCTTCTATGTTACTGGTTTTTTTGTTTGGGCCCAGGGAGGGCATTCTATAGCATCTTCTTAACAGTAAGTCAGGTGATGATAATAACTTGTCTCTAACTTATTTCCTTTTGTTTACTAGGTATACATCCCCAGATTTTCTTTACATCCGTTCTTGGCTTCCATGTATATTTTTCTCAGGAGGTGTGACTGTAGGAAACATAGGACGCCAACTGGCTATGGTAATTACTGTATAATTAGCATTTCCTTTAACAATCCAAATAACTTCCGTTGTTATTAGTCCAAGAACAAACTATGCCTTTAAGGGTATGACTCACAAATTGACAGAGATGAATAGATATCTTCCCAAGAGTTGAAATGCAAGTGTACAACCTGTGTTGCCAGTAGAGTGGGAATTGTCTTAGTAAGTGTTTGAGTATCTTCTGTATTTAACTTTTTCCAGCAACAGTGTAAATAAGACTGGAATCATTACACCACTTCTGGTGAGAATCTTAATCACTCCTGCTCCGTCAGTACTTTGAATTAACATCTAGAAAGATGCAGCTAGAAAACTGAGACACAGATGGGCTTTCTCTATGCAGTAAAGCGTTTTTCTTATGTAGATGAAAGGAAATGTCCCTATATAGCATTCAATTCCACCACTCTAGAATGAAATATGCTCTTTCTGGCCACTTAAGATGTAGTTCAAGTATCACTCCATATATGGGATAATATAAATGCCTATCTAATTTGCTAGGTTCTTAAGTAATTATTTCTTTGTAGCATACTTAAGAGTAAACCTGGCTGTATGCTTGCCTATCAGCCTAAGGCTTGGTTGTGAAAAATGTTCTGACAATGATAGATAGTAATAATTAATACTGTATTGATTTAATTTCTGTCTTCTTTGCTACATAAGTCATTTGTCCTGGAAAACATCCTTCAAGTATTTCACTTCTCTAAGGCTGCTGTGGTTTAGGTGCCTTTTAATTTTTACTGAAGGAGGGGCTTTTGTGGACTTCAGGGTTCCTGAAATATTTGTCTCTGAACTGTTTAGTAAGGGGGAGAGCTGCTTTTTGGGACCGCGAGGGAGTAAAAATATTAGTCTAAAACTAGCTCTCTTTCCTGGAACAGGCTTTCTGTCTCTTCTGCCTAGCCTTGCTAACACAGTGGATGGATGCTGATGTCTTTCTAATATAGATAGTCTGAACTTGATTCTGCAGATGGACAGGCTTGCAGACAAGCTGGGGAAGAGAGCCATGTTGCTTGACCACCACTGGCTAACATTAAAGATCAGGTTTTTTAGTATTGACTTTCAGTTACACTAAATTGACAGTATCCTCTTGTAGACAAGACTGTTTAAAAAAAAAAAAAGCATGGGGCAAATCTACTCCTGTTCTTGAGGTTTTTCTTTCATGCAGACTTGATGCCAAGTTACAGATTTCCCAGGACCATGGTCACAATCTTAACTTCACAGTCGATTTTGGCTCACTCTGAGGTTCTTTAAAGTACAGGCTCACTACTCCCCCTTTAAATCCCAGTGGTGCATCCTATCTGCATGTGTTTTCTCTTAGGACTACATGTGTGGAGGGAAGAGAGGGCATAATTTCTCTTTTTAGATTTGCCACTCACATCAAGTTAAAAAGATATATTAATATAGTTTTATTTAAGCTTTGCTATTGCAAGCAGAGTCTCAGAGTAAAATTACAGTCAGTTATATGTTATATGCTACAGTTCTGTATTTCACATTGGCACATGCAGTACTTCCAGTTGCTATGCTTCTTATGTTAGAAAGCAAAGGAAGGGAGCCTTAAAGAAGAGCTAAAATAAGTTTAGGTACATAGGACTTTTTCTTTTTTCGTTTGACTTTTTTTCACCTGGCATCTCACCTGAATGTAGTTAAAATCAGAATGGTTCCTGCCTGCAACTTTCCTGTTAATCTTGTCATCTTCCTTACAAAGAAAGAGGGAAGTTGGCAAGGCAAAGCATTCTGTTCTGGTTATCTAGAAGTATCTTCTTACGTGTTTTACATTACCATTAGTTATTCTGGAAAAACTTGGAGAAGCCCAACATTTTCATAGGAACACTTCTGCAAGTCACTGTGAGGCATTCTGTGCTGGAAATTCAAAGAATTCTACTTGTAAAACAGAATGGTAGCATTCAGTCTACTGGGTTTTTCTTGTACAGAGATGACCCAAAAGCATCAGTCTGTTTGTCAGCCATTGTGAATGTGGCAAGAAGATGGAATGTTGCATTTTTTTAAACTAAACCTGAATAAACCAGTTATTTTTTTAGTTATATTCTCCTATAGTCCCTGAGCTGTTTGGCTGCATGTGACAGTTGCAGGTCAAACAGTGCGTATTTTCTGGGCATGTCTAGAGTAGAAGGCAGCACCTGTGGAAAATGCTCTAGTGGTGTGAAGTTGCCTTGGTTCTTCCTCAGCCCCTGCCTAGCTTTTGCAGTTAGAAAAGAAATCAGCAGAGGGTTTGGGGGTTGATTTGGTGGTGGTCGTTGGGTTTTTTGCTATCAGCTTGAGGATGAAATCCAAAATTTATTTAATAGCTTGATTTCAAAAGAAAAGGTGAAGGTGCTGCTGCCACCGTCAGCTCTCACTGCTCATTATGACACCTAAAGTTGCTCAGTCAGTGCTCATCAGCTGGGTTAAATGGACGGCAACACTTCATTTTGAGTTGTAACCATCATTCTCAACATCTGTCAAAATAGGCTGGTATTCAGAACTTGGACCTCACAAATATCTATTGTTCGCTGCTGCTTGAGGCTGCAGAACTGTGAACGCAGCCAGTACTTGCAAATACATCAGCATTTTGGCTCTAGAATGGTTAGATTTCTTACACTGACATACAATAGGATTTCATACTAGAAAAGGGACTTAGGAGGAAATGAGTAAGTCTATCTGATACCAAGCTTTGATTGGAAAGATAAAGTAACTTATGCTTGAAGACAGTTTGAAAGAGGGCTGTTAAAAAAAAACTGAATTAATGTCCATTAAGTGAAGCACTGTTTACCTTCTGCAAAGAAGTAAACTGAGATGGGGAGGAAAGCTAACAAAGTCTTAAATCCATCTACCAATGGCACTGCTTTTTATCAGATGCACTAATTGAGGCAACACAGAGGCATAGTGACATTTTTACCCACAGTTAAGGAGCACGTCCTTGTTGAGCTTTTATAAGAAGACTTGTCCGCTAGGTCATTGTCAGCCTAACTGAAGCTAGTTGACTACTTAATCGTTGCAAATATTGCATAGTAGTCACTTACCACTTATCATTAAAATATAACATGTGTTTGTTGTTTTTTATCCATAGGGTATTCCAGAGAAACCACACAATGACTAAATCTTTGAAGAAAAGAGCACGGTGCCAGTGTGAAAGCAACATTACGAAGATGTGTTCCTGTTTTAAATTGAAGATTATTTAGAAAAAATAATCTCTTTATGGGCTCACTGCACAAATGACTTGTGGAAAAAATATTAATCCACTCTTAGAATAGCCAAGTGAAATTAACTGCTTATCTTGAAATCTTACCCTGATTTACTGCATAAGCATTTGCGTATGGCTGTTCTCTGGAAGAGTTTAACACCAAGTTGCATACAACTGTTCAGGCTAAGTGGCAGTTTTCCAAGTATTAGATTCCAATGTAAGTTATTGAAGCAGCTGCCGTGTTTTAAAGCCTTGAAACTGAAATTTAATTACAAGCTCTTGTATCAGTGCCCAAAGGAAGTAGATTGATGGTGCTTAACAGTGATGAAGTATGGTTTAATAGGAATAGTATTTATCCAAATCTTTAAAAAATAGGGTTATTTAAAAATAAGAGTGATCGAAACAGATAAAAGGCATTGCACTAATGCCTTTAGGAATCTTATGAAGGAATCATGCCCTTACTTGTAATGCTGCATTAAGTGTCTGTCTTTGACAGTAGAGAGGGTTGGAGGGACGAAAGGTTGGAAGTCACTTAGTTTGGAATTTCTAAATTACTTCAGTACAATAGGTGAACACTGGAGACAATCTTGTTCTAATGTCACCTTTATCAGGAAGTTCTGACTGGAAATTTCATTACTTCTGAAGCTTGCAGTCAGATTTGCAAGAATCAAGTTCTGGCCCTAGTTCAGTAAGAAATTTAAGTGTGTGTGAGTACTCTTGCTTAATATTAGACGTATGCTTCAGTATCTCACTTAAGGAGGTCTTGGGTATCTTAAATGTCTGGTGTCACTGAAAAAACATGCATTGCAGGCCATTGCTTGGCCATTGAGTATGAGCCCCCAACTCCTTAGATCTGCAATTTCCTCCCAGAGGTGTCCTTGATCATGCTTCTGTTTGAGTCTGGGTTTTGACTGAAATGATTGGAAACAGAAGCAGGCCTAAAATGTGATTTAAACTGTACGTGAAGAAGAACGAACAGCTTGTTTTCTCAGTTCAGTTTCTGAAAGAGATCACTACTTGTTTTTTCACAGCCCTATAGAACTTGCAATCTGTGATTGCCTTCTTAAAAAAAAAAAAGTGCTTATGTCACTACATTAAACATTTGGTGTTTCTTAATACTTAGTTCTGGTGAGCACAACGTATTCATTTGATAGCTTAGACCACAGGAGACCTAAATAGCAAGTGTTAGGTCTTAAAGTTGAAGTGCAATGTACAGTAAATCTGAGCCTCATGTTCTCTTCCATATCGATCATTTCTTATGAGAGATTAAAGAGAAAAGGGTTCTGAGTTCATTTCAATGCTGCATGGAGTCAAATGGAGCAATAATTTATTTAACTAGTAAAGCTACTTTTGTTGTATCTTTCATTGAACCCAAATTTTTAGAAGTACTCCAATTTTGTGGTTATGGTATACTTGTAAACTTCTATGGATTTGCCTTTTTGTATTATGCAATTGTTTTTTTGTGTTCATTTCCAATCTTACATGGCTTCAGATATAGTTAGAGGCATTGGTTAAAGACTGACCCATCAAAAAAGATGTTGAGGCAAGGTAGCAGTGTTCTGGCTGTTTTCACTCTTCTAAGGGAATGCTATAACTGCTGCTTGTGCTTTTTTATAGCAGGAGAAGTTTAGCGCAAAGTCTGTATTCCAGAGCGGACCCCAATTCTAATCTCTCTTTGGTGTAAATCAAGAGTAATTTCATAAGATCCTTCCTCAAATGTTTAAAACCTAAATAATCACATTTTGTAGGACTACTTGAAGAAATTAGGTCCTCAGATCAGGACTGGATCAGCTCAGCTGTTTTAAGTATGCTACCTGCTGGGGAGACAGTTTTGTAATCATCTTGAAAACAATTTCAAAATGTTATAAAACCAGATGTAAGTAAAGGTGACAGTGATCTCTACAGCTGTTTGATTGATAGAGGAGTATTTAAGATTTATTTGTAAAGGCTGAAACTAAATCTATATGTGTCAGAAATAATGCAGCCAAAAATGTAAGTCAAAAGTTCATTTTTTGCCAATACTTCTGAGTATCTTAACCAAAGTGATTTAAGTTTGGAAGAGGCAGGAGGGGAGTGAAGAAAATTTGCACTATTCTGAATTTGAACACTTAAATTCTCATTCTTACTGATAAGTTTTCAGCGGTGTGTTTGGTTTTACACTTTTTTACTATTAAAGTTTTGAGATCAAATCATGTTTGCCTTGGATTCTCTGTATTCGTGTTGTGTGGGAATCTTTCTTGAAAAGGAGAGTTGTTATGGTTGCATAACAAATATTTAGTCGTGCATACTTGGTGGTTTAAAAAAAAAATCCTAAACTGAATTTAGAGATTAGCTTTTAGAGGTGTTTCCAATTTGGGTTATACAGTTGGAAGAAAAACAGTCTTGTTACTGTGCCAAGAAAGTGACATAAGTGTATGTTATGGTTATGTGACTTAGGGTACAGAATCTTATTACCATTGTTTTCCAAGATGCTGAAATTCATAATTTGAAACAAAATATGGAGGTGGCAGGGCGAACATGCAAATTTGTGTTGTAGCTTAGGTATCTGCAGTAATGATTACTAAATGCTGAAGTATCTTAAAGAGTGCAAACCGTAAGAAGGAGTAAGCACAGCTGATAAGGCTAAGCAATTCTAAAACTGTTGCATCATCTGATTTAGGGAAGACAGCATATAGCAACTTTAAACAAAAAGTCTTGAATTTTACTGCACTTAAATATTTCAGACTTCTAGAAGCTGCTACATTTGTGGTGGAAGCAGTAGAATGGCTTTTTGATCAAGCTTCATTAGGAACTTCTTAACTATTTTAGCTTAAATAGGCTGTGCTTGCTTAACTTCAGCCCATGCTCCATGGCAGTTGAGGAGGTAGCTGTTAGCAGCTCCAATGTGAGAATGGCCCACATTCCCCAGGTACATTGCTTTCCCTCAAACTCCGCTCAGATTTTGTCAAAAGGAATTAAAAATTTTAAAAAAAAAAAAAGTGAGATACAGCCTGGTCTTAGAGAACTAGGACATGATGGTGTCCTTTTGAGACAGGAAAGTGTGTACAGAGTTTCTAAAGGGAAGAAAAAAAAGTCTTCCCAGCCAGAATGATGATTTGACCTGTGCATAGTTCCTGCAAATTCATTCAGTAGGTTATTCAGCCTTTGGCTTTAAGCGTGGGGATTTGCAGGTGCTAAATTAGCCACAGGAGGGCCCATAGTCTGTTCTCTAAATACAACAGGAACATATTGAGATGAATAATGAAATTAAGTGTCAGTTGCCTTACTGCACATCAGAGTAGCTCCAAAATTCAAGAGAACAAAGCATTACATGCTGGACTAATTGAACAAAGCATGGTTCATATAAGAGAGCATTGAGGACCATATCTTGGAAACCTGTGAGAGGTATGGGTGAACACAGGTTCTTCCAGCTAAAAGGTCAAGAAAGGTACTATAGGTGATGGTGATTTTTCTGGGAAATGAAATACCACAGGAGTTGCCCCATACCTAGTTTGGAGTCCTTCCCCTGCATTTAAATCCTCCTGTTGTGCAGTGATGATGTTTGTCTTCATGGGCTGCAACTGGGGACAGGTGAATTATATATGCAGTAAAACCACAGTTCTCATGCCTATCTCTGTGATAAGAAAGTTTGTCAATTGTGATGGTGCTACTGGCCTGATGTGGTTAACTTTCAAAGACAGAATTCAAAGTATGTATGATAATTTCTGTAAATAATGCATTACTGCCCAGAAAGTCCTAAAGGGTCAGAGCTCACATGAGTTTTATTCAGTAAAGTGTCTCTCCAGCTGCAAACCATGTTTCTTCTGTCACAGTAAGTCATGCCTGTGTACTAAGTAGTTTGAGTGCTATTATATTGTTATATTATCAGACAAGGGCTACAGAGGTTACACCAACTTGCTATGTTTCCTAGGGATTAAAATGCCAGTTACAAATAAGCATTTCTGCACAGAAATCACACAGCTACATCATTTTCTACCAGGTCTATAGCTGGTCAGTGGCTCCAGCACTGCCCTGTGGCAGCCAGATGAGTATCTCCTGGGCCAGCCTGGTGTGGCTTGGAGCTAGGAAGGGGAGGCCAACTGCTGTAGCTGCTCCAGGGATGCTCCAAGCTTCCTCTTCCCAAAAGCAACAGATAATGAGTATTTGTTTTCTAACTGGTCAAAAGCAGCTGAGTAGCTCAAACAGCAATAACTGTAATAGGCACAGAATGAATTACAGCTGACCTGCATTTTGCTGGGGAGGACGGAGTAAGAGGAAAACTTTTTTCCCCCCTTCTGGTGGGTTGACCCTGGCTGGACACCAGGTGCCCACCAAAGCTGCTCTATCACTCCCCCTTCTCAGCCGGACAGGGGAGAGAAAATACAATGAAAGGCTCGTGGGTTTAGATAAGGACAGGGAGATCAGTCACCGTTACTGTCACGGGCAAAACAGACTCGACTTCGGGAAATTAGTTTAATTTATTGTGAATCAAATCAGAGTAGGGTAACGAGAAATAAAACCAAATCTTAAAAACACCTTCCCCCCACTCCTCCCTTCTTCCTGGGCTCAACTTCACTCCCAATTTTCTCTACCTCCTCCCCCCCAAGGGCACAGGGAGATGGGGAATGGGGGTTTCAGTCAGTTCATCGCACATTGTATCTGCCGCTTCTTCCTCCTCACACTCTTCCCCTGCTCCAGCGCGGGGTCCCTCCCATGGGAGACAGTCCTCCACAAACTTCTCCAGCGTGAGTCCTTCCCATGGGCTACAGTTCTTCATTAACTGCTCCAGGATGGGTCCTTTCCACGGGGTGCAGTCCTTCAGGAACAGACTGCTCCAGCGTGGGTCCCCCGCGGGGTCACAAGTCCTGCCAGCAAACCTGCTCCAGCGTGGGCCCTTCTCTCCATGGGTCCTGCCAGGAGCCTGCTCCAGCATGGGCTTCCCATGGGGTCACAGCCTCCTTCGGGCATCCACCTGCTCCAGCGTGGGGTCCTCCATGGGCTGCAGGTGGATATCTGCTCCACCGTGGACCTCCATGGGCTGCAGGAGGAGAGCCTGCCTCACCATGGTCTTCACCACGGGCTGCAGGGGAATCTCTGCTCCGGCGCCTGGAGCACCTCCTCCCCTCCTTCTTCACTGACCTGGGTGTCTGCAGAGTTGCTTCTCTCACTCCTCTCTTTTCTGGCTGCTGTTGCGCATTCTTAAATCTGTTATCCCAGAGGCACTACCACCGTCGCTGTTGGGCTCGGCCTTCGCCAGCGGCAGGTCCGTCTTGAAGCCGGCTGGCGTTGGCTCTGTCGGACATGGGGGAAGCTTCTAGCAGCTTCTCACAGAAGCCACCCCTGTAGCCCCCCCACTACCAAAACCTTGCCACGCAAACCCAATACACCCCTTTCTCTCCAGTTTACCACCAGACAGAAAATCACATGCTCCTGCATTGCGGAATCTGGCTTGGGACAACCACAGCTTGGAGAGGACTTTATCCTGCAATGCAGAAAGGCCCACAGCCAACTGGGAACATGCCCAGCAGTACCTACAGCCTTGTCTACCCATCACCAAAGAATTGCTGGGACATACAGGACTGAACAAGGGGGTTGTGATCCCTTTGCGGGGGGGAGACTCCTAAACCTTGGACTTGGACACAAAGGAGATGTTATGTGACAAACAGAAGTCATTTAGGAGCAGGAGATGGTGAGATCACTGAGAGACGTCACTGAGGTTTGGGTTTTCCTGGACACATTAGGGTGCTCCTCAGCTCATCACTTGAAGTCCACTGGTCTGGCCCATGATGTGGGGTTTTGTGGGTTCACGTTGCTTCTTGCCGCCACAGGCTGCCATGTATGCGAGGGCAACTGCCCAAACACGGCACTATCTGCTCCTGTCTTCCAGTGACAACAGAAGGCTTCCATCAGAGGTGGCTGTGAGACATCTGCCACCAACTGCAGTAAAAACAAGACCAGACCCTTATTTTTTTTGCATGAAGACAAGACCTCCAAGCACGAAGTCCGGGTCAACTGAAACACTTGTTACCACCCTGAAATGTGTTGTTTTGATTCTGACCTTTGAAAAGTGGTCCAAGTTGCCTAACAGTACATTTTACCAGATCAGAAATCTAAACCATGCTTTTTTATAAAAATGGGATGAACAACTTCAATTTCCAAACTTTTTTCCCAGTTATTTTTCATGTTACAGAAATTCATAAGCATGTGTCAGTTTAGGAATTATCTTTTGATAAGTCAGCATTTCTTGGCCAAAAAAAAGAGTTTTCAAAAAATTCCTGATCCCTTTTACTAAGTATCTCCTTGCTCCCTCATCAATCTGTTATTTCCTGGTCCAGGGTTAACCACTTTCTTCTTCCTTCACACCCCTTCTCGGTTAAACAGCCTCCTCCAGGCTCAATACTGGCTTCATCACCCTTGGGACTTCATCCTTCTCCATGCCACCCCAACAGTGGCTTGAAAGGCAGCAGAGACCTGTGCTGGATCTGCACACTGCGCTCTCTGGACATTTTCATTCTCCAACTTTACCCTCAGCTTGTTCAAGGCTTTCTATTCCCCTCTTTTCCCTCCTGTCTCGGAACCTCTTTCCACAATAAAAAAGTCAGTTTGCTGGATAGTAAACGCTTCTCAAAAAAAAAAAAGATGACCCGCATCCCCCACCTTGGTGCCTGGAGGAGCAAGCAGGGATCTGGGCTGTTCTGCAGAATCTCTGCCTTGTTCCAACAATTGCATTTAAGAAAATGAACTGAAGGTTTTTATAAAAAAAAAAAAAAAAAAAAAAACAGAAAAAAACACAAATTTCTCTCACCTGTTCTGCCCTGGCTTTGCAGTGCCAGCTGCGTAGCTGTCATGTTGTACTGGAGACTGCCGCAATTTCAAACAGCAGCTCTTGGAGATGGGATACCTCAGGCTGTGCGTTAACTCTGAAACCTACAAGCCATCATTCAGTTTTTAATATCAGTACCTATTGCACTGTTGCTGCTTTATGAAAAACAAGCAACTGTTGAATTTAATGCTAGGTAGAATTTGAACCTGATGTCATCCTGTCATGGTTTAACCCCACCCAGCAACTAAGCACGACACAGCGCTTGCTCACTCCCCCCCTGCCCCAGCGGGACTGGGGAGAGAATCGGAAAAGTAGAAGTGAGAAAGCTCGTGGGTTGAGATAAGAACAGTTTAATAAATGAAATGAAATGAAATGAAATAAAATAAAATAATAATAATAATAATGATAATAATAATAAAAATTGTAATGAAAAGGAAAATAACAACAACAACAAATAAAAGCCAAGAAAGACAAGTGATGGAAATGAAAACAATTGCTCGCCACCCTCTGGTCGATGCCCAGCTTGTCCCCAAGCAGCGGTCCCCCGGCCAGCTTTCCCCCTAGTTTATGTACTGAGCATGACAACATATGGTGTGGAATATCCCTTTGGTCAGTTGGGGTCAGCTGTCCCACCTGTGTCCCCTCCCAACTTCTTGCCCACCTCCAGCCTACTCGCTGGTGGGGTGGGGTGAGAAGCAGAAAAAGCCTTGACTCCGTGTGAGCACTGCTCAGCAGTAACTAAAACATCCCCATATTATCAACACTGTTTTCAGCACAAATCCAAAACTCAGCCCCATAGTGGCTTCTATGAAGAAAATTAACTCTCTCCCAGCCAAAACCAGCACACATCCAAAAGCAAGAAAACTTGTCTGTGATCCCTGATCACTCCTGGTGTGCAGCTGGCAGATCAGGGGTGGAGGGTCCTTCTGGTGGGGTCTGTGCTGCTGAGCTCTTGCAGCAGCACCCCGTAGGGTAGGAGCCTGGGCACTGCGTGGAGCTGGGCTGGTGGGCTGAGCAACGGGCTCCAATTTCTCCAGGAAATTTGCTGCTGCTTCGCTGGTGGAAGAGATGAAGTGAGCTAGTGTAGGAAGGAGGTGCCACACACCTCAGCAGCATCACGCAAACCCACTCCGAATTTTGCCTTGCAAGGATCAGACAGCATAGTCCAGAAATCTCTATGAAGCTAACAGAGAGGCAGAGCTTGAGCTAAGGAAGAATCACCAGGAGTACACACCCTGCTGTCTTACCCAGCATTAGTAAAGTAAACAGGGCAGAAATCAAAACTTCAAGGGCTCTCTTGTGCAACAGAGATCTTGCCCAGACCAGCAGAGCTCATTCCTTTCTGAGCAGAACTCTGCAACAATGAACTTCTTTGCAAGCTCTGGTTTTAAACATTTTTCCTTGCTTTACTGAAGGACCCAGACAGTGCAGTCAGTGAAGTCCTGATCCCGGAAAGGAGTCAAACCCAAGGGACATGAGGTGTATCATAGGTGAAGTCAGTGGGACTGGAGATGTGCTGAGCATCACACACAGCTTCAGGTCTGGAGTTCTGCTTGCAGAAGGGAGCAACAGCCATAGCGGAGCAGCAGTGGCCATCATGGCTCAGTGCTGGAGGTCAGCCATTGAGTAATCCTCCTACCAAACCTCCCATAAGTCGCCTCCCAAGCACCTCGCCTAAGGCCATCTTGGAACAAGTTGAGTGAAAGTGAATAAAAACATCAGGAAAAGAGCCACACAGTAGTAATAGTAAGTATCGGCTGCAAATGCAAGAAGGTTGTAATGGTATCTAACAGGATAATCAGTCCTGATGATTTTACTTGGGTTTTTTATCAGATTTTTTCTTTTCGTGCAAAGAAAGCACTTGGTATCACCAGGGCAGATCCTAACATCATTGCTTAGTTTTTACTTCATCTTTACTCGAACAGCTTGTGGTGCTACTGGGATGAGAGTCCTACCGTGGTACGAATGAGTCCTTACTGAATACAAATTTGATGATGTGACCTGGGGACCAGTGCTTCTCTTGGTGGGACCCATCTGCAGAACAAAAACATCTATCATAATTTTAGACATCCCAGGGTATTCAAGGCATCCCTATGGGGCTGATAGATTGGTCACAGGAGACCTATAGCCACACAGATGATGTGGAACATTTCAGATGGCACTAAGCTCAAGTTCTGAACCCCGCCCTCAATGTCCACTAATATGTGAACCAAAGATGTCGGTCAGTGTTTAAGCTGAGAAATACCAGGGTTTCAGGATTTTGCCCAACAATCAAACATTGGAGGTAGACCCTGAAGCCAACAATGCATAGACACTTCAGCGTCATCACACCCACAGCTCATGGTCATGAGAAGGAGCAGTCTCCTGGAAGGTGCAGTGGGTGAGGCAAGCTTGAACGCAAAGTTATGAGGTTGGTAGAACAAGTAGCCTCACACAGGAGCCGTCAAATGAGTCTTTCCCATCAGGTCTGCAGTGGGACTTGGGGAAAGAACAGCTGCATTTGCCTGCCTGCTCCTTGGGCATGTTCCACCTGCTTAACTGAAGGCAGGTCCAAATGAGCCATCTGTTGACCTGGTTGAGGAACCAGAGCTTCCCAGTAATTTAAAGATATTTTTACACGTTATTAAAGGCCTAGAAGGAAAGGAGAGACGGATAAAAAACAACAGTAAGAAGCTTTGCCTTAGAGGCACAGGTAATATCTGTAACAGCTGCTACACCCTATGCCTAAGCTAATTGTTAAATGAGTCACCCTGGCAAAAGAAGCATTAATAAAGGGAAGTGAAGACTGAACATCTGGAAAATAATATGAAAGGGAAGAATTTTCATATTTTGGAACTCCTTGCTGGGTGGGAACTGCTTGGGGAGACGGCTCTAATTGCTTGTCTGAGAGAATGAAAAGTGAATCGGTTCCCAGTCTGAAATCAGCACAGTCATTGCGTATTCCTCTCTGCGCTCCCGTCCCAGTGCCACAAGTGTTAGGTGGGGCCCTGACCTGCAAAGACCAAGACATGCTCTTCATCTTCTGCACCTCAGTTGGACACCAATGTGGGTCCATAAAGCCAACAGTGTGCACCAGCCTCCTCAGGACCTGGGTACAAGCTCAGAAGTTGGTTTGAGCAGCTGAGCGCACGATGCGCTATCAAAACAAGGTTACTCTGGTGCCACCTGTGTCTCGGTGCTGACGAGTGTTTACCAGGATTCGTTTTGATATATCTTTGCCTGGAGCTGTCTAACCGTCTCAGCAATGGCCACGGGGTAGGAGGGGAGAACATCAGGCCTGCCTGCTCCTGCTGTGCATGGCCCCGTGCATTGTGGCGCTTTGCTGGGTACGGGGAGCTACAGACAAGGTCAAGTTTCTCCCTCTATGGAAAAATGGCGTGGCCAGTGTACAGCAAACTCCTCTGTGTACCTCTCTGGGGAGACCTGGTCCATCTTGGCAAGGAGCTCTGCAGAAAGTGTCTGCACCGCAGTCTGAGCTAGACTTTCTCCCCACTTTGACACCTGAACCTGGGCTCGATGAAACTCAGGAACATTCTCGGGTCTCATTCAACTTTGTCAAGGAGAGCCAAACCGGTATGTGATGGATCCCTCTGATGGCGGGATGCTGGGATTTTAGCACATACCTGGAAAACGGGTTGTGCTGCAATGCCTGTGCTCTATCTGTGTCTGACTGAGCTTAGCTTTTCTGCTCACCATTCCTTTGGAGAAGCAGCTAATGATTCATCCAGCTTCCCTCCAGTTGGTCTTCTTACTCTTCTGTCATTTTGCACTTTCAGTCTCCTCTTCCCTATCTTGCAGAAGCAGCTCCTTCTACTAAACACCTTCAAACAGCACTGTACAGCTGGGAGATCTCCACCCAGTCCTGGGACCTATCAGCCCGGGGTTGGTCTCTGCACAGATGAGTACCCGGCCAGGCGGTTCCTAGGCAGGGACTTCCCAGAGCACGCATCCAGGAGGACACGGTGGGTGTGCAACAGGCACACGGTGAGGGCAGGGGAGAGAAGAAGCACTGAACATGGGCTCTGCAGCAAGACAGGAGTCACAGCTCTCTCGTTTCAGCAGGAATGTAAAACACGAGCAGTCTGATGGGCTTTTCTAAGTAGAGCCTAAAAGCAGCTCAACCACCGTCCAAACACGATGCCGCTCCCAGCCCTAGCTTGCAAGGCATCACCAGTGGCACATCAAGCCCTTCTGAGCTTTTAATTTCCACCTGCAAAAGGAATGGGAGAGTTTTTCAGTGTTTTATGTTTGCATTTTTGAAGGTGAAGATGCCAACCTGAGCAGAGGCAGCACTGATATTAAGTACTCCACTCCTAGGGCCCCCCAGCACCGCCCGGCGTGCCCCAAATCTCACCCCTCTGGTGCCAGTGAAGGGAGGATGACATTGGACACGTATTTCTAACTAAGTGAACACAAAATTGTCAGTAACTGGCGACTCCAATCTGCTTCTTCCCGGTTTTCTTCTAGAATAGGCACGCGTGGGAATCAATTTTGCAGGCAGAGAAATCGGAGGGGTTGAACAGATCTGACACGGGGACGCGTCACCAGTCCGTTCACAGCGTGTGCTGTGATGCTGTGGCACAGCACTTGGGAGAGGTGCCCGTCGACACGGGGCCAAGAAGGGCTCAGTGGGGCTGTGGCATGGGTGCCAGGGACAGGGATGGAGAGAGAGGGCACCCTGGGCACCCTTGGGTGCAGGGAGTGGGATGCCACCGAAGCATGGCCAGAAAAGAGGCTGTGGCAAAGGAGGGTGCGCACGGGGGGCCGGGGACGGGCAGGCACGTTCCCAAACATCCACGCAAGGATCCTAAAACGTAATTATGAAATTTTAAAAAACAACTTGACGTTATAATTATAATGGTTCCTGGAGGAGCCGCATAATTGAATTCTAGGGTGTCTCGCTCTTATTGCAGACGCTAACAAGAGAACGGCTCAGCTTCCCTCACAGCCTTCCCGGAGCCCTGCAAAGCTCGGGAGACACCCAACAATTCAATTATTGTTTCCCTCTGGAAAGCAGATCATTTTAGACACACGGCCAGCTCTAATTACAAAGGAGAGGGGGGAAATTTCTCGTGTCCAAAATTATTTGACTCATTAAAAGGATTTACTTTCCACCAGGCCTAAGGACTTGAAGCACTGGTGGAAGGATGGGAAGGAGGGGAGGAGCGGCACCGCGGGCAGGGAGGGCAGGGGCTCCAGCCCCGCAGCAGATCCCCGGGAGCCTGTGCTCCGGGCTGAGCCCCTCCAGGTCCCCCTTCCCCAGGTAAAGCCATTTTCCACGCAGAAGGAAAACTGGGGCTGCACCCAGGGGTGGCCGGGCAGGCAGGTTTCATCGGAGACCACGAGGCTTCGCCCAGGCAGCGTGCGAGGAGAGCTGCTCCCCTCGCCGGGACTTGGCAGGAGCGAGGCCGCGGCTGGGGCTAGGGGGACTTTCCTCCTCCCCGCTCCCCTCGGCAATAAAAACAAGGTCTTTTACTCAAAAGCTTCGTTATGATGTTGTGGGGCTTTTTTCTCAGATTATTTTTAAATGCTCTTTTATGGAGAAAGACGATTTTACGTAGGGGAGGTCCCTTTGCCAATTACCATTAATTAACTCATCTCCAATAGATTTTTATAGCCCTCCAATTCCCGTGGCCGGGCAAAGGCGGAGGGCAGGAGGCTGAGCTGCTGCTCTGCCCCAGGATGGATCAGGCCGCTCCAAACCCCGCCGAGACAGCACTTTAGAATGGTTTCATATATCTTTTTCAGGTTTTATATATATTTTTGTAATTATAATAATGCCTTCATAGGCTCCGCAAGGGCGATGCTTCTGCCCGGTGTGCCTGTCTCAGGCAAGGGGGAAGCGATGGGCTCCTGGGACCACCCCGTCCCCCCATCCCCAAATCCACTCCTTCCCTCCTTTCTAGTGCAGCGAAATGAATCCTGGTGTCGTGTTTATGGTTAATTTGAAATCTAGCACTTGTTAGATAATCCTGTTAGTAGCTTGCAAAAACAAGGGACCCCTTGTATAATCAGTAATTATAACAGGCGTTTTATGTTAAATTATATCTAATAGGCAAGACAAAAAGGGAAATGTGTTTTCGGATGGAGCCTTCCTCGTCCAAAAAAAAAAAAAAAAAGTCTTCTCCGTGGTGAAATTATACATCAAGGGGGGAAATTAAAAACTAAAGTGGTGGGGATGTCAGAGCCGGGGTGCCAGGGAGCGGGAATTGGGGTGATTTCGCTCCCCCCCCACTGGCAGGACCTACCCCAGACGGCACCGTCGAGGGCTGCGGGGCCAGCGGGGTGCGGGGAGCTGGGTGCCCCTGCCCGCCTGCTGCCCCGAGGGCAGGAGGAGGAGGAGGAGGGGGAGGAAGACCGTGTGTACCCCAGGGGAGAGCCGAGCCGCCCCCCCCCCCCCCCCCCGCTCCGCATCGCACCCCACCGCCGGCCCTCTGCGGGGGGCACAGGCTGCGCGGCGGGGCGCGGTCTTTCCGCGGCGGCGGGCGGAGCGCTGTAAGGGGAAGAGCAAAAGAAACCGCGGCGGGGGGTGACGGGGAAACGGACCCTAACGAAAAGCGGCCCCGCAAAAAAGTAATACAAATAAAAATAAAATAAAAATTAAAAAATTATCAAAAATAAAAATAAATCCCCCATCCGCCCTGGCTGCTGCGGAGAAAAGGTCTTTGTGCGCCCCCCCCCGCGGAGCGGCACCCCCAGCCTGGGGGCAGACTGCGGACCCCCACCCGCCCGCGGAGGGGCCGCGCCCGCGGAGGCAGCAGCGGCCGAGCGCGGCTCCGCGCCGCTTGCGACTCCCCCGCGCAGGCGGCCGCGGGGTGGCCGAGGGCGCGGGTGCGCACCTTCAGCCCCTGCTCCGCGTTGTCGCTCCGCGGGGCCTGAGGGGCTCCTGTCCGCGGGGATCCGGTGACAAAGACCCTTTTGTCTGGCTGCAGGGCCACCGGCCCCGGGTTCTGTGGTTTATTGGTTGTAATGTCTGATTGGAATAAAAGAAGGGAAAATAAAAGAAGGGAAAATAAAAGAAGGGAATAACATAACATAACATAACATAACATAACATAACATAACATAACATAACATAACATAACATAAATAAAGTAAGCCCGGGGCAGGCTGGAGCGCGCGGTTCTCTGCAACTTTTCCCCGTCTTAAAATTATCCTTTCATTAAACCGTCCCCTAAAATGTGAGAATGTTTAAACACCGGAGTTATTGTAAATACGTTTAATCAAATAGACTCTTGAGGAAATCTCCCTCCATAAACACGCAATCTTGTCCTTTAAACATGTCTATAATCAGAAAATCTAATTAAAAACTAATAGGAGTGCCGCGTTCTGTTAATTCCGCGCCGCGCGCGGGGAAGGCGCTGCGCCCGGGCGGCTCCGCGGCCGGCCAGGCTCATTTCAGCTCTTACATATTCCATGGCAGATTTCGCCCGCCTGCCCGGATTTCAAACACGATGTGTCAGGACGAGAAGCAAATGTTGTTTTAGCAGGGAAGTAGTAATAACAAAGCCATTTATGCAAGCATATTAGAGCGGCGGGAATCCTGCCTGTTAGTTAAAATTTTTGAGCCAGAAAATTAAAAACAAATATTTAACTTCGCAATTTTGAACCCCTGGCTGCTACCGCCGTTAAACTTTTGGCATGCATATGCAATGAATTAAACCCGAGCTCTCGCCCAGCCGAGGGAGATGGTTTTAATGCGCTTTCAAAGAAATTATAAGAGCTTGGATGGATTCCTCACCGAGGCGCGGAGGGGACGCGCTGCGCGCAGCTGGGCCGGGGGTAACTTTGTCGGAGGGCGGCGAGTCCCCGGCATCACCGCGGCGACCGCCACTGCGCCCGCCGGCGCGGAGCGGGGCGGAAAACCCGGCCTTTCCCGCGGAGAGAGGGCCGGGGAGGGGCGGCGGAGCGGGCCCGGGGAGGCGCTGCCGCTCCCCGCGGGCCGCCGCGCTGGTTGCGCGGGCGCGCACCGGCGGCCGCCGCTCGCCGCCGCGCGGCCGGGGCTCCGCGCCCGCGCAGAGGACCGCGGTGCTCCGCCGCCCCCGGGGGCCCGGCTGCGGCTGGGGGCCGGCGGAGGTGCGCGGGTGCCAGGAGGGACCGAGGCCCCCGCGCAGGCCCGCGGAGCGCTGCGGAGGGGCGCGGGGGCAGTGCTGAACTTGAGCGGGGCTGAACAAGGGGGAATGGGGCTGAGGATGGGGCTTTGGAGGGGAAGGGGAAGGGGAAGGGAGGGGAAGGGGAAGGGGAAGGGGAAGGGGAAGGGGAAGGGGAAGGGGAAGGGGAAGGGGAAGGGGAAGGGGAAGGGGAAGGGGAGGAGGAAGGGGGAAGGGGAAAGGGAAGGGGAAGGGGAAGGGGAAGGGGAAGGGGAAGGGGAAGGGGAAGGGGAAGGGAAAGGGGAAGGGGAAGGGGAAGGGGAAGGGGAAGGGGAAAGGGAAGGGAAGGGAAGGGAGGGAAAGGAGGGGAAGGGGAAGGGAAGGAGAAAGGGGAAGGGGAAGGGAAGGGAAGGGAAGGGAAGGGAAGGGAAGGGAAGGGAAGGGAAGGGAAGGGAAGGGAAGGGAAGGGAAGGGAAGGGAAAGGAGAAAATCGAGAAAGAAGAAAAGAGAGAAAGAAAAGGGGAAAAGAGAGAAAGAAAAGGGAAAAAGGGAGGAAGGGAGGAAGGGAGGGAGGAAAGGAGGAGGGAGGGAGGGAGGGAGGGAGGGAGGGAGGGAGGAAGGAAGGAAGGAAGGAAGGAAGGAAGGAAGGAAGGAAAAGGAAAGAAAAAGCGAGGAAGATAAAAAGGCAAATCCAAAAGAAAAAGCAAGCAAGCAAGAGGGAAGAGAGGAGGGAAGCGAAGCAGCAGCCACGTTTGCTGGACAGGGTTTGCTCCCACCCCGGCAGAGCGGGGGGGGCTGGGGCCGAAGGGCGGCAGCCCCAGGAGCGGGCCCGGCGGGGCACCCCCACCTGAGCCCCCCCAGGGCAGCGAGCGCCGTGCCCGTGCGCACATCCCCGTGTCACCACAGCTCCTGCCCCCCCGCTTCTCCCCCCGCACGCAAAATGACTCGCATTTATCCTTCTCCTTTTCCCTCTCTTCTTTCCCCTACCGTCAATTTGCCAACCGAGCACCATTTCTCGGTAAAATCCGATTTAACGGCTGCGGGATGCACCGGGTGCCCCAGGTCCTGCTGCAGCGGGACGGGGCGTTTGCCGGGGCCGGTGGTAATCGCAGCGTTTGGGGGGATTTGGGAGATGCTCAGCACCGTGAGCCCCTCAGTGTCATGTCCTTGGCTCGCTGGGGAAGTTTGAGGAAGTTATTTTTATTGATGTACTCCTGGTAGATTGGTTTGGCAGTTGCAATTTCCGTGTGACATATCCAGCCTCTCCTCCGAAAATCGCGGAAAAAAAAGAAGAAGAAGAAAAAAAGCCCTGACATTTATCCCCAGCTACTGCCGCTGCTCAGTAACGTTTAATTACAAAACTCAGCTGCGATGCCAGCCTGTATCGGTCATTAGGAACCTTTCTTAAAATCTTGTCAGCCTGAAATGAGAAACAGATTTAATGGAGGCAACCACATACCTCCGGCTCTGCCAGCTGAAACTGAGACTATGCAGAAGAGGATAGAAATGCCAAATAAGCCACCGCATTCCCTTCCTAGCAACCAACTCTTTAAATTTATTGCTTTTTTTCCCTTTTCTTCTCCCCCACCCTCCCAACCGCCCTTTGAGGAACTGGGCAGGATCTTCTTTATTTTTACAAGGTGCTTTGGGGAGGGAGAAACAAGTTTTGCCCGGGGGTGTCGCTTGGGTCGGTTTGCCTGGTTTTGTTGGTTGGGTTTTTGGGGAAAGAGGCGACACGAGATGGAGGCGGCTGGTGTCATCCTCCCCCCCCCCGGCCCCCCTGTCCCCTCCCCGTCTCCCCGGGTCTCCCCGGCCCCCCCGGCCCCGGCTGTCCTTGCAGCGAGGGGACGCCAGGGGGCAAGAGGCGTTCACAAAGGCTGCCGCCCTCCACCCCTCCATCCCTCCATCCTTCCATCTCTCCATCCTTCCACCTCTCCATCCTTCCACCTCTCCATCCTTCCATCTCTCCATCCTTCCATCCCTCCATCCCTCCTTCCCTCCGTTCCCTTCCGCAGGGGTTTCAGCATCTCACAACGGCAAAAGTCAGATTTCTTATTAAGAAAAAAAAAGGAAAAAATCTGCAAAGCAGTATCCATTTCCAATCCCCGCAACCTTATCTACGCGTGCACCTCCTGGGCACGGCAACGCGCTGCCTTGCACGCAGCACAACCAGGCGGAAACGATATCGAGAAGCCTTCTAAAGAACGGCACAGTTTATTTAAGCCAGCCATTAATCCTACTTACCTTGCTGCTATTTGGACCTAATCCTATTTCCTCCGTGCATTATAAGGACAGTGAAACGACACATTTTTGTTCTCCTGGCGGAGGCTGGCCGGGAGGAGTGCGTCGCCGGTGCCTGGGCTGCCGCCCGAGCCGTGGGAGCGGGATGCGCTCCGTGGGCAGCAGCAGCTTCCAAAGGAAATCACTCAAGGGAAACTTCGCCGGAGACAAAAAAACACATTCAATTTCCTGACTACTGCTTTCCTCCCCGACTTATTTATTTTGGCAATCACACATTCAATAAATGAAATATTCAATCAACTGACCTCCTCGCCAGCTCATATGATTCTTTCAGGAGTCCTTTTTTTTATATATTTTATTGCTTAAATAAACTATGGGGAGGGTTCCCTTATCCCAGCTTTGCTTGGCAACTGGTGCATTATGTGGCTTATGAATTTTGCAGACAATGAACCCCAGTGTGGATGAAGCGGACCGTACACACATATACATGCCATTTCCCGGGCATGTTAGACATTAGGGCAAAGTATCGCTTATTCTTTCATCTTTTTCACACCTTTTCCTTTCCCAGACTTTGCCCCAAATGCTGAGAGTTGGGATGTGAAGCTAATGCCAGAGATTTTGCTGTGGAGACAGAAACCTCTTAAAATAATCAGATGGCAAAATACCAGGCTCACCCCCGAGAGCAGCGTTTGTAATGCTCCTGCCTGGCATTTTATTCCCTGCTTTATCTCCCCGTATCACACAAATCCATACGCTGTGTATCATTTCTCTTTGAAATGCCATGAACTTGGTGTTTTAAATCGAACCAGCCTGGGTTTTTTTTCCTTCTTTCATTTTTTTTTTTTTTTGCTGCAAAACAATAGAGATTGTCAAAGGGCCCCGGGTTGAGCTTTTCTACGTGTTCACAAAGCGTTAAAGCTTTATCGAACAAACCGGCTCTGTCTGACCCTGCCAGACAAAAGGCAACTTCCATTTTCCTCTGCGGAGGAGAGGGGCAGAGGGGGACAGAGGGGATGTACAGTAGGGCTGGGTGGGCCTGGGGCCCTGGGGTGCCCAGAGGCAGCGGTGGGATCCCTGGTCACCCAGCCAAGACCCTGGTGCTGCTGGTCTTGGTCATTTTGGAGGTGCAGCTGATGTGCTCGACCTCGTGCAGGTGGGGGACATGGTGCCAGTGCAGCCAAGGGAGCGGCAGTCCTCCGTGCTGGCACCTCTTCGGGACTCAGCCACAGCTTTTGGGTAGAGCTGTGCTGCACTGAGCAGTGCTGCACCCACTGCAGGCAGTGCTGCACCCACCCCAAGCAGTGCTGCACCCACCCCAAGCAGTGCTGCAACAAACAAGGGCAGCGCTGCACCCAGATGGTTCCAGGCAATGCTACCTGGTGCCAGGCGCACCCCAATGCCACTCTCCCGGGATACAAGCCAATCTGGCCATGCCCTCCTGGGCCACCCTATGCCATGTCCTGCTTGTGCCCGAGCACTCTGGTGCCTGCCTGGTGCCTGCCGTGTACAGCCATGTATGCCCCAGCTGCACAAGCATGTGCCCTGCCTCAGAAATCACCACCCAGCATGGAGCAGGCACGTGCTGCAGGGCCACGCTTCCCTCCCAAGCCAGAGCCCGCTCTGATGTCCAGCCAGAGACACCAGCAAGCCTCGGCTGAATGAATATCCCCCCCAGCATGAGTGGTCCTGGATGCTTTGTATTTCTCCTTGAGGCTCTGCAGAGAGGAGAACCACTCCACATCCAATCTAAGGTCCACCCTGGTGATTTACCATTTCCATGGGGGTTTTTTTAATGAATTTTGAACAAGACAGGGCCATCTTGTTTTTCTGGAGCTGCGCACCACCGTGGTGGCTGGGAACAGTGGCCAGGCATTGATGGGAGAAATGGTCAGAGTCGTCAGACATGGTCAGAATGGTCTTCTGGGAAACACCACGGACAGGGGGACAACTGGCAGATGAAGGGATCCATAAATGCCAATGTCTGGATGTGGGCACCTACATGAACTTGGGTTCTGGGTTGCCCACATGGGCTCCCAGTCGACCTCCAGCTGCTGGTCCAGAAGAGCATTGGTCTTTTGTAGGCCCTTGGTGACATGTACCGTCACCACTTGGGTGTCCCAGACACCCTTCCAGTGGCACCGGTCTCTGCTAACTACTGCCGCAGCTTGTGCGTTTTGCTTGCATGAAGACCTTGACACCGGGCTAAACCCTGCCCAGCGTGTCTGCGGCTTTGACAGAAGTCTGAGCAACATTTCCTCCAGCTCCAGCAGCAGCCAAGTAGCAGATGAATCATTTTATTGACAAGTGTGGTGATCCCCGTCAGCAGAGACGTGTCTGGAGCACTGTGATGCTGAGCGGTGCGAGCAGCTTATTACTGCATCCGCTGGCTCGGACCTGTTATGCCACCTTCTCCTGTGCGAGGATGAGCACAGGGACATCCTTTGCTGGCACCTGGGGCTGAAACAGGCTGCTCAGAGGTGGGTGGGAGACACCCTCGCCTCCCATGAGTGGTGCTTTGGGGTTTGCTAGTGAAGTCCACACTATTTCTCCCTTGGGTTTGGTTATTTGCAGAGAGCCTCCTGCCCTATGCCCACCCCTATCCTACAGACAGCAGAGCAACGCCAGCGCTGCTGCAATGGCAAAGACCACCTTTCTGCGGGTATATCATGTTCTCGCAGTGCCAAAGCACCCATTAATTTCCAATCCTGCTCATAAAATGTTCATTTCCAAGGAGGAAGCCAGGACTGTGCTCAGCTTTGGGCTTGTCGAGCTTTGGGTGGTGGGCACAGGCTGCTCCCCTCCGCCTTCAGCATTTTGCATTACTCATTAAGGGAAGCTGGCACTCGGCTTCGCCATCAGCAGAGATTTGTCAGCCTGATTATATTCCTAAGCATATGTTTGGAAATGAGAAGCAGCTCTCTGAAGTCAGTGGAATTGCTCTGATTGAAAATCTCAAGTCAAGAGGAGGGAAGCCTGGCTCCAGGTCTGAGCTCCCACTAGGAAGAGCCACAGGCAGCAAGCAACAGCTTTGGGCTCTGCCCCCCCGGGGGAGAAGTTGAACAGAAACCAGAACAAACACCTTTGTCGTGAAAGTCCCATAATATCACAGAAGTGTTTGTGTTGGCATTTTGTTAAGTGCATAAATGATGAACCAAATTACCCTGGTGGGCAGTTAGTGCCTGGTAACTTTCCCAGGTTATTTTACATGGTTTGGAGGACAATCCTAAGGGGAAAGGGAAGCTCATTGAACTCAGGATGCACCAGATATTTCCACCAGCAGATGCTTGGTTTTGAGGGCTGGAACAAGCGGCCAAGGCTGAGCAGCAGCAGCAGAGGGTTTGCAGCGCCTTGCACAGTTCAGCTCTTCGTGCCCCTGGGCTCAGCCGTTGCAAGAGCAAATCCCTCCAAGTGGGAGACACAATTTCATTCCCAAAACCAAATGGTTCCTGAGAGCACATCACTTATTTTGGGACAGCACCAATTCCCTGGAGTCAGCCAAATTTCCCTGGCATAAAACTGCTGTAGTAGAGCAATGACTCCGACCTGTGGGGCTTAAAGCAGTGAGAGATTTGAAAGACTGGAAAGGCAAGTGGGTCCTTTGGTTGCTCCATGTTAGAAGCAGTGGGAGATGAACGCCATAAAACATTGCCCATGCAGGGTCACAACTCTGCAGCAGTCACACATACACCCTCTGCATTTCCTGCCTCCAAACATGCCAGCACTCAAAGCTTGACCACAAGAAATGCGTGGAAAAAACAAATTTGAGTTGCACCCATGCAGGTTTTCACATCAAAAGGAAGATGCTGCTCACGCAGTGAGGACCCAACCCACTGGGGCTGACACCGGCTGCCCGGAGCCATCACCACATGATGCCTCCTGGAGCATCTGCCCTGGCTCTCCGCTCGCCCGCAGGGCTGGGGCTGGACCCTCCGGTGAGTGGTAAATCCCAGCCATGTGCCTGGAATTACTCCCACTTTACACCAGCATAAGGGATGGGGGAATCAGGCTGACTTTGTGTAACTGGGACAAGAGAAAATTCTATTTAAATTCTGCACCCCGCCAGTGAATCTTGCAGCAGCCTAATTTTTCTATGAATAATGCCTTGGGCAAGGCTTGTGTGGCCCAGAAAAGGGAAAAAAGTTTGAATTTCCACTATCCTTCTTATTTGAAACCTCCTTCTAAACGGCTGGTGAATCTTGGGAGGTTTGACCCGCTGGTGACCAAATCAGGGCTGCGATTGCTGGAGAGGCCGCCCAGCCGGGGAGCACCGGCACCCGTCGAAGCAAGGAGGGCGCGGATACAGGGAGTCAAACACTTGTGCGATTAAGCCAGAGAGCAAAAATAAAAAAAAAAAATATTAATTGAGTAACCTCAAATTACAAATCAATTTGAGGAAATCCCAATCTAGCTGCAGACACTCTGCGGGCAGCTAAAACTAAATTCATTGAGCAGACAGCTCTAATTAGCACACGGTGCCGGCTCGCTCCAACAAGCTCCATGTGGCTTTCTGTATGTCGGATGTGCACGGTCCTGAGCCCTGACACTCATCAATTTGACTCAAAATACATCGAAGGTGGAATGTCACTGTATTGAGATCATTTAGGGGCTGCAGGAAGTCAAACTTCAAATTTCTCTGCTCCAACACCTCTGTGCTGCCTTCTCCCAGCCACCCCGGGCTGGTTTCTGACCTCATTCATGCCAGTGCAAATCTGCAATAACTTCACATTAGCCACAGGGTTTATTACAAATTGTCCTTGTGTAAAGAGACCAAAATCTGCTTTATAAAGTTGGCTTCTTTTCCCTCATTCCCATGCAAGAAACCCTTCTGCAGCCGGAGTCAGTGGGACAGCTTTCACCTCTTAACTTAAGGAGAATTGGTCCCAATTCACACCGATGGAAGCAAGGGGCAAACCCGTTTCCTCCGTAACAGCAGCGCTGCTTTGGCGGTGCAGGACTTAGCCCTTTAGACTGAGTGAGGATTGAACTTTTTTGGGGGAGGGAGCCCAGGTGAAGATGAATGCCGAGGACCCCACCACAGCAAGGCATGTCTAGTTACTGCAAGAAGGGGATGAAACACTGCACCAAAAAAACCCCACCTCTTTCGGCTTTAGTGGAAGATGTGACCTCATTCTTTTCCTGGGGCTGTAGAGATTTGTGGCATTTTCCTTGTAGAGAAGTGTATTTTTCCTTCGGGAAAGGCTGAAAGACTATTTCAGTAGCGTATTATTTTAGACATATTTTGCATTCCTGCTCTCCCTTGGAGAAGGAAGCTGCTTTCTCCACTTCTGCAACACTCCTTTATTCCCCTGTACCAAACCACGTTTGATCAAACACGTGGGACTAGATTCTTGGCTAATGCAAACACAAGCATCCATAAAGCTGTGCTGATTTACATCACGAATTTCTGATTTTTCCATAATACTCATCTTAAACCCCATCCTTCCTCAAACCTTTTATCCTTTTTTAACCTGATGCCTTGCACTGGGAGACATTTTCTGATCACTCCATTGTATCCTCTTGCCGATATCCGGAGCCCAAATCACATTTAGCTCTGTTTGCATAATGCCTGGCAATGTATTGGGAAAATGTAGGTAATATTGTCACGGTCTCATACTTCTTGGCTGTATTTCCCACTGTATTGAAAACATCACCGTAGTGGTAGTGGTTATTGCTCTTCCTTACTGAAGCGTTTAAATGAGGCAACGTTTGTGGGGAGAAGTAGTACCTTTCATTAGATTAATTGGGGTAACTGCATACAGCAGGTAGTCTTTGTGGTCTGCAGCTTTTAGATCTGAAGAAAAATGTGGGTGCGATGCACGTCATCTACCTTTCCAGCTACAACACAGCCTCGTCTACCTTTCCAGCTGTAATAAAAGGTGTTCCCCTACCTACAACCACCATCCCTGGGAAGCCTTTTGCTCACCGGTTGTGCCGGGGTTGCTACTGCGACCGGGTTGCGAGCAGACAGCTGGGATGCATTGCCCAGGTGTGGACATGGGCATTGCAAATGTCACACCCGAGCCTGTCACTCAGGCTGCCTTCACAGCCGTGGAGAGAGGTGGGTGCTTCTGAGGGGTGAAGTCCCTTCCCAAAAGCACCTCAAGCAGATGACTCCTCAGAAATACTGGTTTTGGTCCAGCAACTGGGAATGCTTCAGGTGTGGGGCTGCCCTGCAAATGTCCCAGGTGAAGGGGTGAGTTCCATCCCCAGTCTCCCCTTGCCCTGGTGAAGGGGCTGGGAAGGCACCCAGAAACCAGTGTGTTCATCCCGTGGTTGCCCCTACAGCTCCCAAGGAAGCCACCTGCACCCAAAGCCAGGTACAGCACAAGCTATTTCAGGATGGGGCCCAAGCAAGTAGTGACGGCTCGTGGAGCCACCATTCACTTTTTCCTACCCAAGAAAAGTCATACAGGCTTCCCCAGAGAACAGCAAGCTTTCTGTCGACCCTGTATCTCTCAGGGCATACGCTGTTGTTCCATTCCCCAAACGCCGTTGCAATCATTTCTGCCCAGATTTATTTCATTTCAGTAACGTCTCTTGGGTTTCGTCTCTATTAAATCATTTGGACATTGGAAAGTGGGATTCACCCCACTTAGCTGTAGCTCTCTCTAGTATATGTGTCTCCATGTGGGCTTGTCACCCTGGTCCTTTGCAGGGTCGGTGGAGCGAAACAAGCCCTTTTGGTGTCAACTCAGACACCTACAGGGAAATGAGCAGCACTGCAAATTTCATGCCACCGAGAAGGCAGCCTAGGGTAACCAGTTCCAGTGTATATGATTACATGTGATGAGATTAATCCCAGCTCAAGTATTTAACTTCCTATGTTGGGTATTTTATTCCTGTATAATTTTTGTAGTGATAATTATAAAGCCAAGTTCATCAAGTGAACGTAAATCATGGAAACAGCTGAACGAAGTAGAGGAGACCTTTAAATTCAGGCTCTTCTGGAAATTTTCAGTGCTGTGCCTGGATATACCCTACTGGCCTCCCTTAAGTTAAATTATGGGAAAATGTTCCCAGTTTTCATTTCTCAAAAGCCATGTATTGGGGAGAAAAATGCAAAAATAAATGATGGCTTTCAAATGTAAACAAGCAGGAATCAGCCTTGGACATGGGAGTGCATAAACCCCTTTGCTACATCAACCTTGTGTCTCGGAATCGTGCTCAGCAATATGAGGCGTGTTTTGGAAATAGGAAAGAATGAAGCCAGATGTTATTCCTCTTGGAAATAAGGGCAATGGGGAGAGGTTTTTACCTGTTTAGAAAGAAGACGACCCTGACATGTCTGTAAATATTGCAATGTCTTTTCAAAGAAGTCATGTTACTGGGTGGTCTGAGTTGTATTCCCAGTATTGGCTTGTACCACGTTTGGCTCCAACAGCAACAGTGGAATTGCTGGGGGATGGGTCTTTTTTTAAGATAATTTATTTTTTCAAATATTTTTGAAGTGCGGCTTGTATTAAACTGAGTAATAATTAGATAGCGAAAACGCTCCTATCTAATGCTTAGATTATTACAAGTGCCTGAAGCAATTCTTCAAGGTTTATAACAGACATAGAAATCAATGTTTAATGTCAAAAGTGATCCTGGAAGGTGTTTATTGAGAGTTATTTTTTAATATAAAGTGTAAAGATTAGAAAAATATTTTTATTCTTAGTTTTACTTCTAGTGGTGACTGGGGAAAGATGTGGTATCATCAGGGAAAAGTATTATCATAAAAGCTGGTGTCAAATCTTCTTTTAAGATTCTTGATCCAAAATACCAGTTAAAACCAAAGCAAGTCAGTATATTTAAAGTCAATATTCCCCTGGTTACTCTTACATTACACTTATTTCTTACAGCTGCTATAAGTCAGCACTAGATACTTTCATCGGTGAAGCTTCATTACTGAGCCCTGTGAAAATCTGGCCTTTCAAGAGAAACTTTCTGCAGGTTTGGGCTTACATCCATTAAAAAATCTTGTGGTACAACAACATGGTATGAAGACTGTTTTCCAGCTGATGATAGAATAATACACTCAGGAGTAGCAGGGACAGCAAAGCTGCTTCAGCATCCTCTGCCATCCTTCACCCTCCTCATCCACCCTTCATCCTCCTCTTCCACCTTTCACCCTCCTCTTCCATCCTTCACCTTCCACTTCCATCCTTCACCTTCCTTTTCCACATTTCACCTTTGTCTTCCATGTTTTGCCATCTTCTTCCACCCTCCACCCTCCTCATCCACCTTTCATCTTTCTCTTCCATGTTTCACCCTCCTCTTCCATGCCTCATCCTCCTTGCCTGAGGTGGGGAAGGGTGGACACCTATCAGGGCATGGGTCCACCCCCACATCCTTCACACCATCTCACAGCCACACATCACTTACCCTGCAGCACGCAGCACCCCCTTCTCTCAGGCTGCATCCCCATGTGATGTCCTTTGCAGCCCTATCATGTCTCCTGGGAAACCTGGGGAAATAATGCAGTCTGCCCTTCCAGTCACCTCTCTGATCATGATGTTCATCTACCTAGAGGTTCACAGGGCACCATGGCTTCCTCAAATTTGGAGGAGACAGTGCAAGAGCTGGTACATAGCCAATGGGTTCCGCCATCGGCAGCACCTCTGGGTGTCCCCATACCACCAGACACTGCATGCCTCCCTTGGCGGTGGCCAAATCCTGCATCCTTACATCAGCAACGTCTGAGTTTACTGAGATCATGTCTGCCAAGGACTGTATAACCACACCTTTGCCTAAAGTTTTGGTAACTTGAAAATGAGCTATAAAAGTGAACAAGAGTATTATGGGATTAATCAGCATAGTCTGTGGATGTGAACGTAACTAGTAATAGGGGCTGATGGGCACTGGTAGGAGTTGTATAAAATATTAAACCTACATTTAAAAAATATATTGGGCCAACACTTGAAACCCACTGTGTTTCAACAGGATCAGTCCAAATTACAACAGGATAGCGAGAACAGAATGTGGCCTGGGCTGTTTATCTACCTCCCATCGTGTTTCACAGCAAAATCCCAAATGGTAATCTCGCTTTGCAGTTGTTTTTTTAAGATCACTGCACTAAAATATTGTATTTTTCTGATCTTCAAGGACTTTTGTTCATCAATTATACACACATTTTTTGGTATAAAATGCTGCAATATTAATGGGGTAAGTCTGAACACTAAACCTAATGTAATAATGACTTATTACAGAAGGAAAGATACATTTTTCCCTAAATTATGCCAATGAAGTGCTGCAACCAGTTTGCCTCTCGTGGTACTTTTGTCATAAATCCAACAGGCAATTAAAGCATTTTAAATCTTGCCTGGAGTAACTTCCTGATTTACAGATTTTCCTGCCTAGCTGTGGAGAGCTAAATCAGTTTTTAAATTCTCCAGTGAGACTGTGAGAACGCACATTTTTGTCAAATATGTCGATCTCCGTTTATGACCCTGTGCGGAGTTTGGATGCTCAATCTCTTTGACAATCAGGACGCTCATTGTGCCCTTAAGTGTGGAGTTAGATGTCCAACTGTGGACACCAGCGTGTCTGAAGAGCTGCTGTTCTCGTTTGCTTCTCAGCCAGGCTGATCTGCCTCCCAAGTCTGCAGAAGCAAAGATTGAGAAAAGGCTTCAGAATTTGGCCATCTCAAAGACGTCAACTGAGAATGGCAAGCAAGGATCACTACAAGATGCCAGCCCAGGTTTTGCCCATTTTAAGGACCAAAGAAGACATTTTCCCAGGGGCAGGCAGCGTTTCCTCCCTCGTCTTTGTGCAGCATCCCCCACGGCTGGTGCCAGCGGGGCTTTCTGGTGCTGCTGTGGAGCTCACCAACAGGGATGGGACTGGCTGGGGGATCCCCTGCACAGACTTCCATCCACATCCCACTCATAACAGAGCATTTGTCTGTGATGGGCAACGTTCCTCACTGCCATGGCTTTTTACCTGATCTTGTGCTCGATTCCTACAAGTACAACTTTTCCCTGTGCATTTCCAAGTTTGCATGTCTACTAACCACAAGCAGCATTTCCCTTGGGCAGTTTGTCCCCGCCACTAAATGGTGAGGTCCAGCAGCCATACGCTGAAGTCAGCAGACATTAAAGTTTGGTCCAGAGTAGAATATACCCATATTCTTTATCCCCCTGGTACAGCATGTAATCTCTCAGCATCAGCTGGAGGATGGATGTGTTTTTCACTATTCCTGTGTATGCGCAGTACCTGTGGTTTCATCTACGTTGGTTCATCCTATTCAATTAGGGAACAAAGTTTCACAGCATGATAATCTATGTGCATCTTAAAGAAGCTGGGGTGGGAAGTTTTGACTATCCAGTGTAGACTTTGAGCCTTCTTACCTTACAGTTTCCCAACTCCATCTCCTTCTTCTGTGCTTGAATCCATCCCTGCAGTTTTGTCTATTATGTCGCATTGTTTTTACGGTATTCGTCCCAGAGGTGTAAACATTGAAACAACAGTGTTGGCATCAATGTGTTCATTTTGAATTTCTGTGAGTGCGTAGAAAAGCCTCAGGATATGAGATGATGATACGCACTGAAAAATATCTTTCACTGGAGAGAAGAGTCAGCCGGAGCATTGCCAGCAAGTGCTGGAAAAACTTCATCTGGGGCAGGGCTGGGTGCCGGGTTCCTACTGCTCCCCTGCGTGAGGGACAGAAGGAGGGAATCCGCTGGGAGCCAGGACCAAGAGAGACATTAAAGGCAACTGAAGCCCCTGCAGCTCTGGTTTGTTTCAACAGCAGAAGCACATTGTGCTTTCTTTGGTGCCTCCCGCCGTGCCAGAACGGAGACACCCGCGCCTGGACACCGGGTGCTGGATAACACCAGCCATCCCCTTGCTGCCAAGCCAGACGTGACATGCAGGAGGATGGAGGTCCACCTCTGCTGACTCCTCTTGCCTGCAGTGAGCCATGCCGGCCCCGTCCGCCACAGGATCACTGCTGCCTGCGCCCGGCGGTGCACGCGCCTGCGCCGCGCGGCTTTTTGAAGGTGGCAGAAAACTGACGGATCAAAAGTTTAGCCCGGAGGCTGCTGTCAGTTTGCTCAAGCAAATAACTTCATACAGTTTTCAGCGATCAGTGGGATCTCCTTGGGCAGGAGGGAAACATAAATAAAGAGGAAAGCTTTTCTGCAGAGAAAGGCTGGCTCCTGTCCCCTGGCCTCCCAGCTGGGTGTGGATGGGGAAAAGGAAGGGGTATGGGTCTGGGAAGGAGGGGGAAGTCATGGGGCAGCTCTGGAGCCACAGCTCCTGTTTCCCCAGTGCTGGGCTGGGGCAGATAAGCAGGGCGGGACCCCAAAAGGTGCAGGGAGAGGTGGGACATGCCACTGAGCACTGCGGGGACAGACACCTCTATTGCTCAGGCTGCTGAGCTGCACCGGTTCCCCTGTGCTGGGGATCCTCCTCCCCAGGGAGGAGAAGGTCATACATGTTGTCATCAGAGTTGCTGTCAAATCTCAGTAGTTACTGCCTCTGAGCCTTCAAATGCACAGACCTGGCCTTAGTGAGGACTGCGTGGAGGCTTGATCCCACCAACACAGCTGCAGAGCCCAGGAAGAGCAGCCTCAACGTGCTGGAAGGGTCTATTCAGGAGCCCCATTAAATGACCCATAGCCTATGGGTACCTCAGTCCTGCTGCTGGTGGTTGGCAGTTTGGAGATGTTTGGATGTACATGAAAACAGCAAAACATTTGCTTTGTCTTCTGCACTGCCCTGGTTTGCCCAGCTCCCAGGCTTGGTATGGGCTTTAGGTCATTTAAATAGTGCTGGTGCCTGGTATAGCCTCCCAGTAGTACTATGTGCTGGAGGTACGGAAGACATTCACATCAAACACTGGCTGAGGTGAGGACATGGTGAATGGCCATGGGCAGGGTCACTGGTGGCTCTCTGGTCCCTGCAGGCTGCAAAACCATGGTTTCTGCAAAGAGCATTGTGGGAGAGACTTGCTCTTTTGGATTACTGTCTGCTTGCCCCATAGAAGAAGACCATGGGCAGAAGGCCACAGCTTCATATGTAGCTCAGTCACCTCAGCTTTGAAAGTATGACAACAATGTTGGAAACAACGTTGGCTCCTCAAAACTAAGCTCCAGGTAAATGTGTGCATCACCATATGACTGTCATGGATCTGATTCCCCAGATGAAGAAAACAGTCAGGTTTTGGAGCAGTCTGAACTTTGCAGGCTGTGGAGGCTTTTCTACACCTCCTTGCTGTGCAAGCAGGTCTTCTCCTGGAGTATCTTCCAATGATGCTACTGTTGGCCAGAAACAAAGTTCAGCCCAGTGTTGTTAAAAGTAAGGCTGGCCAGTGTTTCCTGAGGAACATGGTCAGGCTTTCCAGTTGTGTACATGCCTCCTTGTGCCGTGGGCCCCTGCAAAGGTTTGGTGAACGGTGAATGTCTGGTTGGACCAAGACAGCCGTTGTCCTCCTACAGATCTGTTTCGTAGATGGTCTACACGAAGGCGTGAGACTCGTGTGGACAGTCGCTGGGGCTGGGGTTAGTGAATGGGACTGAGAGCAAAGCCAGCCCCACATAATTAAATCTAACATATTTATATATATTTATACAGTGCACATGTCTATCCACCTAGACATATATATTCATAGACAGACACAAAAGCATCTTATTTTGCTATGCTGCAAGACCCAGAAAAAGCCTGACCAGAGCCCTAAGTGTCTGCTGAAGTGACCAGAGCCACCTGCAAGGCACTGGTACCTAAACGAGGAACTGTTTGAACCTTTTATCCTAGCATTCAATAATTCACTAAATCAAGATGAAGAGTTTTAAACCAACTGTTTTAAAATTAACTTTATTGTAATTCAGACACCTTCCCTCTGCCAGGCCATGGGTTTGATAAACACACCGGGCTTACACCTGAGCTCACCGAGGATAACCTGTAAGCACTGTGTGACAGATTTGCCACTTTTTTTGAGACAGAGTAGAAATCCCAATTGCTGGAATGGATGTCAAAGCTTCTCTCCTTTGAGGTTTTATTTGTAACCTCTCAACTTCTTGCCTTGGGAGTCAGGGGCAGGGCAGGACAGAACATGAGAGGATGGCTGAGAGGTGATGAAATGTTGTTTTAATGATGCTCTGTTTATGGGATGATTTGGAGTAACATGAAACCCCAACATTTCTCTTTTTTTCTTTCAGTCTTGTGTTGTGTGGGTTTGGTTTAGTTTCCTTTTTTCTCCCTGTGCTTAACAAAAGGCAACTGTTGGTTGGGACTGAAGGGCACACTCCTGACGTGAAACAGGGAGCACTTGAGAGCAGATGACTGGAGGCCTTTCGCTCTTGAAGCTCAGTTATGCTGTGCTTCAGATGGGCTGGGACTGCGGTGGTTTATCCTGGATTTTGGGAAGTAGGAGGATGCAAATGGGATCAGGCCTCAGCCCAGCCTCCCTCCCACATCCTCCTGAGAAAACAGGCTCTGGTCCCCGGGCAGCCAGCAAGGGGGATGCTGTAGAAAGCATTGGCAAAGTGAAGCCCCTGTTTCCATTTGTCCTGGGCTGGTTCTGGAGTCGAGGTCTCACAATTTCCAGACTCTCAGGGGTGTGGGTGAGAATCCTGTGGGGCCGTTAAGGCGGAGAAAACACTCTGGGTTTGCCCCTGCCTTTTGGTGCATGGTGGCGAAGGGGGGAGGGCACTTCTCAGTTCGGGTGATGCCCTCAGACCTTGCCTCGACCTCGGAGCCAGGCTCTGGTACCGCCATGGGGCTGAGCCCCAGGCAGGGGTCCAGGGGGGGCTCCTGGTCGCGGGCTGCTGGCTGGGGCCAGGCAGGAGACAGGAGAGAGGGAGCTCTGGCTCCAAGTCTTGATCTGGAGACTTGGCATCCTTAACTCGGTTCCAGGTTTGACCTATAAGGACAAAGAGACCACATGCCTGGCAGCGACTGTGCTCTGCCTCCGTGCCAGGCTGCCAGTGGGGGGCTTGTTCTTTTTTGCTTAGGGTTTTATTTTTAGGTAGAGACCAGAGACGCTGGAGAGCTGCGGCGGTGCAAGGAGGCGCAGGCAGGGCTTTCACCCTCTAGAGCACAGACGGCATTTGAATATGTGATTTCACAGGAATTTGTCTTGCCTAAAATTGCATAAAGGCCTTTAGAGTGAATGCTTCTTAATTGCTTGGATGTGTTATGAACAAGGTTTTCCCTGAGCAGCTGATTGTTGTTACAATCATCATCATCATCTTCATCATTATTCCACTGCCTCATGCAGCCCTGGCACGTGCAGGTACCATCCCACCTGGTGTTTCCTATGCCTAAGCCGTAGCACTCCTCATCCCAACGAGCTCTCAATCCAGAGACCCAGATCAGTGGGAGAAGGGGGCTGTTATCTACTTTTTATGATTAAGTTACAAATGACAAACAGAGCCACTGCTCTTTTCCAAGGTTACCTGGCAAGGTCCCTGCAGCATCACTGTTCAACTGATTAGTTTGATACCTGAAAACTTAAATCCAGTGCCTACAGATCCCTGAGTATACCATCCAAAGGAGTATGAGCACTTTGTTTTGCACTAGAGATCAGAGGACATCCATCATTCAGAAACTGGATTTGCATTAGTTTGGTCTCAGTCCAGGCAATGTGTCTCCTCAGCGGCGTGGCCACTCGCTGGAGCGGCGGAGGCTCGAGTGACACCCACTGCTGTGGTCCAGCTCTTCCCGGATCATTTAACACTCTTGGTTTGCACTTCCCATGCCCAGAGCAGTTACATTTAGTGGGCGTGATTGACGTCTTGAGGAAGATTTAATTGAACAGACCCTCTCAGAGACAGTCTTCTTGGGACTTCCATCCTCTTCACTCAGCTTCTGGGAGCACATATCTAAAAGGTTATGAGCAAATTTCCCACTCACTAAACCTGATGGATACCACACAGTTCATTCTCATTAGTGTTAGGAAAACACCACGGGTGTTACCTGGATATTTCTGGTCTCTGCCTGCATAAGCAATAACCACACTGATATTGTGTCCCTCTTTTTCAGGACAAACAATTTGATTTATTACCTGGTAATTCAGTCTATTCTTGCAGATCACCATTCACTAACCTCACAGGGAGGTGGATAAATATTAGGGCCATGAATGCATGACAGAGGAAGGTCCTCATGCAAGGGAGGGTCTGTGGGCACTGGTTTCTAAAGATCTTTACTATATATCAGCAGCTGCTCTCAAATCTGCTCCCCAGCGACAACCCCGCCGAACAGTGAAGTCCTGTCAAACTGATGCATTAAGATCATTTCACGTTTTGGTCATTGAAGCATTTCAAAATTATCATACAGGTTTGGTGTGATTATGTGAGGAGTGGGCCCATGTGAACCTCATGAGGTTCAGCAAGGCCAAGCGCAAGGTCCAGTATCAATACAGGCTGGGGAATGAATGGATTGAGAGCAGCCCTGCCAAGAAGGACTTGGGGACACTGGTGGATGAAAAGCTGGACATGAGCCGGCAATGTGCACTCACAGCCCAGAAGGCCAACCATACCCTGGGCTGCATCACAAGAAGCGTGGCCAGCAGGTCGAGGGAGGTGATTCTGCCCCTCTACTCCGGTCCGGTAAGACCCCACCTGCAGTACTGCCTCCAGCTCTGGCGTCCTCAGCACAGGAAAGACACGGACCTGTTGGAGCGGGTCCAGAGAAGGGCCATGAAAATGGTCAGAGAGGTGGAACACCTCTCCTGTGAAGAAAGGCTGAGAGAGTTGGGGTTGTTCAGCCTGGAGAAGAGAAGGCTCCAGGGAGACCTTATTGAGGCCTTTCAATATATAAAGGGGGCTTATAAGAAAGACGGAGGGAGACTTTTTATCAAGGCCTGTAGTGACAAAAGAAGGTGGAATGGTTTTAAACTGAAAGAGGGTAGGTTTAGACTGGACATAAGGAAGAAATTTTTCATGCCGAGGGTGGTCAGACACTGGAACAGGTTGCCCAGAGACGTTGTAGATCCCCCATCACTGGAAGTGTTCAAGGTCAGGTTGGATGCGGCTTTGAGCGATGCAATCTAGTGGAAGATGCCCCTGCCCATGGCAGGGGGCTTGGACTAGATGGTCTTTAAAGGTCCCTTCCAACCCAAACCATTCTACAGTTCTATGATTTTAATAAACTAGCCAAATATTTTTATCAGTCAGGCCCAAATCTACTTGCCCAGTGCCCAGGAGTGTGGCTGGGACTGAGCTGAGGGCTCCCACCCGGAGGAGAGGAGGGATGCTTGGTGCTGGTGTGCACTTGCAATGCTCCCCGACCCCCATTGCTTCATCTTTCCTTGAGAGTTAATCTCTTTTATGAAATTTGACATTGAAATGCCTCCCTTATACAACAGATTATCATTGTAATTAGCTACAGGATAAATAAGACTGTATTGAGTATTACACTAGACTTCTCCTTTATTCTGTCAGTGAAACATTTTTTCCCCTATTGCTTCTCACAAATCATCATGAGACTTTTGTAAAGAGAATATTTGCACAAAAAGCTGTGGGCAATTGCTCTTGAAAAGATTCTTGCAGTTACTTAATACTGTGAAAGAGCAAAATGAAATGCTATTTAAACGTATTTTCATGCTAAATTAGAATAATGCTCTGACAATGAAATCAGGGACAACTCACTTTACCCAGGTAAACTGTGCAGACTGGGAGCAGCTCCTCAAACACAAGGAATGGAGGTTAGGAGTAGATATATTTATTTTAATATTTTAGATGGTTGTTCACTTAATTTTATTATTATTATTACTATAGTCTGCTTCACTTGCAAACTAACTTTTAAGGTGTCACAAGATGGGGGAAAGAGGATTTGTTGATGGGAGTCAGGGCAGCTCTTGTGCTCCCAGTGAAGAAAGAGGCTGGTTACAGGTTCAGCAGCCCCAGCATCAGGGGCACTGGGGATGGACTATGTCCAGCAAAGAGATGCGACATCCTTTGGACATCATCAAGGAGACAGAAGACATCACGGTTTTGGCATCCACAGAGAGAAGGGAAGGGGAAAGTGTAGCACTGCCTTCATCTACATCCACTCTGACAGCACCTAGATTTATAACACTGAAGAGCGAAACCATCCGTGCATCGATGGCTGAGGGCTGCACATATGCAGCTGCTGCACCATCTCCCCAGGCTGCTGCACCGCTGCTCAGCTCTGGATGAATATCCCCATGAGAAAAGCCATTTCAAGGCTGTGGGAGCTGAAGGCACCCGACTCCTGGCTGTGCCCAGTCTTCATAACAGGCAATGAGCCAACAGAAGTATGGTCCGAGGCATTGCACTTATTCAAATGTCAAACTCCGAGCCATGTGATTTCTTCTATTGCCTCACAAAAACCAAAGGATTTTTGTACCGCCGCTTGTCCCCATGTCATGGCCCGGCAGCGGATTTGTGCCCACTGGAACTGGGTGCAGCATCCTCTGGCTCCTCCACGGTGCCGGCACTGCTGCACCATGGCCCCTGCCCCCTGTATCTCCCATCATCCCAGCTCCTGAAATCACCTAAAAATCACAAGGTTTTTTTAGTGAATGGCTGCTACAATCAGCACCCTCTTGTATAACTGATTTTATTTTCTTCTCTTTTGAGAAGGGGTTTTAAACAAACCCTTTCCACTGTGAAAAACCATTCATTCTGGTAATGCTATGGCTCTGAACAGAAAGCCCCAGAACTAGCTAGAGATCCAAGCCGATATTTTCTCCGTGGCGTGTGCCCTTGTGCTTCCGGATCTCACAGCTCTGGAGCAGCGTGTGGCCGGGCTCGCCATATGTGCTGCGGTACCCGCACGCGGAGCCGCTCTGTCTCCGTGCAGCGCTGCCCCTGCCCCTCCTCGCTACTGCAGGCTGGAGGAGAGCCGGACCATCACTTCAGTGCATATCTTGTGGCTCGTTAATCAAAAGCATGTTAAAATGAGACCTCGATTCCTCCCCTTGACCCTACCAACATCCACTGTCCTCAAGGTTAATTTTGCAGACATGAGATGCTTAGCTTGACGGTATTTCTCCTTCTACGATTCACTCCCTAAACTTCCTTATCCTATTCCTATAGAAAATAGCCTGGAGTTGAGAGAAGAGAAATAGGGGTAGAAAGCCCAAACATGCAAGGAAGAAGACAGGAGAGGAATAGCAGTGCCTTCCAGCATGGATAAACACAAATAACCAGGGCAAGGGACAGGGATCTCAGGGATACAGAGGTATCCCCCAGGTAGGTATACTCCAGTATAAATGCTAGCACTCGCCTTCAGTATGTGCATGTGTGTGGTTTTTATATATATATGTGCATATGTATGTATATTGTGGTTTGTGCTGGTGGTTTTTATATATATATATATGCGTGTGTGTGTGTATAGATATGCGTGTATATATACACACACATATATGTGTGTATATATACATATATATGTGTATGTGTACATATATATTTTCTGCCTCCTCAATGATGTCCAAAGAACATTGCTTCTCTTTGCTGGACACAGTCCATCCCCAGTGCTCCTCATGTTGGGGCTGCTGAACCTGTAACCAGCCTCTTTCTCCATTGGGAGCCAAGAGCTGCCCTGATTCCCATCAAAGAATCCTCTTTCCCCCATCTTGTGACAATTTAAAAGTTAGTTTTCAAGTGAAGCAGACTATAATAATTTTTTTAAAAAAAATTTTAAAGCAAACAACCATCTAAAATATTAAAAGAAATGCATCTACTGCTATATATATATATGTATGCACACACACATATATAAAAACCACCAGCCCAAACCATAACCCTGCAGTATATGACAAAGCATCTCGCCTGGCTCAGCAATAAGCAACTATCCTGATTATTATTTCACATTTCAGAGCACCTAACCTTACATCAGATGTATACTTTCCTGTCGAAAAGCTCACCTGAGGCTACGTGAACCTCGCTGAGCTGCCGCTGCCTGTCTCAGCAGCGGGAATATAACTTAATGATTCACTCCTCGCCTGGACCAACGTGTCAGCCCCTCCTGATCGCACGACTTGTTTAACCTCTTAGGAATAGGAGCTACCTTGACACCTGATGTGTCACATCAGCTATCAGGATGCAAGAGAGAGATCTGGCCGCCCCATCTCCATAAAAGCTTGATCTCCGTAGCAGGGCTGTCAATTCTCCCTGCAGAAACCGTAATTTTGGGTTTGCTTTGAGCTGGCTGCAGTACACCTGGAGTTTGATATCTTCATCCGAAGTCAGAGTCTTTGTGCCAGCCCTGCCTGATAAGGCGGTGTTGCTGTGACTGCTCACATTTACGTTGCAAGATGTCCAGCCGAGGACTTCAAAGCCTTTGCAGATGCTTTTTAATGAAGTCTCGTAGCAGAGGTATAAAGTAAACAAGCATCATTATATGCCCATGCAGACACGGAGAAGAGGCATCCACTGGCTGACACTATCCCTTAAGGTCACACCATCGAGCAGGCTCAACCAGGATGGGGCAGCCCCCATTTCCTGCCCCAGCCATTGGAGAAAACTTTCTTTTAACCAAATTGCCACCTCTATAGCAGCAAAGTGGCCACAAATAATAGCATTAAAACCTTGAGAGCCATGCTGCTGCTCTGAATGCAGCAGGCAGCAAGGGCAACCCACTGCCGCCCATCCACCTCCACATCGGGGCACATCCCACTCCCTGCTCTCCTGGAAAAAAAATCCTGGAAAAATATCCCAGCCTGGGAAAATCCCACTTTCAGAGCTGGGAAATGCCACCTATTGCAAGAACTTTTTTTTCCCCTCTTTTCACCCATCCAGTTTTTGTTTCCATGGAAACGTGGCCAGACAATCAGCTGGTCAGAGGCAGCCGGGGAGCAGGGAAACCCTTGGGGAGGTTTCCATACCTGAAAACTACAAGGGGTAATTTGCAAAACATGGGCTTTTTGTTGCTTTGGGGCTCCCAGGTCTCTCAAAATGTTTAAATGCATATAAAAGATGAATATGTTTCCTATACATAATAATAAGCATGCAGTTTAACAGCTAAGAGTTCCCACCTGAACGTGGGTGATGTTTTGGAGGGTCTCTGCTTCAGGTGGAGGTGCTGACACATGGCCTCATCCCTTGGGCCAGGGACTGACGTTGGGGTTTTGGGGTAAAAGTAGCACCAGGTTGGTCCCTGCTTTTGGGGTGAGCCCTCCAGGGCAGCTCAGCACTATTCCCCAGACGAGGGGACGCTGCCTCTGCCTCCCACAGCCGTAGCGTGGGTGGCTGTCCTGCTCTGGGACTCAGCCCTGTCCCCAAAATGGTGCAAAGGGACCCCATGTCTCCCATACTGGCGTCATGCAGCCTGGTGTGCAAGGACCAAGCCACTACCAGTTCAAAGAGGTTTTCCTATAGAACTGCGGGCTTCCATGCCATGTAGGCATGTGCAGTGAGAGATCTATACAGGGAGAGATAGATGGCATAAATAGATGCCTCTAAGTATTAACAGAAACAGCAGAAGAGATTATAGCTTAAAATGCTACAATTTTTAAATATTTTAAATATTTTTAGTGACAGAAAGCACTGGTAACTGCAGCTATGGGCCATCCTTGGAAACCACAAGCCATCTCCCATCCTTCAGAAAGAGTGTCTAGCCCCAACCAGATGAACCACCATTCCACGCCATTGCACCGCAGGGAAAACAGCCTAACGTGATGAACGTGGAGGCAACGCCACTGTTTTGACCTGTCAGCAAAAATGTTCCCAAAAACATTTGCTCAGGCACATCGCTTCCCCAGGAGAAATCATTTGGGATGGTCCCACGTTGGACACTCAGGCAAGCGAGGCTGAGAAAACCCACCTTAGCCCCTGGATGGATGTTCTTGCCGCTGTATTTAATTCAGGAATCCAATTATATCATTTTTAAATCCCCAAATCTTGTGCTCTTTCTCCTGTGCACATCTCTTCTCAAGTCCCGATCGATATTTCCAAGCCTCTTACCAGGGAGCAAACAACAACCGCGCGCTGCAGGATTTGCTGTCACGCCGCCGAAGCAAAGCTCTCCCCTGCCTCTACCCGCGAGCTGCTCTCACTCAGGGCCTGCCGTGCCAATCAGGAAAAATCACCGGGGAGGGTGGATGGGGCCAGTCCACCTCTCTGCTGCTAGAAAATGAAAATTAAAAGTCAATTCTGGGTACAAAACCCGCGGTGCCTGGCAGGCAGCGGCGTGTGCTCCCTCTGCCGTTGCTGCCGCAGCGGTGAAGGGCTCCGGGCGTGCACAGCCCAGGGAAGGCAAGTCCAGCCAAGGACCTTCCTCCTTCTCTTGTTTTCTCCATTAAAGCAGGAGTTTTAAGAGCTGAGGAGGATGCTCTCTGCCTGGGCAGGGACCTCCAGCTGCAGTGCTCCCGGCAAATGGAAAGGCAAGCCAGAGAAACTGGCTGTAAGTGAGCTGTAGGGAGAAAGGCGTGAAATGGTGATTGCCCTGAAGCCCCTTAGTCACGTTAAATCTGTGTTTCAGAGCAATATTTGAGGGCTCAATGGACAGCTATTTGGAAGAGAGCAAGATCCGGAGGTCCCTGCGTAGGACAAGTTTTATTCCGGAGTATTTGCAATGCACACACCAACCTGTATCAGCATCGCTGCTTGTCTTAGAGAATATGTAGCACCAGTAAGAAGTCAGCTGGAGGAAGATGGTGATTTTTATCCCCCTTAGTTCCCCCGCAACATCAGCTCAAGTCCCCAGACAGCCCTGAGGGACCCTGCTCTCCCATGCAGGGGTTTTAACCCATAACCAAACATTGTATAAAAGGGGCAAATCTGTCACAAGGTCCAGGACGTGTTTGGGATGTGCTGGGCTGGAGGCAGAAGCCCAGGCACAGCCCTGCCCTTCTCATCGCCTCCCAGGGCTTGTCTCAGAGAGGTGCCTGTCTTGAAAGCAAGAAGGGACTGAGCATTGTTCATGCTCTCAGATGGTGCAGGTAAGTGGCCAAGCCCACCGGCCAAGACACCGTAACCTTTGTGGCATGAAAAGTGGTTTGTTATTCATTTTTTACATTAAAGAAAGCATTAACCTTTGCCTTTCCCATCACCAGATCCCCTGTGGGCTGTAAACTGCATCTCATTCAGGTGTAAATGAAAATCTTTGGGCTCCTCAAAGTCACTGTTGTTGAATTTGTGAGTTGACTGATGTCAAAGGTGTTGCTGCAAGGACAGAAATCCAGCAGAGGAAGAGGGTCACCCACATGGATTTCCCATCGCTCCATCCGTGCCTGCTAACACTTCCTTAAGCCCCAGCCAATGTGTCTATCCCTGACACACAGCAGCCAAGCCCAGAGACTTTGTGACGGTACAGGATCCAGTCCCAGGTGCCACACTGCAAAATGAGGACATGAAGGAGAGTGCAATGTCCATATCAGAGAGGCCACGTGAGCTTCCTCTGGGCTGTCTGCAATATCTCAGGCCAGCTTGGAGATCCAACCCATGCCGGTGTGTGATTTCATAGATCAGAGAATAGTTTGGGTTGGAAGGCATCTTAAACATCATCTAGTTCCAACCCCCCTGCCATGGGCAGGGACACCTTCCACTAGATCAGGTTGCTCAAATCCCTGTCCAACCCGGCCTTGAACACTTCCATAGTTGGGGCATCCACAACTTCTCTGGGCAACCTGTTCCAGTGCCTCACCACCCTCACGGTGAAGAATCTCTTCCTAATATCTAATCTAAATCCACCCTCTTTCAGTTTAAAACTGTTACCCCCCATCCTACAGCTACACTCCCTGATAAAGGGTCCCTCCCCATCTTTCCTGTAGGTCCCATTTAAGTACTGGAAGGCTGCTATAATGTCTCCCCAGAGCCTTCTCTTCTCCAGGCTGAACAATCCCAATTCTCTCAGCTTGTCCTCATAGGGGAGCTGCTCCAGCCCCCTGATCATCTTCGTGACCCTCCTCTGGACCTGCTCGAGCAGCTCCATGTGTTTCTTATGCTGGGGGCCCCAGAGTGATTTGCACCACTGTTTACCTCACCTTAGAAATATGAACCAAATCCTTCTTGTCTGGCATTTGCGGGGGTCCCCTGGGTCGGGACACCCAAATTTTCTGCATGTAGCAGCGAAGTGTGTCAGCAAAGGAGAAATACTTCCAGTTAGTGCTGGGCTGTGTATTTAAAACAAGCCACTTAACACATCATTAATTCAAAATACTTTCGGACTGGGGCTGTGTCTTGCACCCAGAGGTGCCGTTGGCCGCCTCCGCTCTCTCAGCCAGGCTGCATGGGCAATATTTCTCCTTGTGGACAGGTTGATGGGGAGGATGCAAGTTCCTGCGGCGGGCAAAGCCCTCCACACCTTCAGCATCAATGCCATTGGAAAGAGCCTGGAGGACAATGGCTGGGGACATACCCACATGTTTTCTCAAAGTGGGGAGGATGTCAAAATTGGCAAGGGGCTGGTGGGAAGTATTTGTAAATGCTTTGTAAATGATCCAATTTTCCCAAGCGTCTGTTCACAACTCACTTGCCAGCTTCGTGGATCCAATGCAGGTTGCTCAAATGGCAAAGGCTGGAAATGCCCCAGACTTGCTGTGACCTCGATCCCGTCACCGAAAGCAATTCATTCACAACAGCTTTGCTCTGACAACGCAGGCTCCTTAAAATAATCACACCCATTGTCACAAAGGTGCCTGCATTATTATTTCATTGCTTTTCAGAGCAATGTGCTCCAACCCACGAACGCTTTCATCTGGCCTTTCACCAGCATCGTTTGCCATGGCGAGGGGATGCCTGCTTTCCTCCAGGAAAGATGCCTGCAGCAGTTTAAGTTTGTGCCTTTGCTGTGCTGGAGCTAGGGCTAACTATGACTAAAACCTAGTTTGGTCCTAGTTAAGCCAACAGCAGTGGAAACAAGTGTTTTCCATAGGGGGTTAAACGTCACGGTGAGCCTGACACAGTTTCTAGGTCTTTGGATAAAGATCGAGCTCAGGAATTGGCAGCAGCCTGTCAAGATGAAATGACCTCATGTAATCTCTGATTTCTGTGTCCTGCTCTGCCCTTTCCCATTGAAAGTTACCAGCTCCTCAAAAAAAAAATGCAGTAAAGAGTTTCTCCTTAATAGAAAAACTGGAAGGAAAGCACAAGGGCATCAGTCTCCACAGACCTGAGCGAACAGTGACAACCCAGTAGGGTATTTAGTGCTACAGTCCCAGCTACATCTTCATCTGCTTTATTTTTTTCTCTTCAGATTGTGTAGGAATCACAGGGCCAGGTCTCCATTTCCAGCATATATTCGGACCCTCTGTGGATAGCCTGGATCTGCAGGCAGGACCGCTTATCATGCATTTGGAGAGAAGACAGGAGCAGTAGAAGGGATGTGCTGGTTCTTCATCCCATGTTGGTTCATTCTCCCAAAGAGCACGAGGTGTTGCCTGTTTCCTACCATCACCTGGGAACTTCACCCGTATAATTCCTCGTTACTGAAGGATGTGGTGATGCTAGGGATGCCTTTGATCCCCACTTTTCTCTCCCTCCAGTGAATTAGTGCTCATGTGGAAAGTGAGCTCGGACATCGCCCCAGGGTCAGTAGTGCCGTGGCGTTTGGCCAGTGTGGCACTTCCATCGCTGCCCACCACGCTGTGCTTCCACGCCTTGGCCTGGGGTTTTCAGAGATGGTATATTAATTTATTTTCAGGTGGAACTGACCCCATTCATGGCTTCTCATCTGTTTTTCCTCGTGCTAATAATTAGAGCAGTGAGAGGCTGGGGGAGTATGCCTGGCAAGCCCACTGCCTGGGAAAGCAAAACTCTCCTGCCTCAGGGAGGGATTCATCAGCCAAAGGAGAAATTGCCAAAAAAATAAAAGAAGAAGAAGAAAGAAAAAGGCCAGCAGCCCTTAGATGGGCTGTGTCTGTTGCAAGGACACAAAGTCTCTCCACACAGTTCCTGACACAGAGAGGGAATGTAACATCTCCATTAGGAAGAAACCACAGAAAAGGCGTGGAGGGAAAGAATTACAGTACATTGGGTCAACAATATAGGGTCTCGTGCTAAAAATAGGAGGGTTTAGAGGTTCTGACTCCACTCTCCTACATCACCATCATCAGGAGTTGTTTACCTGGATTTAACAGGATGATATGGTTGAACCGAGAGGGAAAATCTGTTCCTAACTGAATTACTCAGAAAACCCCATGCTCTTTTTCCATGCAGGCTCCTCTGTAAATGAATTTTGGAGTTAAAAAGCCCATCCAGCCTTCAGCCTGGCCTTGCATCAGTGACTTCATGGTTTCGGGGGTTACTTTTGGGAGATGTGGGCTCACTGGGTAGGCTCCTTGCTGTGGGAATGCTCCGAGAGAATTAATTACAGCATTGCCATCTTGTTGCCTACACCAGGGAGTTGTGGTGGGTTAAGGAAACGGAGTTTATTTTATTCTTTTCCAGGTCATTCTTTTGCTCTATCACCTCCCTTGTTTCTTGCTGGGAAAATGGATGTGAAAACATTTGTTTGGTTGGTTACAGACCAGCTCATTGCCACAGAGGAGCACTAGTGTGTCGCTTCACCTGCTAAAAATCCCTAGATCAAACTTTCTCATCCAGAAAAAAGCCCATTTCAGGCATCTGACTCATTGCTGGCAGCTCATGGGGTGGGTGTGGTAGGACAAACCCTGACTCAACATGAAAGATGGGCTTGCAGGAGAGAGGATGCTCACCTCTTCAGACCTCCACAGCTGGTGCCCACTGCTCCACGCCTGCCTAAGCAGGTAGAGCAACCACTGGAAAAGGAAAGAAAGAGGATTTCTGGTCCCTTGTCTTCTTATAGCTCATAGCTCCATCAGTCACTGAGCCCAGAAATGCAATTTCCAAGGAGCTACCGGTGTGTTGGAGTGAACAGGACCTCGTGGTCGCAGTTTGCCTTGAACTAGGAGGGAACAGCTATTCCCATTCCTAAATGAATCGCTCAGCCAGGGTCCGTGTATTCCGCTGTGCTGAAACATGACTGACTCTAAGATAGAAATACCCTCTTCCTTCACATGATCCAGCACAGAGCTCTTTAGCAGCAGCATCGCAAACAGGTTTTTTCCTTCGGCGAAGCACAGCAACCTGTCCTTGAGGTTGCCCTCAGCTTTGGATGGTCGGGGTGGATCTACACCCCTCCAGCTACAGCAATTTCCATAAAAGATTTGAGGCTTTTCTGGCTTGGAAGAAGTCTGGGTAATTTTTTATGCCACGGGTAAGAATAAAAGCAATCTTTTTTGCGTTGCATATTTTAGGCACTGGGAAGGTTTTCCTTGAGAGTTTGCATTGCTGAAGGTTGGGGGAAAAAAATCAGTCTTGTGGTTAATGTACCTTGGGGCCGTTTGGGCCCATCACTGCAATTTTTTTCTTCTAGTTGTCATTAACCTGCCTATAGTTGTTTTGTGATCTTGATTTAAAACCAATGAAGTCTCGAGTGGAAAGCCTGGGTTAATTTTCTTGGGAGCCTGTAGACTCTCTACTCAAGTTCCCAGTAGCATATTATAATGCTGGGAATTAACTAGAGTGCTTTTTCTTGTACCCAAGCAAGCAAAAGTCTGGACTCAACTTAATGTGTAATAAAACCAGAAAGATACCTACAGGATAAAAGGCAACACATACTTTGAACCAGCACGGTGAGATCGTCTGTAAGCACTTTGAAAGGAAAAGGCTCATATGCACCAAATAAATAGAAAAAAGAAATGTTCTAGTGTTGCATTATGGAAACAGAGGCAGGAGCAGCCCCTTGCTGGGCAGGTTTCTGTACCACAGAAATAGAAAACATGCATTATTTCCAGGATAAAGCTGCACAGATGATTCTGCTGGTTACACACGGTAAATATTACCTGCCTTTGAATAGGGATTTGGTTTTACTCTGGTGTCTGTCAAATCTAACACACCCCTGGAGCACTCTTGATTTACACCAGTGTAAAAGGGAGCAGAGCTTGGCCAGAAAGAGCCAAAGGGGAACAGCAAGAGGTGAGACATACAGACACGTTTTTCAGTTTACCCTGTGTTTTTTTTAAAACATTATTAGAGTTTTATAATTTTCTGAGCACTCAGTGTCATGGCACAGACCAGGTGATTTCATGGTCTTGTGCTGGGTTATGGACAGTGTGCTTTGCTGTATTTTAGGCTAAATGCATCCCACAAAAGCAGCTGGAGATATCCCACTAGAAACCCCCTTGCCATCCTGGGGGGAGATAAAGACCAAAGGAAAAGAGCTGTGCCAGAGATGCTCGGAGCCCGCGCTGCCCCTCATTCCTGCCTCCGGACTCAGACCTTGGCCAAGAGCACCGGACAGAAGTACAGGGGGGTGTTAAGCAGGGTTTTGTCCCATGTTGAGGATGGTGATTTGCCGTACCCAGTGAGGCCTGTGAATCTCCTGCCCTTCTTGGGAAAGCCCTCGTTCCCCCACATGTGACTACATCAGAGCACAGAGGTACAGATCCTACGGAGAGCGCAGAACATTTCCTCCTCGGAAATCCTTACAAAGCCCTGGATATAGCATGGAAACAGCAAGAAGCTCACAGAGGAAAGGGACCTTGTCGAACGGGGGTGAAGGAGGACATCAGTCCCTGCTGCTTTGGGGAGCCGGGGGGATGAGCACTGGGGTGCTGGTACCACAGGTGGGCACCTCCCTGGCTCATCACTGCTGGGGTCTCTGGCTGGGTATGGTCAGGGAAGCCCCCAGCCGAGCACTTGCTGCAGTAAAGCTGTTTGGTCCAGTCCCCTCTGCACAGGAGGAGAGAGGAGACAGGAGGAGTGACCCGGGGCTTTTTAATCCATTGATAAAATCACTAAAGGGGATGCAGGCTGTGGGCAGCAGCACTGGGGCACCAGGCTGCAGAGAGGGGCTGGGCTGCATGGGCACCTCTGTCCCTCCCTCCTTCCTTCCCTCCCTCCATCCTTCCATCCCTCCCTCCATCCCTCCATCCTCCCTTCAGCCCTCCCAGCCCTCCTGGGCCTTTTCAAACAGGGTCCCCCATTCAGAGGGGATTTCTCCACGCCAGGCCGATCAGGGGGATTAAAGAGCAATTAAACCCGATAAATTATCTGCCTGAAACATTTTTTCAAAGTGGCCACTGTGCTGGAGCAAAGTCCCTGTCGCTTCATTTCCCCTGTGAAGGGGGATCAGGGCAGATCAAACCCCGGCGACCCGCTGACCTCCGCCTCCGCCTGGGCACGCCGGCGGTGAGGGACCCTGCGGCCGCACCGCGCTCCCCTCGCCACACCCCACAGCAAATGAAACCCAGCCTCTCCTCCTCTTTTGGCAGGGCTTTCGCCTTTAGAAAGCGTGAAGGATGTCTCCCAGGCTGAGGCAAGCGAAGCAGCAATGGGAGCAGCCTGCCTCCTTTAAGGCTAAACAGCCTTTGCCTTCAAAGCTCCCAGAAATGGTTGTCTTAATTCCTCTCCAATTCAATATTCTGCGGTTGCTTTTGTGAAGGCTCCAGCTGCCTCTGGCCTCAAACCCTTTCCGGCTTCTGCTCAGCGGCAGCAGCCAGAGCAAGGGGCTTTAAAGGCAATAATTTGGAGTGTCACCGCCTTAAATAAAAACCAACCCTACATCAGTCCTCAGAGATGCTCCAAAACACACTGCGGTTTCTAGCCAGGTGCTTTGAGCTAGTGTTCACTCTTGGGCTGTTATATGGGTCCTTCCACTCTGCTCCCTCCATAAAATTCCTGCTTTTATTTTCAGCCCCGTGCTATTGCTCAACTCAGCTGCCAGCTAGACCCATCTCCTCTCAGCCCAGTTGATTACCCACTGCCAGTCCTCAGCGGCAACAGACCTCTGCTCGCTCCCATCACACGGGTTTATCAGTGAAAGGGGTTCAGCCCCATGGAGCTACTCCAGATTTTGGGTGATGTAATAAGCAGGATCCAGCCCCTGAGACACGATCATTGATTTCAATAGGGAGGTTGAAAAACTTTGCACTTCGCTGGTTTTCTTTCCCACACCTTCAGTCCATTAATTAGAATAGGAAAAGATGCCAAAAAAATCTGATGATACATAAGTCCCTCATATTAATGGATGCTAATGTGCCATGTTAATGCAATACAGCGTCTGCCCAAAAGTTCATGAAAATAATACTGCTCTGTGCGGGAGCACAGCACTGTGTAGGGCCTTGCAAACCTGAGGGAAGGAGGGAAAGCAAGAACAAAAATAGTTTCTGATAGACTAATCAAATGAAAATAACTGTGAGGTCAAGGATCAGACTGCTAGGAATATGCTTTTAAAGATGCTAAGTATGTTGGGCTTCTACAGCGCTGCACAGCTGTACCCAGATTTCATGCCCTTGCTGGAGTCCCCAGTGTGCAAGTCCAGCTCTGCCTCTCAAGTCCAGTTATTCAGAAAGCAGTTTGACCAAAACCGGATCACTCAACTCTTCAGACAACAAATCACGCCCTTCCTCTGACCCTTCTGCTCTACCAACAGCCTTGGAGCTGTTGGGTCAAAATACACTTGAGTTTATAAACACGGAATCAGCACATGGAGAAGTTCTGCAAAGACCATATCCAGCTAAAGAAGATGATCCTCGTTTGAGATGATGGACAGAACACAAAAAAATCCTGAAATGCCCACTTAAATAAAAAAATCTGATTTGCTTTGGCCATGTTCTTGCCTCTTCTGCCTTTACTTTACTTACCTGGCCTAACAGATTAACTACCTGGCTGGAACACACCTACAAAGAGAAAACTATAAGCTGGAAAAGATCTCCAGAAATGTGACCTGGTCTGACAGTACCGTCCACCCCTTGAGGGCAGATCAGCGCTAACATGACCCATGTGTCCAGCAGCACATGCCAACACTGTGAAATGCTGAATGCTCCCAGTGAACTGCTTATGAGTAACCCATGGGCTGAGAATGACTTCAGGAATATGCTCACAAACAGTGAAATTCCCCCCACCCTCTGTGCCGTATCTCTGAGAGCTACACACAGCATCCTTCAGCCTAGAGGCACCTGAAAGGTCCACACGCTTTTGCAAGGACATAGGAGTTGCTTGGCCTCTACGCTGGCCTTTTGCACCACCATCGGTTTTACTAAAGCAAAATCAACACGTATGGATCTGCTTTGTCCATATTTAGGAAAGACCTTTGATCATCAGACGTAGAAACTGTGAACCGGAGGTTGCTCTGCGCTGTAGGGCTCACGGTGTAACTCTGCAAGGTGCCAGAGATGGAGCCTGGAAGAGATGCCTGGTCAGGAGAGAGCACTCTGCTGCGGAAAATGGAAAGAGCAAGATGAAGTGATTCACCCAAAGATATGAGGAAGCCTGTTGTGAAATGGAGATTTCATCCCTGAATTCTTTATCTCTTCCCTTTTCTGGCAGAGGTGAAAAATGCAAGACATCCATGTCCTGGGAAGGTTTGGCAGCATTAGCTGACAGCACACAGATGTTTAGGGGCCAAAATCACTTGAAAACAAGCTTTCTGCTCAGTGGTATTTGATACCAGAGGGGCCCACGGCATGCAGCATCCCTTCCCACCCAAGCCCATCCATTTCAGCTCATCTACTTCTTGCTCATCCCCCCCTCAGAAAGCAAGCCGTTCTGCCCAGGGTGCCTCTCCCCTCCCCGACAGCCACCATCCCAGTTAACATCACAACATCCTTGTGTGTAACGGCCAGGAAAACCCAACTCTTGCTTTCTCATTTCTGACACCTGCACCCACATCTCTCCTCTGGTGGTTCTTCATCTTCTTCATCTTCATCTTCCTCCGCTGGGAAGCTTGTGGAGGGCCCCTTCTCCTCTCCCCGAGCCTGTGCTCCCAGGCAGAGGCTTGCTGGATAACCCAGCCGTCATCGCGACACTCCTGCTATTGGGCATAATAATGCTGCTGGGATTATTTCACTCCTACTATAACTGATTCATTAAATTGATTTCACAAGGAACCGCTATTCCTGCTCACAGCACCGTCCGTAGCACGCTAGGAGTGTACGGCATTATTTACATTTGTGTTTGCCCACACCAACGCTGACTGTACCTCCATAAATATTTATAGAAGCAGTATGTATCTGTGATACCCGGTCAATTCTCAGTGCGTTGTGTGTGCCAGGCTTTATGCTCTATCCTATGGTTTTATATAAAACCAGTGATGCAGAAAGGTAAGGGGAAAGCGAAGGACAAGTTCCCGGTCCACAGGAGGCACTGGTGTTTGCCTGGGAGAGGAGAGTCCACACCGCTGGGAGGGGTCCCGCAGGACAGGACAGTTTGCAGATGCTCCGTGGCACATAAGTCCCGTAAATCAGGGGAGCTGTGACCCAGCCTCAGATGTGCTCAGGAGCCACCTCTGCATAAGCTAATGCAGCTCCAAAGCCTGCGAGCAAAAGGGTGAGTGGATTTACTATCCTCAAGCAGTTGCTGTGGCAGGCGGAGCGTTGAGTGGCATCTCCACTGCGCACGGCTGGCCATTCGCTACCCAGGTCGCAGGGGGATGTTTACTGAATGACACTAATAAAACCCAAAAACAAGCGGGCTAATGTCAGTAATTCCCCTGGACAATTTAAATGCACATATTTTAGGAGAGGAGGAGCCTCCCATACATCCCTTCTTGCTCTGTGCTCACAAATGCTCTCCAAATATCAAGGACAATGTGGCCGCTGTACTTTGGAGAAGAAAGCGAGAATAGATTTGGGGACTGGCAGCACAAAAGAAGCCGCAGAGCACCGGCTGCATGCTACCGAAATGTCACAGAGCCCTGAGACTGCGGGAAAGGGTGGGAGAGGTGGTGTGTGAGCATCCCCTCCATCCAGGCATGGAGGAATGACGTGATATGCTCAGGGTCACGGCAAGAATGTGGCCACCTCGTTAACATTTGCCTCGAATACTGCGCGCAGCGAACATCTTCCCATACAGCCCAAGCGGGAATGTCGCTGCATCCACGTCTTGGCGATGCTCAGGCATCAGTATGGTGACTGGGTAACTGCACAGTGCTGCTCTTGGATCTCTGCTTGGGTCAGACAGGTGTGGTCCCCTCTCCATCCTCATCCCAGAAGGAAGCATGGCCAGTCCGACTCTCCTTCCAAATGCCCTTCCTTCGGGACATCTCCCCAAGGCTGCAGAGATATGTCCCAGCCACTCACCCACGCTGGCAGCACCCCAGGAGCAAGGGAAGTATCACCACTGGCACCTTCCCTTGTCATGGTAGGGAATCACTTATTACCAGGGACCTCCCAAGCACAGGAGATGGACAGCTCAGGACCCGAACTCCAGCTAGAGCAAAGAGAGATGCTTGCATCCATCTTAGGGATGTTTGCATCCCTCTTAGCAGTGGAAAAGACATTTCCCATCCGTGGTCAGACTGGAGCTGTGTCTCCCTCTCCCCCCTCTTGCTGCCCTGCAGAAACACCCCCAGGCTCCTGAGTGGAGTGGTGCTGTGGGGCAGGGCTGGGCACAGCCCCAGTTTGGGATGGGGTATGATCTTTCCCCTCCGCTGTGGGGAGCGGCTGCCCGCCCAGAGAGGCAAGGGAATGGGAAAGGGGTCTGGCAGCCGGAGGGCATGCGGGGGGGATGCAGCCGCCTTTGTTGGCTTTGACCCTGGAGCCCCGGGGCTGCTGTTCGTGCCTGAGACCAGGCAGGGTGCCGCCTTTGTAGGGAGGCGAAGGGAAGTGCCCCCGCATCCCTCACGCTGACTTGCCTTCGCCAGGGACCATTATTCAGCAAAAACCGCAGCCAGCATGGATGGATGTGGAAGAGGGGAAGGGAGAGCTGGGGGCGATCACTTGCATGGTCCTGTCCCCTTCCATTGCTCCGCTCGGGTCCCCACAAACAGATGGCAGCAGCCAGCCGCAGGGAGGGGCACAGCCTCCTTCCCCCAGCCCCAGCAGGGAGCAGGGCTCCCCATACCCATCGCCCTCCGCATCCCACCGCCCGCCTGAGCTGGAGCTCCAGAGGGGCAACTTCCCCCACCGTGATGTTTCCCGCTGGGTGGCAGAGAGGATGTGAGGTTTTGGGCGTTGAAGCAAGGGATTTCACCTCTTTGCATCCACTCCCTTCTCCGACAGCTGAAAGGTGCCTGTGTGGGACCAGGGACAGCCCCAAGGCCCAGCAGCCTCCTCCAGCCCCGGCCCCCATCATCGCCCCGTCCACCCGCCCCCCACCTCCCCTTGGCAGCAGATTTGGGGAGGCTCCGGCGCTGCTTTCCCTGCAAGGTGGTAAGATCACTCCTTTAATCTCGCCCCTAACCCCGTGACCTTCCTCACTTAAGGAGCTTTTCCCCTTCATGTCACTGCTTTTTAAAGCCTCCTTTACAAATAAAAGCAATTTCCTTTTGGAACTGTAGCTACGACATGGGGAGATGCACTTTTGGTTTTTTGGACAATAAAGGGGTAAGAATGGGGGGCCGGCTCCGTTTTGGTGTTTGTATTTGGCCGGGTCTGTTTGTTTAGATACTTTACATAAGACAGTAAACACCAGGCGAGTTAAAAGCTTTAATTAAAAAAGGTGGTGAGCTGAGGAGGGGGGGGAAAGGGAAAAAAAAACCCTTTCAATTTACACAGGGACTTAGCGAAGCAGGTCCAGACAGACAAGATAAATACATCCCGGGAACCCAAGAAACCTACCGGACAAAGATAACGAATAAGACGATATCTACCTACAGAGCGCAACAGCTCAGCGCCGCGGTACTGTGCGCTCCCGCAGCCCACCCAGCCCTGAGACCCTGCGGATGGGCTGGAGCTGGCCCTCGCCCCTTTTGGCCTCCTGTAAAAATCCCTACGGGGAAGGCAAGGGGGATCACACCCTTTTCACTGCCGCCCCGCAACCTGGCTTTGAAGTTCCTGAGGGTTTTTGTTATTCTCCCAGGCCTGCGTGCGGAACTGGCAGGTCCTCAATGGCCCCCGCCGTGTCATCCAGGCGGCATTGGGGAGAGGCACTGGAGCAGAGCCGGGCGCCGGGCTCTGATCGCTGGGCTGGCAAGGCACGCTGCCGGGGCACGGCCCCGCTCCCGGCGGGAATATCGCATGGGATGCCTCCGCCGGCAGGCACAGCCCCGCCCGCCCCCCCCGCCTCCTGCAGGGAGGTGCCGGCCCCTTAGCCGGGTGCGCTCCCCGCTGGCGGAGGCGGGGGGGGGGGCCGGCGGGGGGGTGCACCGGGGGGACCTGGCGGCGGAGCCCGGCGGGGGGGGGGCCCGGAGGCGGGGGGGGCCGGGTCCGCGCTGCCGCTGCCGCCGTCCTGCGCGCCCGCCCCCCCCCCCCAGCGGTTGCGGCCCCGCCGCTTCCATGGGCACATGGTGGTTTGCAACAGCCCGAGGGACCGGGGGGAGCAGGGAGTGAGGGAACTGCGGGGAAGGGGAAGGGGAAGGGGAAGGGAAGGGGAAGGGAAAGGGGAAGGGGAAGGGAAAGGGAAAGGGAAAGGGAAAGGGAAAGGGAAAGGGAAGGGAAAGGGAAAGGGAAAGGGAAAGGGAAAGGGAAAGGAAGAAGCGGGCGAGAGAGGGAGAGAAAGAAAGAAAAAGAAAGGAAGAAAGGACAGAAGGAAGGAAGGAAGGAAGGAAGGAAGGAAGGAAGGAAGGAAGGAAGGAAGGAAGGAAGGAAAGAAAGAAAGAAAGAAAGAAAGAAAGAAAGAAGAAGAAAGAAAGAAAGAAAGAAAGAAAGAAAGAAAGAAAGAAAATATGAAGGAGGGAAGGGAAGGGAAGGGAAGA